>NC_057811.1:188260932-188591965 GCF_018294505.1 Triticum aestivum | reverse complement strand
GTTTTACAGACGTATTTGTCTGAAATGTGAGGGGGAGTTACAGGTCTACCCCTGCCTTTAGGCTTCTCGGCTTGGGTCTGTGTACTGAGGGTCAAGGATAGTAGAGTAACTTTGCTTCTCCACAAATAGTGGGTGGGAGCGATTTCGGGCGAGGAGGGCGTGTTTTGAAATATAGTGGGCGCGAGGGATTTCGGGCGAGGAGAGCGTGTTTTGAAATAGTGGGCGCGAGCTATTTCGGGCGAGGATAGCGTGTTTTGCCGACCATGGTTTATGAATTATTCGGCACATGTCATTTCGGCCGAGGAGAAGGCGTGCTTGGATGAAGTTACGAACCTACCCTCGATGCACAACGGGCCAATTAATGCATCTCCCACATAGGACGGTAATTTCGCGTCTCCCATTTATTTGCTCGGGCGAATTCCGCCGAGCAGAGGATGTTTAACGGTTCCTTCAAAATTTGGGAGAACGAGCATCCACGTCTACCTTACGAAGTCGATTCGAATCAAATTTAGAAATATTAGCTTGCCACTTCTTTTTTAGATGGAGAGATGATGCTCGGGAGTAATGTGTTTTTACATTCTCGTTGCTAGCGATTTACTATATGACAAATAGTTGACCCACTCAAAAACAGGAATCAAACCCAAAATGAGATATCTCGATTCAATGAAATTGCTCGTTCACCAGGTCAAAATAGTGAACTAAATCCAAAATTGAACACCTCAATCGAATAGCATGTTGTACAGTATTATAGTACTCCATGAACATGTTGAAAGTCAAATTAATGAACTTGTTTGATATACGCATATATCCGTTCATGTGTGGATTGCAGACAACATGTTCTCCAATTTAAATATTTGAATGCAAGTTTATATCGAAACATGGTTTATATCAGTCTTTGATGCATAAAACGCAACCTCCCCCTCTCCCGGACTCCTGCTCTCTCTCTCTCTCGCCGACAATCTTCAATTCTGTCGCACGCATCCAACACACAAACCTTGTTGGTCCTCTCTCTTTCTCTCCATCTCTCTCTCTCTCTCTCTTTGTGTGTGTGCGTGGGGGGGTCTTTCTAGTTCGCATGCATATATACTCCATCTATAGGTCTCTCTCGCACACTATGTATGATTCTCTAGTCCAAGCTAGATATCTTGGGTGCACTCATCGTACGCACACAAATTCATTGGCTCGTTGCCCGTAACTCTCTCCTGCACCACTATGTCGTCTCAGAGCTCTTCCCCCTCTCTCTCAAATTCTCCATCTACCTGGGTCACACATACACATGCATATATCACTCGCACTCGATAGGCCCATTTAAAACTCTATCTCTCTCCCTCATTCTCTCTCCATCTCACACGCATGCACACACACAATCTCATGCCTAGCTAGCCAAGTATGATGGTCTCTCACTCAATAGTAGGCACACGTAGTCCCCCCTATATGTATATGACTAGATAATCTTAGTCTCCATCACAAACATGTGCATGGTCTATCTCGATTTCTCTCGGGGCATCTTTCTATCGCGCACGCACCTCCCTCGATCTCCCACCCATATAGTCCCCTCACGATCTCGAGGGGATCTCTCTATCAGAAACACACCCTCTCGCCCTCCCCATGCGTCCATGTTCTCCATGTGTCCCTCTCGACCTTTGTTCCTTGTTGGCCAGACCTCTATTGGACATGTGCTATAGGGGTGTATCTCTCCGTTGCAAACAATCACACACTAGCTATCTTCGTGTATCTCCTCGCCTCGCTTTTCTACCTTGGAGATGCATGCGTGATATGTTCGCCTAAGAAACGAAAAAACACACACTCTCTCTAATTTACCGTTTGTTGTCACTTTCTCTTTCACACACATACTCTTTTTGCACACATACTAATTCTCCTTCACACGCACTTGATCCCTCTCGACTTAGGCACTCTCCTCGGTCCATAGCATATTGATTTATTGAAAAGTCAAACATCACAAAGTTTGACCATGTACGTGGAGAAAAACAATTACATATGGAACGGCAAAGATATACCATTAGATTCACCATGAGATGTAGTTTCGTATGATGTATCTTTGGTATTGAATATATAAATAACATTTGTGTAAACCTGATCAAAGTTTCCAAAGTTTGACTTCTAAAAAAATTACATGCATTGCATTATCGAGCAGATGGAATATCTCTTTCCCCCTCTCAGCTATCTGACGCACCACTTAGCTTTATTGGGGCTCCTCAATCTCTCTCAAACTTTATATCTCCCTGGTTCACACATACACATGTCTTGCTCGCGCTATGCATATAGACCCATCCAACACTCTCCGCCCTTGTTCTCTCTCTATGTGACACACACCCCCCTAATAAGTACCATAATCCCTCACTCCATCATAGGCGCAAGCACTCCCCCCTAAGTATGATTATCTCTCACTAGCCATCAGGAACACACGTATTGTCTCCTTCCATCCATACGTCTATCTCGATATCTCTCGGGGTATCTCCTATCGCGCACACAACTTGTCACTCGATCTCCCACCCATGTAGTCCCATCACGATCTCCAGGGGATCTCTCTATGACAAACATACACTCTCTCTTCCCCATGTCTGCATTTTCTCCGTATGTCTCTCTCGACCTCTCTTCCTTGTTTGTCAGACCCCTCTTGGCCATGTGCTAGGGGTCTTGCTCTCTCCGTTGCAAACAACCACACACTATCTCCTCACCTTGCTTCCATTGTCGAAGATGCATGTGTGATATGTTTGCATAAGACACACACGTTTTTTCTCGACTTTTATCGAGTGTTGTCCATGTTTCTTTCACACACGCACACACACTTTTTTCACTCACTCTTTCTATTTCACTCTCTCTCTCTCTAGTTAGGGACTCTCTCACGTCCAGAAGCATATGGATGTTTTGAAAAGTCAAACCTCAGAAAAGTTTGACCACGTATATGTGGAGAAAAACATTTACATCTAGAAAGATCATTAGATTCATCACAACATGTACTTACTTCATACTATCCTTTATCTTTGGTATTGTAGATATAAGTAATTTCTTTATAAACTTGGTCAAAGTTTCAAAAGTTTGACTTTTAAAAAAGTGTTGGAACTACATTATCGAACGGAGGGAGTAGCTCTTTCTCTCTCTCTGCTATCTCTCACGGGCCTCCCCTCTCACACGAACACTCTATACCGACAGATTGTACGCTCACTGTGTCAGCGTATAGCTCCGTATATTGTTTAGTTGACCGGTCAACTAGTCCACATGCTGCCTTGTCAGCTTGTGTTCTGTATCTTCGTGTGCTGGCCCATGTGGCAGTGGGTGAAAATAAGTAAACTAGAGGCCCATCTGACACGCGGTGAAGTAAACAAAGTTGAAACCACTCGGGGTAGCACCCCCCATGCTAGTAAATTGAGGGCGCATTGAGGACACACTTCTTCCGTGTGGAGGACGCACTCGCGCACAATTCACCACTGTGCGGCGGCATGCACAGAAGAACGCACTCGCACACCCAGCACACAACACACACCAGCACACGTGTATACCGGCGTTGCCGCCGGTTGAGATGGACGGCGAGGCAGCCAACAAGCAGAGGCGGCTCGAGCCAAAACTGCATCCGGCGAGCCTGGACTTCATCAGCAGCCTCCCCGATGACATGCTGCTCGTCATCATCGGCCTCCTCCCCACCAAATCTGTCGTGCGGACTGCCCTGCTCTCCCAGCGGTGGCGCCCGCTGTGGCACCGCGTCCCCCCTCAACCTCACCGTTGACAGCTGCCTCTTTGACGGGGATTGCAAACGCATGGCCGCAGTCTCCAAGATCCTTTCATCACACCCTGGGCCAGCCAGACGCCTTGACATCCGCATGTTCAGTACCAACTACAAGGTCCAACCCAAGTTCAACGAGTGGTTCTTATCCCCCGCCCTAGATCAGCTCGAGGAGCTCAGCTTTGAAGCTGGACGATGTCGCTCTCTGCCGCCGTCCGTGCTCCGCCTCGCGCCAACGCTGCGCCGCGCCAGCTTCAGCTCCTGCTATCTTCCCCAGATTAATGACACGCCCGCCCTTCTTCTCCCTCAACTCAACCAGCTCGACCTCTTCGATGTTGTCATCTCGAAGAAGGCTATGGAGCACCTGCTCCGCAGCTGTACTGTGCTCGAGTACCTTCGTCTTGAGAAGATCCATGGGTTCATTAGCCTCCACATCGCCTCGACGAATCATTGATGGATTTATGTGTCTTGCTAGCCCCGCAACAAGACATCAATTGGGAAGAGATCACTCCAGCTGTTCCATGTTATGGTCATTGAGAATGCGCCTTTCCTTGAGAGATTGCCTGTATCGGATCTAGAAGGTCCAACAAAAATCTGGGTCATTGACGCGCCGAAATTGACCGTGTTGGTGCACTCGTCTGCCAAATTCTTCGAACTCTTTATTGAATCCGTAATCGTTCAGGTACAACACTCACCTTCTTCTCCGTCTTCTTGAAATTCACATTTTTTAATTTCTTCTTGATGTATTTATGACCGTCTTCTAGAAAATGATTCCCACAAGCTTGACCCAATCTATGCGCATAGTGAAGATCTTGGCAATAAAATCTATCGGCTCCAATCTGGATCAAGTTGTTGGATTCCTTACATGCTCTCCGTGCACCGAGAAGCTACTCATCGAGGTGAAACTTCTTTCCTATTAGTAAATGGTAATCACAACGTAGCTCAAATTTTTCATAATTTTCCCAAATTACGATGACAAGTGTAGTGTTCAAAACTACATCTACGCACTGCACCGAAAGAAATGTTTTTAGTATTTTTTTCTCACGTGATCACCTGCATCGTTTTGTTGTTGTACTACTATAGCAGCCTAGGCTAGTCATAGTGGAAAGTAACTTAGACTACTCCAGTAACTCTATGGTTTCCCTAAGAGCAAGTACTACCTCCGTCCTGGTTTACTCTTCCTATTTTGTAGTATCAAAATTTGACCATAGATTTAACTGACAAAATGTTAATGCATGTCACTAAGAACTATATCGTTGGATTCATATTTGAACATAATTTCAAATGGTGTAATTTTTAGTGACATGCATTGGCATTTTCTTACATAAATATATGGCCAAAATTTTATACTAAATAAGAGGTAGTGCAAAAGTGGGCTATAACGGCCCTCCACTATGTAGGCCAAAACACGTGCCAAATTCACTTGTGATGCATTTGGCATCGATGCCCCTCCATTGATCACCTGGTGCCCCAATCTGGATCACCTACTTTGCTCCGGTGCCAAATTAACTCACGCAATGAAAAAACACTTGCATGGGAGAGAGAGAGAGGACCGAGGCAATAAAAAAACACTTATTTGGGAGAGTGAGAGGGTGGTGTAGTTGGTTTGATTGATTTGTTTATACATGTGGGTCTGTGTGCACAGCGGTGCCAACTCTCTCACATCACGAGAGCGGTGCCAAAATCTTTTGATTTGACATTGATGCGTATTATGTGGCATACTTTTGCGAAATATGGCATCAGCCACATAGTGGAAGGCAACAAATGCCCAAGCTCTTCACGTACTCCTAGGTAAACGAGAGGAAAGAGAGAGAGAGAGAGAGAGAGAGAGATCACTAGCCAGCCAACCCTATCGTATGAGCGAATGATATTGGTACCTTTTGATGACACGACAATCTTATACATCCAGCTGCTCTAATATGTTCTCTTCTTTTGCAGATAAAAAAAGACCCGAAAGTGAAAAATGTGCTGCACTATAACAATCTCATCGAATGCCTTGATCTCCATCTTACAGAAATTGATTTGATCGACTATCGAGGCAGCACATCTGAGATTAAATTGGCCAGGTTCTTTGTTCTGGAGGCAAGTGTGCTCAAGGTAATGAGGTTTGGCGTTCTCTGGCGCAACAATGAATGGCGTGCTGATCACCGCAAGCGTCTAAGCCTAAATGTCAAAGTCTCCGCAGAAGCTGAATTTGTTTTTGAAACATCAAGTGACCAGACACTCGAAAACTTATTTGCCCATTAGTGACTTGTCAGGGCGGTGGATTTTAGTTTGTACGATAATGCTGCATCCACCTAATGTAATGGAAGTTCTTATGTAAACTTCCTAGTAATTCCCTCTTCGTAGGTGCAGCATTACTCCTAACATTTGTAATATCAGTTTGAAACTTGTAATATTGTTGTGTCCTATTCCTGCGTTTTCAAAATCATGCAAATCAAACAGGTCCTAAGTTGGTGATGATGTTGTGCCTGCCAACTTTCACCAATAGCCGTCGGATCTAGATCTAATGCATACAAACCAAACTTCTCCAGTTTTGCAAAAAGATGCCCGCACTTGTTCCCTATTTACAAACAACTCCTTATCTCTCACAATCAGCCTTATCTCGTCCCCACCACATCTAGAAGGCCATGGAAAAATCTGGTGCGATGGCCGCTGCCGGCGCCGTCCACCGCCCAATCTTGGCGTTCCATGCAATGCACGGGCATCTACGCATGGGAAATTATGTCGAACACGGCTAGTTGTAAGCAGGCTAGGTCTACAGCCATGATGATAGTGACTGCAGACAGTGAGGCTGACTATGGTATGCCGAACACGACGCCTATACTCAGGTGTCGTCTCCGGTGTAGGGTCTTGTCACTTCACTGTGAGGAGTAGCACGTAATAATTTGACCAACGGGTAGTACAGTGCTACTACATTGGTAGTACTACTACTAGTACTAGCACCACCGTCTGGATTTAGTAGTACTACCACGTCCATCTGGATTTAGTATTTGACTAGCAATATCTAGTAATGCATGTCACAAAAAATGTACTACTCCCTTTGTAAATAAATACATGGTGTATTGTTTTATTCCTATCGGCGAGATAACTTAATGTCTTTTTGCTACTTAATATGATTACATGCAATGAACTAACCACTGCATGTTATGTTTGGTAGTCTCAAGTCATTGAAAGCATGCACGGGCATGGAGGAGGACGCAGCTTCATTGACTTACTGCACCTGCCTTTGGGTGTATGACACGTGGGCCCAACGGATGGCTGGCCAACCTGTCATACAACCAAAGGCAGGTGCAGTAGAGGGGCAAGGAGTAGATGGCCAACACGCACGTGAATTCAACGCAGTCTGCACTTCTCATATAAAGGCTCCCGCCAGTCCAATCTACGAAATCCTACGCACCCAAGGGCAAGAGCGATCACTCCAATCGCAAGATCAGTTGACTAGAAGCTAGACCCATGGAGGCGATGAGCGCGAGCATCAGCTGGCTGTGCCAGATGGTCCATGATGCCGGCCTGCGGCCCGACACCGAGGAACGTCTCCAGGTAGTGCTTGAGGCCGCCAGGTTGAGGGCCCTCTTGGACGACAGCTTCATCTCCTTGTTCGACGAGGTCCTCGTCGGCTTCCTCGACAAGTTCACCGTCGTCATGAAGCTCGCGGACAACCTTGACGTACGCCTCCAGCCCACGCGCCCAGGCTCCGTGGTGCCTGCCACCCTCAACGACCTCTATGGTGACAACCTCTTCGACGCGGTGGTGGCCCTGCGACTGCCCGCCGTCGCGTCGGAGAATGTCCACCTCAAGGTCGCGCTCGCCGCGCAGCGCCTGGCGCAGGAAGACACCATCGACATAATCACGCACGTCTATGCGCAAATCGTCCACAAGGACTACTACATGCAAGAGGAGGACGATAGGACGCTGGCCTTCTTGGACCGCAGGGCAACCTTGGACGGCATTGTTCAGAAGCACGTTGAGCTTGCCGCCAACGCCGCTGCTCCTCACACGCCGGTTGGTGACCCGGTGCACTAGGGCGTGAGGATGTCGTTGATGGATCTTTATGTATCTTTACCTTTCCGTCAAATCCTTGTAGTAGTATATATTACTACTAGTAATTTTCCTACGTACTCCATGCATGAACCGCGCCAGAACCAAACTTCTCATTACTCTAGGAAAAATCGTTATTTCTATCTATCGATCGCGCCATGGAGCAGAACCAAATTTTAGAAGTTACAAGTTCAAAAGGAAAAGCCTGCCATGTTCGCGTCGCACCCCCACACGGTTGGTCCGGCACGCCGCTCAAGGGGGAATGCGTGCTGTATTGCATTTTCACTTACAAGTGGGACCGTAGTTGAGAAAACCCACTATCTGCAAAACCCCACCCTGCCCACCGCGTGATGGCTGAGAAAACAGGAGGGAGAAGAGATGGCTGTAGCACGGACTCCAAGAAAATTGGTGACGGATGGGACTCATGTGGGTGGCGTGTGCCGTACTGCTAGACATGAATGCTAGTTATGGCCCATGCCACCCCACTATATCGAGCTGCTGGTTACATAGAACAAATTTCCTGGAGTCCGTGCTTAGCCCTCCTCTATCTCTCTTCTCAGCCAGCCAACAGATGCGCGGAGCCCATCGTCTGTTTGCTCATATGCGGTCCCACATGTCAGTGAAAACACAAGAGGACCCACTGAACCTGCACATCTTTCACCTCGACGTGCTGGTGATGAAAAACAAATCCAATAAAGATCTTCGGTGGCCGCTTTTGGAGTTACTCAAGAGTAGTAAGATTCTATTTACAGTTTAACCCAAGATGCACATCACGTGGCTTCAACTACCACTCTATTTTCTGGCATGACATGACCTGGATGCTGGATGTCCCACGTGTCGGCAAAAGGAGGAAGTACTCGACAAAATCTTTGGTTGTGCTCTCGGATTAGACTAGTTGTGCTAACTTAAAAATTTATTGTGTAGAATGGATGCAAGTTTTGGTATTGGGAAGAAGAGTACAACGATATATTGATAGAGTGCAATTAGTAGATGTTCTACCACTTTTAGCTAGCATAGAGGCTAGAGATGAGACTAGTGCACTTGTTGATAGAATAGAGGCTAGACACGTCTACTTCTTTACACTCGAAGAAGAAAGAGGCACGCAGGATTGAGCCTCCACAGATCAACAATGAATGTATCGAGAAGGCACTAATCCAACTTACAGGAGCAGTTATGGAAGTTGGATATCTTCTAAAATGTATTCTTGTGGTTCTTGTTTTTCTAGTCAAAATTTTGGTGATGTATTTCCATGTACCAAAAAATCAATGATGAAAAAAAAGATATGTGTTTGCAAAGAAAAATGTACGAGGCCGGGATGCGTCCGCGCGTTCGGCGCACGACCACCGCATCCGAGAAATGGCCCGGACACGACCCCATTGCCCTACCCAAAAGGACAGAATCCGGGCAAAATGGAGGTCCGTTTGGGGTCGTGCATTGGAGTTGGCCTTACAAGTGGGACCGCAGTTGAGGAAACTGACTATCGGCAAACCCGCACCTCGCCCGCCGCGCGATGGCTGAGTTAGAGAAACGACAAGGTTGAAGAGATTGCCATAGCACGGACTCCAACAAATATGGTGTCAGATGGAAGTCATGTTGGTGGCGTGTGCCGTACTCCTGGACGTGAATGGTTGTTCTGGCCCATGCCACCCTACTACTCCTACTACTTATAGTAGTATCGAGGATTCGAGGTGCTGGTTACGTACAGCGAACACATTAACATATGGCCCACCTCACACTGTGGCCAAATTTCCTGGAGTCTGTGCTAGGTTAAAAAGTGTTCTTTGTGAGGATGGGTGGCTGGTCTCAAGTTTAAAACTTGTTGTATTACGTATGTAGACGTAGAGATAGTGCAGCATGTGAAGCTAGTACAAATAGTGTACTATTGTTAATTGGCCTCATCCGATAACCTGTTGCAATGCACGTACAATTATGTATTCGGAAAATATTTTTTTGCCTCGTCGCAGCACCCACTAAGAGAAGCGAGTCGAAAGCCATTCATAAATTTAGTAAGTTTATCATAGGCATATCATTTTATTACCTACAACAGGTCATCAACCCACAACGACAATGAGGATACATTATAAATACTAAAGTTTTCATCACACAACAAATAACAAGCAATAAAATGAACTTCAACTCAACCAATCCTCGGCGTTGGAAACGCTTGCTTTGAACCATAAGTTATTCTCTAGGAAGGGTCAGCAACTGTCAATATGGAGACCAATGCAAGACTGATCATCCAGGCTGAAGCGGCCTACTATATCACGACCAGGGTAGGGAACCACCGCAATGTCCGACGTATAGATACAGTTGCTTCTCATAAATGGTAGTAACGTTGTGTCAACAGCAGTTGGATCGCCTTTCACCATCATTGGATAGTTTTGTCCAAGGAAGAGCGAGTTTGCTCCAAGAGTATCAATACTGTACCAGGGAGAAGGTGTTGGTGCTAGCACACTAGTATCCATCCCGAATACCATGCAACGGGTGTTGGAATAGGTCCGGAGAGTGCGACCATGGGAGACAACACCTGCTCCCTCAGTAGTAACATCAGAAGTGGGTTGTATACAGACAAGAAGTGGTGATCCATTGGCATTAGTTGCCAGCCGCCAGTGAGCATATGGGCCCTGCTCGTGATCATCACCATCGTCATCTCCCCCTTGGTTATAAATTTTTTCAAGTATAGGTGGTGGAGTGTTCACAGGACCTTGGAAACACAAGAAGAAGGTTAACTAGTAGAGAAGGGAAACTTGCTGACTCGCATGCATGTGGATGAAACAATTATAATTACAGTGGAAGACAATACCGAAACTACGAGGATCCCATGCAAAAACAGTGCCAAGAGTGGTGGCAGCAAACACAAGGCCCTCGTATTCAATTGCATCACAGTACACATCCGTGTATAGAAACTGATTTTTGAGCAATATCCATCTAGTCGAACCACGAAGGACGGCAACAAACTTGTCGAAGATAGCAACAACTAGATAGTTCTTGTAATTCCAAGAGCGGTTGGGAACTCAAGAAATTGCTATCTTCCGTAGACGACAGTCACCATGATCATATTTGAACGTACGTAGATCATCTGTGTGCTCAACCTCAGGGCACTCGGAGATTTTTGGAAGTGGAATCCGCTAACGAGTGTACACATTCACAAGTTCCCACTCGCAATTGTACCCAATATAAACAACCCAATCTCCATTTGCACCTGCCCAAGCGTTGCGCTCAAGCGATGGCATCTTAACATCATACGTATCATTATCAAGCGGCATCAACTTGCACAAGGCGAGGCTTCCCTCATCCCCGCGCCAGTCAGCAGGGTCACGGCGAAGAAGATAGGGCAGATCACACCACTCCTGGATCCTTGGGTTCCTTGTAATGATGTTATTAGTTGAGTCGAGAATGTTCTTGAACGAACCTGCCATGCTAGCCGAGGTGATGACATCGCACCGATCAATGAGTTCCCCCACCACGTCATCTTTCAGATCGGGGCAAGAATAATGGGGTCGTTTCCGGCTTGTTCCCTCCATGGAGAAGACGATCGAACAATGGCAGAAGGAAGGGTGAAGGCAAATGGAGGAGGGAGGAAGAGCGTGCGAGAACTGTTCCAAATCGAGAGGGAAAGGCGAAGAGTCGATGGACGGTTGCCAGTTTGCCACGGTACACGAAGAGGCGCCCCGGCCTACACGTCCTTTCGGAAATTGTACAAAAGGACTCGCCGTCGTCTGATTGACATGTTGGAACGGGACCACATGTCAACGAAACATGGTGTGTAATTTCTCGTGCAAAATGCGATCTGCCCGCGTTGGCCCGAGGTGCCGCATTAGTTATCGACCTTTATTTTTTTAACATACAATTTGAGTGGATAGCTCCTGTGGTCATCACACATGAGCGGTTATATATGTGGGCTAGGTGGGCAGGCGGCAACAATCTAAGTGCTAAAAGAGTTGATCTCGAAAAAAGAGTTGATCCAATGCTTGGTTTTGTTTGGATTTTCCAACTATGACCATTGGATAGATTGAATCAATGGCTTACGTTCAAAGTTATTCTCATACTATAGAATGGTATAGGAACGTGGAGAGATTTGGTTGATTTTATATCGCTGAATAATATAAAATATTATGAGTGCAGACGCTCCACCCCGAGGTTTGTAGCTCCTTCTCGGTCGTCGGGAATCTATGTTCTTCCACTCTTTCGTTTAAGACATGAGCTTTGTTCATCCTGTTGCCGGCACGCGGGACATCTATATGCCTCCATTTTACAAAATCATACTAATGCCTCCATGACACGCGGGACATCTAGCATCAAGGTGGCGTGTCATGCAAGAAAATGGAGATATGCAGTGCGTAAGTGAGTCTTGCACTTCGATGGCACCTAGTACTACACAATATTTTTTCTCCTCGATGGCACGTGAATAGTGCACATACTCCATGACAGAGAACGGGATGGTAGCCATGGAAATGATCGGCCCTTTTTGAAGAGAGTACTAATAAATACGTAACTTTGATGTGTCCCGTCAACTCGCAGAACGACGATAAGCTTGCTTACTACGCCTTCTCCCTTGCCAACGCGTGCGCGGTGGCTCGCAACACGAGGAGAAACTTTTGCTTACAAGCGGTGGACGTGCAGCAGTTCATTTGGTGTCAGATTGCCAGAAGTAGTACCATCATTATTGTTCGACTTCCGGAAAAGGGGAAGAGCCAAGCGCAAGGTCACCTACTAACCTAGTATAGTACTACTATAGCCAAAGCTGGTCCACCTTTTTAGAGCATGGTTAATTAATATAGGCGGCTCTTGCAGCGGCACATCATTTAGAGCAAGTACTCTCTTCGTAGGATGAAAGGAAGTGAAACAAAAGTTGGAGTGGATGCTAGATTCCCAATTAAAACATGATTACATAGGAAAAAAAATCCTATAGCATTCTATCCTATGAATCAAACGACCAATGTAGGAAAATTATGAGGGGGGTCTCTCCAAGAGTGTTCCTCGGCTCGCACCTAGCATCACGGTGGTCGAACTTCGAGTAATTCATCTGGTACACGTGGCATCTCAGATCTGGTACTCCAATATTAGGTTGGCTCTATGTGATGTGGCAACTTCATATACTAACCGGATGCTGGCTATACTACTACGGTACTCACACTCCAAGAAGTGACTCGAAAACCATTCATAAATTGAGTCTATGACACGCATTTGCAAATGTACCATTCATTACATACAACAAGTCATCAACACACAACGACAACGATGATACATGTTGGATTACAGATTATTTCCAACAAAACATTCTAGTAAATACTGAAGTTTTCATCACACAACAAATAACAAGCAATGAAATGAATTTCAACTCAACCAATCCTGGGCGTTGGAAATGCTTGCTTTGAACCATAGGTGCTCTAGGAAGGGATAGCTATTGTCAATATCTAGAGCAACGCAGGACTGATCATCCAGGCTGAAGCGGCATATATCAGGAGCAGGGTAGGGAACCACCGCAATATCCGAGCTATAGATATAGTTGCTTCTCATAAATGGTAGTAACGTTGTGTCAACAGCAGCTGGATCGCCTTTAACCATCATTGGATAGTTTTGTCCAAGGAAGAGCGAGTTTGCTCCAAGACTATCAATACTGTCCCAGGGAGAAGGTGTTGGCACTAGCACACCAGTATCCATCCCGAATACCCTGCAACGGGTGTTGGAATAAGTCCGGAGAGGGCGACCATGGGAGACAACACGTGCTCCCTCAGTAGTAACAATCTCAGTGCACTGTATACAGACAAGAAGAGGTGATCCATCGGAATTAGTTGCCAGCCGCCCCTGAGTATATAAGTCCTACTCGTCCTCATGATCGTGATCATCACCATCGTTATCTCCCCCATGGTTATAAAATTTTTCAAGTATAGGTGGTGGAATGTTCACAGGACCTTGGAAACACAAGAAGAAGGTTAATTAGTAAAGGGAAACTTGCTAACCCGCATGCATGTGGATGAAACAATTATAATTACAGTGGAAGAAAAATGTACCGAAATACGAGGATCCCATGCAAAAACAATGCCACGAGTGGTGGAAGCAAACACAAGATCCTCGTATTTAATTGCATCATAGTACTCATCATCCGTGTACAGAAACTGATTTTTGAGCAATATCCATGGACGAACCGTGGAATCAGTAACGACGGCAACAAGCTTGTCGAATAAAGCAACAACTTCATAGTTCTCATAATTCCAAGAGCGGTTGGTAACTCGACAAATTGCTATCTTTCGTAGACGACAGCCACCATGACCGTATTTGAACGTACGTAGATCATCTGTGTGCTCAACCTCAGGGCACTCTGAGATTTTTGGAAGTGGAATCCGCTGAAGAGTGTACACATTCACAAGTTCCCACTCGCAATTGTACCCAATATAAACAACCCAATCTCCGTTTGCGCCAGCCCAGGCCTTACCCTTAAGCGATGGCATCTTGACATCACACGTATCATTATCAAGCGGCATCAACTTGCACAAGGCGAGGCCTCCGTCGTCCACGCCCATGCGAACTGGCTTATAGCAAAGAAGATAAGGGAGATCAAACCGCTCCTGGACCCTTGGGTTCCTTGTAATGATGTTATTAGTTGAGTCGAGAATGTTCTTGAACGAACCTGCCATGCTAGCCGAGGTGATGACGTTGCACCGATCAATGAGTTCCCCCACCACGTCATCTTTCAGATCGGGGCAAGAATAACGGGGTCGTTTCCGACTTGTACTCTCCATGGAGAAGACGATCGAACAATGGCAGAAGGAAGGGTGAAGGCAAATGGAGGAGGGAGGAAGAGCGTGCGACAACAGTTCCAAATCGAGAGGGAAAGGCGAAGAGTCGATGGACGGTTGCCAGTTTGCCATGGTACACGAAGAGGCGCCCCGACCTACACGTCCTTTCGAAAATTGTACAAAAGGACTCGCCGTCGTCTCACTGACATGTTGGAATGGGACCACATGTCAACGAAACATGGTGTGTAATTTCTCGTGCAAAATGCGATCTGGCCGCGTTGGCCCGAAGTTCCGTATTATTTCTCGACTTTATTTTTTTAATGGCGTGCCGTTCAGTTTTGAAGCACGACTAACTGGTACTGTTTGCAGAGAAAATATAAACTACTCTACCACTACTCCACCTCTAGTACTAGTAGTATAAAAAAGATATATAGGCTGGAGCTTCAGAGCTTTCTTGCTAAGGGCTGCCCACTTGCTTCTCACACTATCACCCTCTCTCCAGATCTAAAAAGGACGGCCTCTCTCTCCATCCTCACCGGTGGTCACAAATCCGCCGGGGAAGAAAAGGGCATGCAGCGTTGATGCACTCGTCATCGACGAGCGAGGTCACGCACGGACAACAAGGCCGTCCTCTCAGACCTAGCGCCCGCGCGGGATGGCCTCCGTCCCCAAGCTCGCTGTCGTAGTGCGTGCGGAGGACGACGACCACGAGCGAAGCCACTTCCCGCCGACCCTCAGGTATGCTACCTCTTTTCGAACCATACCCTTGTTCTATTGCCCCATCTGCCACATCGCTGCATGTGGATCTTTTTCCACTCCACCATCTTCCCAATTTGCTATCCTCTGCTTTGCTGGTCACGCAGACGAAAACCTTAATTTGCACTATTAAAGGAAACCCTACTTCATACAGACTAATCCATGTCTGGGTTGAATAAGGAAAGGAAGGGAGACTGTACTGTCAAAGAGAGTAGGCATCAAACCCGCATCTAGGTTGAAAAGGGGAAAATCAGTAGCTAAGGAACGAGTCTCGTGTCTCTTGGTTGAAGAAGGGTAGAAAGGCATGACAACGCAATTGAGAATGACCAGGTCGATCGGTTTGTTGTCCTCACATAGGAAAAAGGTGGCTAAACATAACAAAAATGGGACGTAATCCACATATGCTGTCTGGATATTTGTTGCTCTGGGCAACCATACCTCCCTCACCACTCTATGCGTCCGTGGAGGTACATCGTACTAGTGCGCCCACTGTCCGAATGGGCCTCCCATGCTCTTATTGTGACTTTTTTGCTGTTAGTATGACGCCAGCAGTCAACTCAAGCAATGCTACTGCTAAAGTGATGCCACATTTAACTAATGCCGCACTCAGTCTAATGCCACCGATAAATTTAAGCAATGCAATTTAATGTCACTTGATTATTTCAGGGTTAGCTGTTGCTTGTGGATGTATTAAAGATTTTTTAGCTACGGCATTCTCATGCTGTTGCACAACCAGTATACCAACGATGAAACTTGTTACTACCTTCAGATTTTTGCACTGTTAATGCTTATAGATTACATACCTCACTTTCATGAGATAAGTTAATTTTTTGTACAGTGTCACCAAAATGCCAAGGCACTGATCTCATTTTATTTTGGTTAAACTGCACAAAAAATTATGAAGACAAGAGGAAAGGTCAAGAGTGGGCACCTCCTCCTCCGGCTGTTCTCTTGATTCGTTCGATCAAGTTTTTATGTTTGATCGATTATCAAGATTGGGATAGCAAATTTTAAGGCCCCCCGAGTTCGAAATGATATTTACCTTGGAGGTACATGGTTTGCAATTTTTTTATACTATCATTAGTTAATAATGCTAGTTACCTTCAGACTTTTGTATTTAGTTTAATGCTCATGCACAGCTAGTATACCAATGCTGAAACGTGTTACCTTTGCATTTTGTATTGTTAATTCTTATAGAAATCTTCTAGTGCTAGAGTTTATTGAAATCTGTTCAGTAAAACCATTGTACTGTACCCTGTAATAAAATAACTACTCTACTATTGCACTAGCCACTGGAGTGTATATTTGTAGTATTCAAAATTTCGAATGGTGTTGCATTAGCGTATGGACATAAATAAAGTTTGGCAAGCTTTCCCAGATATGTGCTCAAGAAAACTACTACCTGTTTTTCTAAATACTAGACGTTTGGGTACTTTAAACTGAACCGCGAAAACGCCTTATATTAAGGAACAGAGGGTGTAGAGTTCACTCAAATTATCCCGGTAAAGCTAGTCACACCTTTGTTAAAATTAATGTTCGTTATGTTATCGGAGGAGATCTGTAAGTTTGTCTCTAATGCCTGTCGACTACATACCTGACATCATGATGTAATGTTAAGTCTTTTCCTTTTGTACAGTGTCACTGAATTGTCAAGGAGGTGATGGCATTTTATTTTAGTTGAACTACACAAAATATGCTTAAAAGAAGAGGAAAGGTCAGGAATCGATCATTCTTTCAGAAAGAACTATATATGCCTTTCTGACATCAGCCGCTGTTGCCTTATTTATTCCTTCAAATAGGTGGTTAGAAACAGTCTTGCTACCTTTTCCCATTAAGAAATTGGAATGCTTATATTTGTGAGTCTATGCTTCAACTAGTGCCACTTTTATAGTAATCACACTTTCACTATCTATGCAAACAGGGATGCTCGATTTTGGTGGAACTGCACAAAAAGTCCAACTGGTTCAACATTAGGAGCATGTTTTCTTCCAAACCTTTATATCCAATTGGTGGCACTATGAGCTATTCATTAAGAAGGTACATGGTTTGCTACTATCTTGCTACTTTTTCTGTACTGTCATTAGATAGTAATACTAGTGGTTTGCATGTGAATTTATTGACAGGGTGGACCTACATTGGAGGTGCAGGACAGAATTCAATGATTGGATTTCACCTCTTCCATCACTGCGAACATGGATATCCTTGGTCTGATGAAGAATAGGCGCTATACTTCTGCTCTGAACAAGCAAATCAATTCAGTATGAAATTGTCCAGGGCAAAACATGACTGTATCAAATTGTCCAGTGCAAAACATGACAGATGCTAAGCGGAAGAGACATGTTTAAACCGAAAATACAAGGTGGGGTATATGTTTACTAGCTGCTTGATATTTGTGCAGACAGAGATGTGTGCCCGTTGCTATTTGGCAAACACACAAAGTGACCGCAATTTTGGTTGAACTGCAAAAGAGAATAGTATAGTCACTGCATGCAGTGCCATTTGAAAATAGACACAGAAAGATTGGATAGTCACTTCATGGACTGCAGAAAAGTAGTATTGTACTATTTATTGGCCAACACTAGGTGCTTCATTGTTTTGGTCTGATTATACAATGGGCATCATTTTGCCTAAGTTAAAGTTTGTATTCCGAAAATAGTCTCGCCGTGTGATCGAGAGAAGACCAAATCATATTGAAGTGGATGTTCCTCCATCATGTGTGGTTCATTCTCATGGTTCCAGCTGTTAGTGAAACCACTTACGTTTGCAAGAGGAATTGTAGACTTCACAAACAAATTTTTCTTTCAGTCTGTACTGAATGTTGGCCAAGAGAAGCATCCATGTTAGTAGGAAGAACATATGTTTTTTCTAGATCTTTGCTTTTGGAGCTACATATTTGTATATGATCTGTGAATCATTGAGATGCATTAACATGTTGATCTTATGCATGGGAATCGTACTAGTTGGTTTTAGTTGTGGCTGATCTTTGCTTTTGGAGCTACATATTTGTATATGATCTGTGAATCATCGAGATGCATTAACAGTTCCTTATATCTGTTCGCTTAGTGTTTACAAGTTACTGATCGATCACTAGCTAGCCTAGTAATGCGCTCCTGGCAGTTTTAGTTGCGACGCAAGATCTGAACTGGCAGTTCTTTGAATAAAAATGCCTACTTCTGAAGAAACTGACAAGCTGCTCTGAAGAAAATGCCATGCAAATCTGAAGAAACTGCTAGCGAAAACGTTCGCAAATGCCTTATCTCCCAGCTAAAGTTCATCAACTAATTCCCTCGGCTGCGACTCGTTGCATGCTTCTTCGCGTACTGGCTGCGAGCGATTTTGAGTGCCTGCATGCAGCCGGCCATAATTAAGGCAGCTAACTGATGCGAAAAAAGATGCGCTTTAATTGTTGCGGGCCTTTTAAATCCGTGGAATCATTATTGACAAGGAGGGAGATGATTCGAGTGCACTCGTTTGACTGTCATGCCGGCGTGCGACCCAGCACGGATGGGACAGGACGGCACAGTCAGAATTTCAGTTTCTCTAGTTTTCCACGGCAAGCTGGCGCGCTAAGCCATGCCTGCTTAATTATGCATTGAATTCCGATGACCATCGCTCTACCTTCCGCCTATAAGTACTTTTCCCGGCCTTCTATGGTGGCACCGTGACCCAGCTCGCCCTATCCTCACAAGCCCCCACCGGCCCGACGTCGTTCGCCACTTATCCTGGCTCTCGCCACGTCCGCCATGCCCCCGCCCGTCCGCGATAGGCAAGGCCGGAGGCGGTCACCGCCGGAACTAGTGTTTGGTTTTTCACCGGAAGGCAGACGAAGGGAGGAGGTATTCTATCGGTCTTTAGATGGCAATGCGGAGGTCGAGGACTTGTTGGAGTGCGACCGCTTGGTGGAGGAGCAGGAGTTGTTGGAGCGCGACCGCTTGGCGGAGGAGCAGCGTATCGCTGATTTGCGCCGCCAGCGGGACATGGAGCAGCAGCGCACCGACGCTTTGAGTCGCGAGCAGAGCGCCCGCAACTGGGCCGACTACGTGGAGGCCGGCTCCCGGCAAATAGCCCTGGAGGCTGTCGAGCATGCATGCGTTCGCGACGCCGATTTTTACTACCAGCTCGAATGGGTTTCCCGCTTAGAAGCCGAAGCTTCGGTGGAACACGCCGGCATGGAAAGGGCCAACGCGCCCGAGCAACGCGCCCTATCGCACCTCTGGCAAGTCCGAGGCGAGGCGGAGGACACCGGTGCCAGCGTTTAGCGTGTACCGCAGATGGCGGCCGGTATCGTCTAGTTAGCTAAGAGTAAGTTAGTACTTGTACGCTACTGGAGTATTAGTGGCAGTAGATAGTTAACTTGGCTATGATGGTTGTCAACGTGGAAGTTCAGTACTCTATATGTGGATCAGACCTGTTACTTTGCTCTAAATGTTGAACTTTCTATTTGAACGTATGGAATGGGCTGTTATTTTTTTAAACGGGTTGTATTTGTCCTCCACGGGTTTAGAGGCTGACTTGTGGGCCTACCAAGTTGACGCGTACACAATTAGGAGATGATTGTACATGGAGAGGATGACAACAGGGACCCGCCAAGGTCATGGCAGTACGCAAGCAAGTGCCTCCTTATTTCAAGCCAATAAAAAATGGCTCCTCCTAATGGATTTCTGACATCTGGGTCCCATGCCATTGTCAACGTAGTCAATAAACGAGAGAATTGCACAACGAGCGGCTGAAACCAGGGACCCAGCAGCTCGCCCAGTTATTTTTGTTTTGGGTTAATTTGATAAATGCCACTCCGAATCTGGTGTTTCTGAGAAATGCCACTGCAATTTCCAAACTTTGAAAAATGCCATTTCATGCCATTTCCAGTGGCATTTTTCGAAGTCTGGAGTGGCGTTTTTCAAAGTTGGCAAATTGCAGTGGTGTTTTCCAATGTTTGCAAAAATTGCAGTGGCATTTTTCAAAGTTTGGAAATTGTAGTGGCATTTTTATGAATTGCCATAATTGGAGTGGCATTTATCTAATTTGTTTTTGAGACGGAAGCAGGGTGTCAACTGGGCTGTGCGGGGCACTCTGGCCTGTCTAGACAGCCTACTCTTTTATGTTTACCACAAACCAGCCAAGTAGTTTTTTTTCTTTCTGAAAATGGCTAGCCCAGTTTTTTTGTGATTTGCCAAGTAAGTCGCTTTGGCAGGCCTGTTGGGCTACAAATCTTTCAAGACGAGGAGAGCTTCATTCGGCTGGACGAGAAAATGGCCTATCAGTAATGAGAAATGGGCTGTACATTTTTAAAACACATCAAACCGGCAATTAGTTTTAAATTTCTTTTTTTCATTTCGAGATTTTAAATTGCATTAATTTTTATGCGTGGACAATTTGTTGGATTTTATATTGATATACATTTTTTTTTAAAATCAGTTTGAATGTGACTCGAAATTTCGGGATTAAAAATAGTTCGGACCGCACCGAAATATGCAAAATTTCGGATAATTTTTTAACCGTGGCCACAATATGCGCTGTAATGCTAACAAAAAGAATATGGGCTCCAAAAAAACCATAAGAATTAGCAAATGGGCTGTAAATTATTAGAAATAATGGCAGATGGGATGTATGTTGTTTTCCACAGATTTGAGGCTTTCCTAAAAAAGGTTGACGCACAAGCAGTGACTGTTGGATGTCCATCCAACAGCCGTCGTGCTTCTTCAATCTCTGCTCTTCCTGCTCCAGCCGCTCCAACAAGCACCGGCAGGACTGCCTGCTCCCTCCTCCCCGCGGCCGGCTGTGGTGCCGCGCAGGCCTCACCTACCCACCGTACTCCCATCGCTGGCCTAGCCATCCCTCTACTCACCTACACCTGCTGTTATTCTCCGGCGATGGCAGACGAACCAGTAAACCCTTGTACAGTCGTACTCCCCTCCGCGTGGGAAACAACTGCCGAGTCTTCCCTGCCTCCGTGTCATTCCCTTCCTAGGCCTCGCCGTCGTCCACCGCCCTGGTGCTCTCGGCGCGGCCTCGTCAACGTCGTCAACGACCGACATGCATCTGAAGTGGACTGTATGTGGAGAGGCTGACAGCTGGGTCCACGGCCGCACGCAAGGAAATGCCTCCTTATTACGCGCAAAATAATGATTCCTCCACTGACATCTGGGACCCATCGAAAGGGCCTCTGTATTTCGCGAAAAAAAATGTTACCGCCGCTGACAGCTCGGACCCACCAGCTATATCTTCGCACGCAAGGAAGTGCGTCCTTATGACGCACAAAAAAATGAATACTCCCCCTACTAGCTGGGACCCATAGTGGCAGGCTGACTTATGGGCCTACTAAGTTGATGGGGATGGAGGGCTCTGTCAACTTGGTCAATATGCACAATTCTAGCTCAAGTGACCGTACGATGTCCATCCAATGGATGTACGTAGTGCCTCTTCAACCTCTGGTCCTCTTGCTCCAGCCGCCAAACCAACGCCGGTCGTGCCTCGTGCTCCTGCCTCCCGTGGCCGGCTGTGATGCGGCGGAGGCCTCCCCCCCTACTACTCCCACCGCTGGCCAGGCCATCCCCCTACTCACCCACACCCCCTGTTATTCTGCGACGCTGACAGCCTCACACCGCAGCGAACCAGTGAACCCTCATACTCCTCTACGCGTGGGCATCCACTGCCGCGTCTTCCCCGGCTCCACATCGTCCCCTTCCTAGGCCTCGCCGTCGTCCACCGCCCTGGTGCTCTCGACGCGGCGTGGTCAACGTGGTCAAGGAACGACTTCCATCGAAAGAGTACAGTACGTGGAGAGGCTGGCAGCTGGGTCCACGGCAGCCGCAAGGAAGTGCCTCCTTATTACACGCAAAATAATTATTCCTCCACCTGACAGCAGGGACCCACCGGACGGGCCACCGTATTTGGCGAAAAAATGTTTCCCCCCGGACTGCTAGGACCCACCGGACGGGCCACCGTATTTCGTGAAAAAGACGTTCCCCCCGCTGTCAGCTCGGACCCACCGGAAGTGCCGCCTTATTACACACAAAAAAATGAATACTCCCCCTGCTAGCTGGGACCCACCTTGGTGGGTGGCTGACTTGTGGGCCTACTAAGTTGACGGGGACGGAGTGCTTTGTCAACTTAGTCAATATGAACGATTCTAGCTCTAGTGACCGTACGATGTCCGTCCAACGGCCGTAGTGCTTCTTCAACCTCTGGTCTTCTTGCTCCAGCCGCCCAAAGCAGCTCCGGTCGTGTCGCATGCTCCTGCCTCCCGTGGCCGGTTGTGCTGCCGCGGAGGCCTCACCGCCCCCTACTATTCCCACCGCTGGCCAGGCCCTGCGGCGACGGCAGCCTCACACCGCAGCCGAACCAGTGAACCCTCGTACTCCTCTCCGCGCGGGCTTCCACTACCGCGTCTTCCCCGCCTCCGCGTCGTCCCCTTCCTAGGCCTTGCCGTCGTCCATCGACCCGGTGCTCTTGGCGCGGCGTGGTCAACGTGGTCAAGGAACGACTTCCATCGGAAGAGTACTGTACATGGAGAGGCTGACAGCTGGGTCCACGGCCGCAGCAAGGAAGTGCCTCCCTATTACGCGCAAAATAATTATTCCTCCACCTGACAACGGGGACCCACTGGACGGGCCACCATATTTCGCGAAAAAACATTTCCCCCTGACTGCTGGGACCCACCAGCTACATCTTCGCATGCAAGGAAGTGCGTCCGGGCAAAAAAAAGACGATTCGCCCCCATGACTGCTGGGACCCACCAGCTACATCTTCGCACGCAAGGAAGTGCCTGACAGTCGGGACCCACCTGGTCGAAGCGTACGTAGCGTTGTCATTCTGGTCGCGAACGTGTACGTACATACTAGTCGATGTAGAGGCGCGCGCGTGTCGTAGTAGAGGCGCGCACGTAGCATGTACACGTACGTACAACGGCCAGGGTGTAAGAAAGTAAATACGGCCATGTACGTACATACGGGCGGGGTCTCGAATGCCTACTCGCGCGTACGTACGACCAGGGCTCGTGTACATGGCTAGGTCGGAACGGAGAAACTGCATCATCATTGTGTTCATGGGGAGGCAACGAAATGCGTCGTGTTCATCGGGAGGCAACGGAACGCGTGGGAGCCAACCGGCTTGGACGGAACATCCGATGGAAACGAGGCCTGGCATACCGCAGAACGAAGGAAACAGCCTTGTATTCAACCGGCCACGTTCGAAACGGGATCCTGTTCATCGGGAGGGGTCTGGCGTACCGCAAAACAGAGGAAATGGACCTCCTACGGTCGAAACGGGGGTCCTGTTGATCGGGAGGGGTGTGGCGTTCCACAAAACGGAGTAAACGCACTTGTGTTGGAGCGCTACGGTCGAAATGGGGGTCCTATTCATCGGGAGGGGTGTGGCGTACCGCAAAACGGAGTAAACACACTACGGTCGAAACGGGGGTCCTGTTCATCGGGAGGGGTGTGGCGTACCGCAAAACGGGACTCCACGGAATACTGTTCATCTCCACCGTCGACCCCCTCCAGCCTCCATGGGCTACTGTTAATCCACCGTCGACCTCCTCCAGCCTCCACCTGCGACTGTTCATCCACGGGCTCCTGTTCATCCAGCCTCCACCGCGCGCTACTCCACCGGCAACTGTTCAACCAGCCCTCTCCACGGGCTCCTGTTCAACCACCCCTCCACGGGCTACTGTTCATCCAGCCCTCCACCGTCTACTGTTCATCCAGCCCTCCACGGGGTGGTCCTGTTCATCCTGCCCTCCATGGGGTCCTGTTCATCCAGCCCCAACCGGCTCGATCGATCAGGGTCATGTTCATCAAGAGGCAACACCAGGGGTCCTATTCGTCCACCCCCACTGGGAACTTTTCATCCAAACCCCCCAGCAACGCTCACTGTTCATCCAGAGGCAGCATCGATCGACTTCAGTTAGCAGCAGTAGCGAAGGAATCGCTCGATCGGGTTCAGTTAGCAGCCATCAATCAATGGCTCGGGTTTAGTAACGCGTAGCCTACAGTGCAATCGCTCGGGTTCAGTTAGAGCCCAATGCCTCGCTCGGGTTCAGTTAGAGCCCAACGCCTCGCACCCACGCGCGTGCGTGTACGAGAGAAACGTGCATCGCTCGTCCCCGACCACCCACCGTAACCGGGAACACCCCGATATTTTCCTCGCCCTCGCTTGTACCACGGTTTTTTCCGTCATGGACGGCCCAACGAATGTCATGCAGCTGCGTCTCCGGCCCGCCCAGGACGAAAAGCCCATTTTCTGTCATGATTTTTTGTCATAGAAGTAGGACCCCACCACATCTATGATGATACCGGGTTTTGTCACAATTATCATCATAGAAGTGTCATAAGTATGACAGAAAAAAATTCGTTCGGCCCAAAATGTCACGGATGTGTCTTTTTTTTTGTAGTGATGGCATAGCCCTTGGTGCCAGGAAGTCTTTATGGTTGTCTTGAATCTTCACACAAAACATCGTCGTGGCAGCAGAAATATCATTATCGTGGCAGCCATTTCAAAAAAATGTCGTGGTAGCAATTTCAGAATTTTTTGTCGTGGCGACCGTTTCAAAAATGTTGTCATGGTACCAATTTCATAAAACGCTATTGTGGCATGAAAAAAATTATCCCTTTCTCCCTGTGCCTGTTACAGCTTCCTTGCGTCGAGGTCCTCGTGCAAGCTTGTCACCATCATGTGTAACCTATAGGCTATCTCTACAGCTATTATATTACATTACAGTGACAATCCCATGGATCCAGCCATCATCGTACTATGACACGCATGTCACTTAAGGTTACAACATATAACCATCTCATACAAAAACTTATTATCATGAGGAAGGCTATACCACATCACATGCTTCCTGCAAAACCAAGTTGACGTCATCTAATATGTTCGGCAAATTTTAATTACCTGGCTTCTAGGGTTTTCGGATAACTCTAGCTACCTACGTCCACCATAAAGGCGATAATTCTCATTGCTAGAGTAACTTTCAGGGTGTGCGAGGGAAGAGACTTAATTAAAAATCTCTAGCTCCACACTAAACTTCGTCAATACGCGTGGCCCCTAGAAGATCGAACATCTTCATTGCCCTCTCGTGTTTGCAATAGTTCACTATTCTTGACTATGATAAAGCCCAAAGAACTGTTAGCAGATCATCGACTGCTAGAGCTGGTCAATTGTTAGAACTTTGTACAAAGCTACATCATGTTGTCAATGATCTGAACCGAAGAAACGCTCGAGGGCAGCACAACAAGTACATCAAATCCTCACATGCACATGTGATCTAGATCAAAACCTAGATCTAAACCTTCATCTACTCGTAGACCCACTCATGATACCACGGTTGGGTAACAAAGTAGAAAACAAAACAAATTGTCATACGATCAACCAAGAACACTATGAAGAGGCAATAACGGTTTGGATCAAACGTTATCGACTCCCAGTTACAGCGGAAGAAGATGAGTCAGTGTAGATCGTACTTGTAGTCCCTTGAACCGTTCACGAATGATCCCTCGAATGGAAGAATGAAAGCATGACCTCTCCATAGTTTGCAAACATACAGTCTTCATGATCTGGCAGTGCTTCGTTGTCCAGAGCTAATAGTCATCGAAGAATGAGGAGAATAGAACCACACCGGACTTCTAATTATGAAGATTAGATACGATATAGATCTAGCTCTAATTGGATCAACTAGAACTAGAACTAGAGCACTAGAGGAGGCTCCAAAAACTTGTATATCAGAAGTGCCAAAACCTCTAGTATATATAGGTTGGAGGAAGGGGAAGGGTGGCACACAAGAGGGCAGTCCCTCCCCCCTTGTCCAGCCATGAGGAGGGGAAACCCCTCCAATTCAGCATCCCCCTTCCTTCAACAATGGGAAAGGAGGCGCCACCTCCTATTGGGCCCAGGTGGCCCAATATCCCTTCCACCATTTGGCCTTTTAAGGCCCGTTGATATTTACATAAATATAAAAGCATCCTAATCATATTTAATGTCTTTTAATGTTAATTTGACATCATTGAAAATTATTTCCACCTATATATAATTTATCGGTATTAGCTGGTAAACCCCGAAACCTTCCGGTAACCCCGCAACGCTTTCGGTTCCTCTTGAAACTATTTCAAATATTAAAGATACTATTTCATAAATATTTTCTCATTACTCCTGTCCTACTAATACTCAGCAGATTGTGATTACCTTAAGCTTGTGACCCTATAGGTTCGGTAAAACACAAACATGAACAAAAAAACCTTTTGTTCAATGACCGGTAGCGGAACCATGGACGTCCTTATCGATCCCTATGAGTACACGAATGACATTTGAGTGAACCTGTGGTTAATCATGTGCTATTCGCTTTGCTTCCTGATAATTTATAAAACTTGCGGTGAGATATATGGGTATTTACTTGAGTCATACACATGCTCACTATACCGGTCTCCTTGTTATCGATTTTATTCTTCCTTCTCGTTAACATGTTCCAGCATTCCCGTGACCTAGTCACATGTGTCTAGCCGTATGATGAAGGATGCCGTCACACCAAGAGGGCCCTAAGAATATCTCTCCATCGTCGGAGGAGCAAATCCAACTCTTGAGCTATCTAGTCCCTTGTCAAACTTTCTGATGAACATGTAAGTTGTTGTTATGATCACTGTGTTACATATGATGATTGAGCAACCGAGAAGTTCATTGTATGGTAAGAAGTTACTACCATACTCTCATAGTCTATGGAACTAAATCACACATTAACACTATGTGTTATAATGCTTGACTTATGACGATTGTATCTCAAAGTATAACAACCAAGTTGGGGTCGATTCAATATGATCGTTCTTTTAGCGGCTGATGTCTACTATGCAACCTTCTTCTTGTAGACTCATGTTGGGCCTCCAAGTGCAGAGTTTTGTAGGAAAGTAGCAATTTTCCCTCAAGTGGATGACCTAAGTTTTATCAATCCGTGGGAGGCGTAGGATGAAGATGGTCTCTCTCAAACAACCCTGCAACCAAATAATTAAGAGTCTCTTGTGTCCCCAACACACCCAATACAATGGTAAATTGTATAGGTGCACTAGTTCCATGAAGAGATGGTGATATAAGTGTAATATGGATAGTAGATATAGGTTTTTGTAATCTAAAAAATAAAAACAGCAAGGTAGCAAGTAACAAAAGTGAGGAAAAACGATATTGCAATGCTTGAAAACAAGGCCTAGCATTCATACTTTCACTAGTGCAAATTCTCTCAACAATGATAACATAATTAAATCATATGCAATCCCTAAATGTGCGACAAAGAGTCACTCCAAAGTTCCTATCACGGAGAACATAAGATGAAATTGCTTGTAGGGTACGAAACCACCTCAAAGTTATTCTTCTGATCAATCTTTTGAGCTATTCCTGTAACTGTCACAAACAACCCTAGAGTTCGTACTAAAATAACACTATATGATACACATCAATCAACCCTAATGTCACCTAGTTACTCCAATGTCACCACAAGTATCCGTTGCTCAATTATGTGATATGCATCAAACAACCTCTGATTCACAATATTCAATCCAACACAAAAAGTCTCAAAGAGTGCCCCAAGATTTCTACCGGAGAAACAAGGATGAAAACGTGCATCAACTCCTATGCATAGATTACCCCAATGTCACCTTGGGAATCCGCGAGTTGAGTGCCAAAACATACATCAAGTGAATCAATAGAACACCCCATTGTCACCACGGGTATCCCACGCAAGACATACATCAAGTGTTCTCAAATCCATGAAAGTATTCATTCCGATACTAGTGAAACCTCAAAGGTAAAACTCAATTCATCACAAGAAGATAGAGAGGGAGAAACACATCAAACTATAGTAACAAAGCGAAGTACATCAAGATCATGCCAAATCAAGAACACAAGAGAGATAGAGATCAAACACATAGCTACTTGTACATACCGTCAGCCCCGAGGGTGAACTACTCCCTCCTCATCATGGTGTCCGCCAGGATGATGAAGGTGGCCTCCGGTGATGGTTTCCCTCTCCGGCAGGGTGCCAGAATGGGCTCCCGATTGGTTTTTCGTGGCTACATAAGCTTGCGGCGGCGGAACTTCCGATCTGGGGTTCTTTCTGGAGGTTACGGGACATATAGGAGTACTTGGCATTAGAATCAAGTCAGGGGGACACCCGAGGGGCCCACAAGCCCTAGCGGCACGCCCTGGGTGGTGGGCGCGCCCCCTCGCTAGTGGCCTCCTCAGTCACCTCCTGACATAGCTCTGTGGGTCTCTTATGGTCCATAAATGATCACCGTAAATTTTCAGCCCATTCTGAGAACTTTTATTTCTGCAAAAAAAATGACACCACGATAGTTCTGCTGAAAATGTCAGTCCGGGTTAGTTCTAATCAAATCATACCAAAACCATCTAAAATTGTTGCAAACATGGCATGAATACTTCATAAATTATAGTTACGGTGGAGACGTATCAGCATCCCCAAGCTTAATTCCTGCTCGTTCTCGAGTAGGTAAGTGATAAAAGAAAGAATTTATGAAGTGCGAATGCTACCTAACATATTTATCAATGTAATCTTCTTTATTGTGGCATGAATTTTCAGATCCATAAGATTCAAAAAAAAATTATATTGACATAAAAAAATAATACTTCAAGCATACTAATAAAGCAATCATGTTTTCTCAAAATATCATGGCCAAAGAAAGTTATCCCTACAAAATAATATACTCTGGCTATACATGAGCATGAGCCATGGATATAGCACTATAGGTGGAATAGAATATGGTGGAGGTTGTGAGGAGAAGACAAAAATGAGAAAGTCTCACATCAACTAGGCAAATTAATGGGCTATGGGGATGCCCATCAATTGATATCAATGTGAGTGAGTAGGGATTGACATGCAACGGACGCACTAGAGCTATAAGTGTATGAAAGATCAAAATGAAAACATAGTGGGTGTGCATCCAACTTGCTTCCTCATCAAGACCTAGCGCAATTTAAGGAAGCCCATCATTGGAATATACAAGCCAAGTTCTATAATGAAAAATTCCCACTAGTATATGAAAGTGACAAAATAGGAGACTCTCTATCATGAAGAGCATGGTGCTATTTCAAAGCACAAGTGGAAAAAGGATAGTAACATTGTCCCTTCTCTCTTTTTCTCTCTTTTTTTGCTTGGGCTTCTTTGGCCTCATTTATTTATTTTTATATTTTTTGGGCTCTTTGGCCTCTTTTTATTTTTTATTTTTTTGAAGTCCGGAGTCTCATTTCCAACTTGTGAGGGAATCATAGCTTCCATAATCCTTTCCTCACATGGGACAATGCTCTAATAATGATGATCATCACACTTTTATTTACTTACAACTAGAGACTAGAACAAAATATGAATCTATATGAATGCCTCTGGCGGTGTACCGGGATGTGCAATGATCAAGAGTGACATGTATAAAAAAATATGAACGGTGGCCAAGCCACAAATACTATGCCAACTACATGATCATGCAAAGCTATATGACAATGATGGTATGTGTCATAATAAACGGAACGGTGGAAGTTGCATGGCAATATATCTTGGAATGGCTATGGAAATGCCATAATAGGTAGGTATGGTGGCTGTTTCGAGGAAGGGTATATGGTGGGTTTAATGCACTGGCGAAAGTTGCGCGGTACTAGAGAGGCTAGCAATGGTGGAAGGGTGAGAGTGTGTATAATCCATGGACTCAACATTAGTCATAAAGAACTCACATACTTATTGCAAAAATTAATTAGCCATAAAAGCAAAGTACTAATACGCATACTCCTAGGGCATAGATTGGTAGGAAAAGACGATCGCTCGTCCCCGACCGCCACTCATAAGGAAGACAATCAAAAAAATAACTCATGCTCCGACTTCATCACATAATGCTTCACCATACGTGCATGCTACGGGAATCACAAACTTTAACACAAGTATTTCTACCAATCCACAATTACTCACTAGCAAGACTATAATATCACCATCTTTATATCTCAAACGAAATGCAAGGAATCAAACTTCTCATATATTCAATGCTCTTTGTATGAAAGTTTTTATTATATCCCTCTTGGATGCCCATCATATTAGGACTAAAGTCATAACCTAAGAAAATTGCCATAATATTTATAAGACTCTCAAAATAATATGAGTGAAGCATGAGAGTTTATCAATTTCCTCAAAATAAAACCACCGTCGTGCTCTAAAAACATATGTGTGAAGCACTAGAGCAACTGACAAACTACTCCAAAAAGATATAAGTGAAGATCAATGAGTAGTCAAATAATTAAGTAGCTATGTGAAGACTCTCTATCATAAAAAAATTAAATCCTAATTATTTTATTCAAACAGCAAGCAAAACAAAATAAAATAACATTCCAAGGATAGCACATGTCATGTGAAGAAGCAAAAACTTAGTCTCAACCAAAACTGACCGATCATTGTTGAAGAAGAAAGGTGAGATGCCAACCGGGGCATCCCCAAGATTAGATGCTTGAGACTTCTTGAAATATTATTTTGGGAATCCTTGGGCATCTCAAAGCTTGAGCTCTTGTGTCTCCTTAATTCCTTTTATATCACGGTTACCCTAATTCTCAAAAACTTCATCCACAAAAATCTCAACAAGAACTCGTGAGAGAAGTTAGTATAAATCAATGCAAAACCTTATCATTCTCTACTATAGCAAATCACTAAAATTATTATTTAACATTGCATAATAAATGCCTCTGCATGTTTAATACTCCTATCCTCAAATAGAATCATTAAGCAAGCAAACATATCCAAACAATGCAAACATAACAGCAATCTGTCTAAACAGAATAGCCTGTAAAGAATGCAAGAATATTCATACTTATCTAACTCCAAAAAATCTAAAAGAAATTGATGAGCTTCTTTGCCAGTGAAGTACGTTTTCTTCTGGTAATTTTGATACTGCCACCAAGCATTCTTGAAGATAGCAGAGGTATTAGCACAGGTTACCTCATCCCGAGTTTCCAAATCGGTCCTTCTCTGTAGACAAAAATGGGAAAATTTGTTGTATTATAACCATCATGGAGGTAGAATGTATGGGACAAAGCAAAGTAATTGCCATGAATAACATTACTTACACATAACTCCTGGACAAACACCTGCAACTGGCATTTTCCTTCATCTTCAGTATAATATTTCCATGATGGGAAGATACGCACATAGGATTTAATAACATCAAATGCGATAGATGCTAAACTATGAATGGATGGTTGTGTTTCCTCCACAGGAATAGGTGTACTAACCAGTGGAGTTGGGGTTCGCCGTGGTAGTACTGGTGCTTTGGGCACTGGAGCTTCCTTACTAACTGCTCTTGTCTGGGAGCTCTGTGGTGGAGATGGTGATGTGTCAACAGGACCTGGGTTACTATCTGCTGGGGTTGGGGTTAGATTGGGTGAAGCTGGTTCTCTACCCATCGCAGTAGGGGTAAAATCTGCGAGAGTCTGGGTTATCTGTGGTAGGGCTGGTTCTCGTGCATGTACAACCGGGGTGCTATCTCCACCAAGAGGTAGCACTGTTTTATTTGAATACCACATTTTTACTCCGCTAGATATTGCCATCACCCGCTCCAATTCAAATGGCTGATAAACAGGAAACATAGTTGAATGTACAGACATTGTATGAGAGACAAATGCAATAGATAGTGGAAAAAAGAGGGCATGAAATAGTTGACATGTATATTGTTTAACTAAAACGGATAGCAGGACATAATTTCACATATATGATGTCTATCTAAACTGGATAGCATAGCATAACATAATTCAAAGATATGATGACTAACTAAACAGGATCGCATGACATAATTCACATACATGTTATCTGAGTAATTAGGATCGCATGATTTAATTCACATATGTGATTTATATGGTAAGCAGAGGGCGTGCGCATATGATGTCTGAACTAAGAACATGGTGTTGAATATTGTGTGTCTGATGTCTAAACTATGCAATGCAAGACACCATGTGCATGATATGAGCAGTATAACCGTGCCAAGTTAGAGTATACACCTCGGTGGGGGAATAGGACTGGTCATTTGTCTCTGAATCCATCTTTGAGGAGCTATCGGGACCCAGCAAGATATTTGCTTCGACAGGTAGCACTGTCTGCTCTGAAGGCCTTGTTTTCACTCTAGATTTTTCCATCACCCACTCAAATGGCTGATTCACAGGAAGAGTAGTTTAATGTACAAACATTGTCGACAAATGGAAATGTAATGAATAAAAGGATGGGCAAGATATCATTCAAATATATGATGCCTGGTTAAACAGGATGGCATTGCACATTTCACATATATTATGGCTGGCTAAAAGACATGAGACTGCATAATTACCATATATGATATTGAAACTAAACAGGTGGCATTACAGGACATGTCTAAACTAAGCAAATGACATATATGATGTCAAAAGTAGGCACCGCAAGGCAACATATGAATGACATGACTAACATCATCATGCCAAGTTAGAGCAAACACCTTGGGGGGTAAATAGGAGTGGTCAGCTGCGTCTGAATCCGCCTCAGAACAGATATCTTCCTCTGGATTACAATCTGCAGAGGGGGGGGGGAGGGTTTGTCATTGAACCCATCATGGAGCGATGTCTGCATGACATTGTATTGTCACGCAAAACTCTTATCTTTTTCTCTACATGTTCAACATGACTGTGTACAATATCTGACATGCATACAAAAAATATAGTAAGATTATGTAAGGAGAGCATGCAGAAATCTATAGTAATGGTAACAACGAGTGGATGGATCCAAAAATAATGATAGCAGGCTGATGATTGCTTTCATTTAGTAAAAAATAGATGATGATTGCTTTACAATTTGTTTACCACCCAAGATGAACAACATAGGCATACACTAGGTGAACCGGATATTAGACAGAGATACTATTCATTGCTGCCTCGATATGTGCCCGCCACTAATTTAGAACTCAAGTTTGAACATCAATTTGGACCTGACTTGGAGTCTAAGAGGTGAACAGTACAATAAAGTAGAAGGTAATATTAAGCAATGCATGACATAAGCAGAAACAAAAGAGTGCGACCTCTCTTTTGGACCCGTGTACTCCTCGGGTTCATTTGCTGAGTCGATGATGGTGATGCCATTGCGGTGGGTGCCGGCGGCAGGGAAGGAGATCTGAGGCGGCGAAAGATGGTCAGGAGTCGTGATGTCTGGTTTGGTGGATGCTTCTGTCGATGGAGCAGCTCAGGTGAGGTGGACGACGTCGTGGCAGGAGCAGGACAAAACACACAAAGTTTTCTTCGACACCTACATGTAACTGAAGTAATTCTGTAAGGGCTCATTTGGCTTGCATGATTCTAAGAACGCAGGGATAGGAGGAAAAACACCAGAATAAGATAGGAATGCACATGGGAAATGGAGCATTTGTAAACACAGGATTTCTATCAACTTGGATGTTTGGTTCAGAGGAATTGGAGGAGCAGAGGAATGCAAAGAACCATGGCCAAAATAAAGTGAAACCGTATGAAAATGTGTACAGTTAGAATGTTATTCTGCCACTAATGCACGTGGTCTTGTTTTCATGCATAGGATTTTGAAAAGTCAGTCCAGGTGGATGTTTTGCTCCATTCCTTTCAACAAAATGCAAGAATAATTGAAAAGTAGAGTGCCATAGGAAATTTTCATATTGCTATGATTTTCCGTTGAACCAAAATAGCCCTAATGGATCGACATGAATGTAGAGTAATAAGTGATGCGACAAGTGTACAACCTCTTTGCCGTAGCCGTGTCGACCTCAGCATCATTGGGTTGGTCGCTGAAGAAGTTGAGGCAGAGGTGGCTGTCGGAGGTGTGAAGGAAGATCTGACGAATCTGTAGACGGCGTCCAGGGCACTACTCTGTTGTGATGGATCATTCCATCGTTGGAGCAGCTCTGGTGAGCCGTAAGACGTCGAGGCTTAAGCAGCACAAGCCAAACAACCTTAATCTCAAGTGGGATTCTAATAGCATCTCGTATAGATGATGTAAAATACATTACCAAAAAGTGACAGATGTAAGAATTTACATCACCAAAAACCACCTGACACAACAGATGAGGTAAAACTATGACTCTGAACTTAACTAAAACTGAAACTTACTGTTGGAATCTAAATGTTACTGTCGAAACTGAACGCAATGTAGCAGAGAGGCACTTCACATGTTAGTTTAGGGAGGCCTGCAGTTCATCTTCAACTGCACCCCCCTAAGCCGCTAGCCACCACGGCCCGAACCGCCGGCCCACCGCCGCCTCGCTACCCGAAACAACTACACTCCCACCAACGGTTTGCCGCTGCCCCGGCCAGCACCTCGTGAGGCCCCCCCCCCCCATCCCCCCCCCCCCCCCCGTGCTAACTTTTTTCTCCGGCGATGCCCGACGCCACCGCCCCACCACCGCGCCCCCCACCGTCAGGGTGACCCACCGCCCCCACCCTGAACCCTAAGATAGATAGTGGCGGGTACTCTCCGGTCGAACCCCCACCCCCTGAAAATCGACTGACCCAAAGTCGATTCAGTCGACTGAAGTGTAGCTAAATCGGAGCAGAGCAGCAGCATGAGCGAGGGGGAGAGCAGCAGCAGTAGCGCGAGGGAGCGAGAGCCGGAGCAACAGCAGCAGCGCGAGCGAGCGAGAGCCGGAGCAGCAGCAGATCCAGCTGGTATGGACGCCGCAGCCGAAGGGGCCTCGGACTGGGGGAGAGCCGTCATGGAGATGTCGCCCGCAGCGCCGACTTCGAGGTAGCCGCTCCATGGGGGTGCGGGATGGAGCACCGTTGGCGCCGGGAGGTCGAGTTAAGCAGAAGGTGCAATGTGATGAGTGTATAACCTCTTTGGTGGCGCCGAGTAGGCCTCGGCTTCATCTGAGGAGTCAGTGAGGATGTTGTGGTTCCGGTGGAGCAGGTTAAGGTGGCGCTGTGGGGATGGACAACCGCGATAGACGAGGCGATCGCCGGAGCAGCTCCTTGGAGGTGGAGGATGGGGCGGCTGAACCAGCGGGATGACAAGATGGATGATAGATCCTCATCCGGGGAGGTGGATGAGGGACGTCGAGCTATTGCGGTGGACGACGTCGTCGGGGAAGAGGCTCCGGCTGGGCAGCGGTGACGTGGCGGACGGAGGAGGGTGGGGTTTCACGGCTGGAACAGAGAGGTTATGGCGGCCTGGGATTTCGAATGGCGAAAAGGAGGCGATGGGAGGGGGAACCATGACTTAGGGACGCGCTTGTCCAAAATGTAGGGTGTGTTACAAAAGTACCCCCACCAATTTGAACTAGCGGCCCTTCCGGCTCAGGATTAGAAGGGGAATTTCGCGCGTCGGGATTTGGCAGCTGGAGGGAGTTTTCGCGCGCGTTGTAATTTCGGGATAGTAAGGCGCGGGTTGTGAAGGCGCCAGTTTTGGAGCACGATATCTGAATTTTCGGGATATAACAAGGCGCGGGTTGAATTTTATGGACAATCCTAACGTGTAATATTGTACTTGTACGTACCGAATCAATTTGCACTTCCCTCAATGGAAAAAACGAAAAAAAATATAACTATTCACACCACACAAAGAGAGAGTCTTGTACTGTTTTACTATACAAATGCTATTCAAAGCTAATCCCTCCTTCCGTCTATATAGGGCCTAATACGTTTTTCTAGGCTAACTTTGACCAAATATTAGAGCAATAATATATGACATGCAACTTACACAAAGCACACCGTTAAATTCATGTGTGAAAGGAGCTTTCAATGATATAACTTTCACATTGTGCTTGTCATGTACTATTAATCTTGTCAATAGTCAAAGCCGGTCTTAAAAACGCATTAGGCCCTATATAGATGGAAGGAGGGAGTATGAATCCATGTTATGTCCAATTAAATTTTTTCGCTGGTTGTATAATGCATCTAACCTACTCATACCAACATTTTAGTGGATTCCAAATGTCTATACTACCGGTGCAATTCGAACTAAATTTGAATTCGTTTCTCTATTTCAATAAGAATCTACAATCATGATTGTTGCCAACTTCAACCATCATTCGTGTATCACCTTAACAACACACCACATGATTACTATAGAGATAGATATGAACTATGTGTACTATATGAACTCGAATCCATTTTTTTAATACACTTGATGTTGATTCCAAATAATAGTACATTTGATGTACTGACTACATATTCATAATCTAAACCATGTTCCATACGTACACCATGTTTATCACACAAAGTATAGTGCCCCGCCCCCTACATTACGACAAGTATTTAGCCGTGAGCTGCAAAAGCCACACATTAGCCCAAATTATAATCAATGTTCTATATATTATATGCAGTACTAGCAAGATGCCCATGCGTTCCACGGAACATCAAGATGATCGAGGGGAGGCCTTATTTGCAAATGTGGAGAGGGGTGTGGGTATCTTTTTCCAAAATTGTCATAGTTTCCTTCCTATCCGTCAGATATATATTGGACGGCCTATCTTGCTGGATGGCAGGCACACCATCATCAACAACTCTGTTTTCTATAAGAGTAGAGATAAAATATAGTATATGTAGTATAACATGTTCATAACCACACCATGTGTATCATCGTTATATATATTCACGCATGCGTCAGCTTAAAGCACTATGATAAATTCTTCAAATATCCTAATTCACTTTTATAATGAATTATGATCTCTATTCATCTTTTCCACCCACGCAATCCTCTTATCTTTGTAGCCAGCGCTAAATTTTCTCGTGCATGCACACGCCCGCATCCCTCTCACCCTCCCTCAGCATTCTCTAGCTCCATCGCGCAAATTCGTCTTTTCACTTTAGGTCGTTCACCCATGGTGTGTGTAGGCTCCCCAGCTCCTTCTTTACGGCACACATCGATCGATATGCCTCTCTAGCCAGGTGTGCCTACCATGAACACAAGCTTTCCCTCATCTCTTCTCACCGTCCATGCCTCACTCCCACCCCTCTTTTCATTGATCTCGTACTCGCAAACTCCTTTACCCTCGATATAGTATGCCTCTCGCACCACCTCATAGATGCATCCCCCTCTCTCTCTATCCGTCTCCCCGGGCCCTATTTGCTTGTAACACATACATGCATGTATACCGATCGATCTCCCTACATATACCTAGGTTTAACTTTAACTATTTTCCTCCACCCATCGGTCGACGTACCTCACAAGTTATGTCTCTCCTCTCTCTGACAAAGGATGGTTGATCTTCCAATGTAGTTACATCTGCTTACCACAGCCATATCATCCCCCTCATCATTCGTACATGCCTCATGGCCCATCTCTCACACGCACGTGCACAGACAGGCAGCCATCCCCTCTCTTATTGATATTGCAGGCATGCCCTCCATTTGTCTAGCAAGTCTCTCCCACCATTTGTCAGAAGCAACTCCACCACTGTCTCTCTCCCAACCTTATTCCTCTCCTACACATATGCATGGATGCCGATCGATCTCCCTCAATACATAAGGTAGGCCTCTCTCCTCCTCCACACATATATCAGCCATTGTACCTCTATAGTTAATTAGGTCTCCCCCACCCCACCCCCACCACACACCGATAGTCGAGCGCTTTAGGTAGGTATCCATGCCACAGAGACAAACTGCACTTGTCCCCTCTCACGCTCCAGTAGGCCAGACACCCTATATCTTTGGCGTGGGCACACACAAATTCGATGGCACTCTTTATCGATCAATCGCGCGCGCGCACACACACACACACACATCATCATCATCCCTCTCTTCGATTCTATGGATACCTCAACCCTATGATACCTCCACTCTCTTCTCGTGGATCGCCCCCTCTATATATATGATATATCCAGGACTCTATTTCACACACATTGCATATGTTACATTTTTTGATTGAAATATCATCCACATATATTGCTTGTCTATTTCTCAACCCCCCCCCCCCAGAAAAAAAACACTCACGAACCCACACACTATATCTCTCTACGTTTGTTTCTTTCTCACACAACCCCTAGGTGCACGTACTCACGCTTCGTGCCCAGCCACACCCGTGCGGGTACACGGTTGAGCTCATTTTTGTACGAAATGGCAGCCCACGTGCTAATTTGAATGCGTGTAGCGGTTGTTTACCTACGGAGGTCGTGTACCACGAGTGCACGAAACAAAGTTTGAGTTGATGCGTTGGCACGTTATTTTTAAATAAAGTTATATCGCTCAATGGCACATACATAGAATATAAAACGATTTTTATGGAGAGAAAGGTAGTCCGCTCCACTATATACAATGGAGCCTGCCTGCCTGGGTTTGTCTTTCTTCAGAGTATCTCACACAAGGCGGCGGTACCCTCTCTCTCTCTCACACACCGTTGGTCACTGATCCAACTGCCTCCCGTCCGCCGGCGGAAAGGGAGAATGTGCATCTTTCTCCGTTCGACGGCACCGAGGCAGCACGTCCTGATCTGCGGTACCCCCCCGTTCTCTCTGACCAAGCTCCGGCGCGGTAGTGCCGACGCCACCTGCTCGCTGTCGCAGTATGGGCAGATCCCGCCCGCCGCCGCTCTCCTAGTTACATCCCGACGACCCCCAGGTGTCCCCTCCGGCCTTGCTGCACTGCCCGTCTTTCCACGCCGCTGCATGTGGAAAATCTTGCATATGGATCTTCCATAGTTCTTTGCCCAAAACGTAGCTCATCCGGCGTACTTTCCATATTGCAATCTCGTCCTCACACCGTTTTAGACAAACACAAATGTGTTGTTATCTTCCCTTAGGACAAGGAATATGCTTCTTTTTTGTCGTCGTATGTGTCCTCAATTGTTATTAGCCAGTAATTGTTTCCTTTCTACCTCTTTTTTGCAAACAGGGCTATCCATTTCACCTCGTTGCTATTGCGACCTTTTGGTGAACTACACAAATCACTTTTTACTTAAGAGTGTTTTGTGCAGTTGTACTAAAATGTCACACGGGCAACGTCTCTACATTTCAGTGCGACTGCACAAAGGGAGATTGGTTTTGCTCTATCCTCCTCATCCAACTCCGAGCCTAATCTTCTCCAACTATTTGCTTAATCTTCTCCAACTAGTTAGTCTTAAGAGAGACTGCAAAGGTGACCGGCTTCTATTTGTGTGTTTATTGTTTCATCAATAGTCCTATATTATTGCAATCACACTTAATATCTTTGGAACAGGGATGCTCAGCTCTATTTTAGTGGAACTGCACAAAATGATCTGAATGTTGCATGCTCCACACAGCTACTTTTTCGCATGCCTTGTTGATTTAGACAAAGTTGGGGGGACGTTGCTGCCAATGAAAGCATGGATCAATTTTAATTTAACACCTTCTCACAACTTTGTCTTCAGTTGTGATGTAAATATTAGCTCTGACCGGCTAATCATTGAGATGCATTAGCAAGGAAGTTAGTTTTTTATTGTTTCCGAAAGAGCATGGATGGCAAGACACACGAAACAAAAGCTGAAGCTCAGAGCATTGTACAATTTCATGTCGCTGGAAAATTATTTGTATAGTACGTCAATTATGTGAACAAATGCTGGAAGCTTGATAGCATTACCAGAAGCCTCTTCAGCATCCGGGTCCATGTGCCATGCAAAAAATTATACTTCCTCCGTTCCTAAATATTTATCTTTTTACAAATTTCAAATGGACATATTTTAGAGTGTAGATTCACTCATTTTGCTTCGTATGTAGTCACTCGTTGAAACCTCTAAAAAGACAAATACTCTGTAGTATATATAAGAACGGAGAGAGTAGTGCACAATGGAGAGTAACATACACTAGTAACATACACATATCCCTAGACTATGTTACTACCTTTATAGTGGGTAGTAACATAAGTATTGTAACATGCAAAGCCTCATTTATTAGGTTATAGACTCATATTGCATTGGGACATGTGATGTTACAGTAACTAGCTAAGTTACTCAAACTACCTCTCTCCTCATTAACTCATTGCCACATAAGCAAATTTGCTGAGTTAGACTCGATGTTACTGTTGAAGTTACTCCCACTATGGCTAGTCTAATAGTGAGTACTACCTCCATCCTGGTTTATAGGTCCCCTTTGTAGTTTGTGCCAAATTTTGACCAAAGATTTAACTAACAAAATGTTAATGCATGTCAACGAAAATTATATCATTGGATTCATATTTGAACATAGTTTTCAATGATAAAAAAATTTGTGACATGCATGAACATTTTGTTAGTTCAATCTATGGTCAAAATTTGACACGAAATACAATGGGGACCAATAAACCAGGACGGAGGTAGTAATGAGCAGTCAAATCATAAGCCCCACCTTTCCCACTGTAAGTTGCTCGGAAGAAGCAACCATCAATACGGTCTTCTTTGAATCCGCTCATACTACTCCCTCCGTCACTGTTTATAGAGCGCGCTTCAAAAAAAAATCTCTGGGACGAAGGCGTTTAGCGATCGGCCTGAAAAATAGCATTGGTAATTATAGCACGGCGTCTATTACTAGAGGAAATAATGCGTACACACATGCATGCAGTGCTTCCACCCCTGGTACACACATGCATGCACTTACTCCACTCCGTAGTACATCGAGAGAAAATTGTGGACTTGATTGCGGTTACCACGCCCTAATTAATTGAGCATTAAACCAAACGCGTCTAAAGTCTCTCTGGTGGTGGAAATGAATGGAGAGAAATGTTTCAGAATGAAGCGCGCCCTATAAACTGTGATGGAGGGAGGAGTAGTATGAAGGTGCAAAACCAAGTACGCATATGGCCAGTCGGTCAATGCACTTCCTCTTGGCATATCACTGACATGTGGGACCCGAGTGTGAGCAAACTGATCTCAATTGACGGCAAAATGGCCAACCCGCCGTTCCTTGAGAGAGACGAGGAGCGAGAACACACATACGGGCTCGCACGGAGGCCAAGATATATTCGAGCATGGTTGATCGATATCATCATTACATGTTCGATGTTTTTTAATACTACCATTGGGCTGCCATTTTCTGCCCTTCTCCCGAATAAATGTGTACTTTATCAGAGATTAAAATAAAATAAGAGTACAGACGCTCCACCATGCGGCTCTAGTAGTAGTACTACTCGTACTACTAAACCTTGCGCTTGGCTCTTCGCCTCTTCGTGAAGTCGAACAATGATGGTACTCCACATGTTGGGTACTACAGTGTATGCCTCTGGGTTGATGCATGTCCACCGCCTGGGCGATGGTAGGTTGCATTAGTCAAAAGGCGTAAGCGAGCTTCATCTTGTCCTACAAGCTTCTCCTCGTAATACGAGTTGACGGGACACACCAAAAAGTAGTGCTAGTCCATACTCCCTCCTTTCCGGTTAATATGGCTTAATCTTTTTTGCGGGTAAATGAGAGAGCTTTATTCATATATGAGCATTCTTAGGATGATCGGCCAAGAGATTGGTCACTAGGAAGTGAGGTACCCCGCAAAAAAAGAAGAAGGAAGCGAGGTGTTTCATCACAGCTCTCGGCCACATTCAAAGTGCAGCCAGGACAGTTCGCACAAAGATGCGCCGCAAGGTTTGCTGACCTATTTACATGCTGAATAATAAAAAAGGAGAAAATATTACCGAGCGCTCCTATTTGTAACAGGATATGAGCCAGAATTAAGCGAGAATTGTGGCGAGTGTTCCATGCAATCAACTTCCATTATCACATGCGAGAACCCTCGAAGAGAACCAAATGTGTTGAAGATTTCTTTATCACATTTTAAAATAAAATAAGAGTGCAGTCGCTCCTCCATCCGGTTCCTAGTAGTAGTACATACCTCTATAGTAGTAGTACTAGTACTAGTAAACTTTGCGCTTGGCTGTTCGCCTCTTCGGGAAGTTGAACAATAATGGTATAGTGTATGCTTCTAGCAATCTCACAGCGAATTAACTGTTGCACGTGCACCTCCTGAGCGAGGGAGAGCTTGCATTAGTCAAAATTTTCTCCTTGTACTACGAGCCACCTCGCACAAGCTTCTCCCGTCCTGCAAGCTTCTCCTCGTTCAGCAAGTTGACGGGACACAGCAAAGTAATGCTAGTCCATACTGCCTCCTTTCCGGTTAATATGGCTTAATTGCAAACGAGATAAATACACTGGCTGTCACTGTATATTTGTAAAAATACGGTCAGTGGACTTCATAATACGCTCATTGCGCTCAATATATACATTTTCCGGGAATGCATGCACGTGTAGGTTGAGCACTTGAAGGTGACCGTGTGTGTTCCTTCGTGTGCTCGGACATGCATGCATTAGGGCGTCGCACGTGTTTTTGCGCCCATGTGTACGTGTGACTGTTGCATGCATGCACGAGGTTGTAGTCCCTCACATTCACATGTCCATAAGTCAATGCTTTGTCAAAACGTTGCATGCAAGGTTTAATCATTCGTTGTTCACGCATGCATTCCCGATATTAATACGTTGGTAAAGACAATTTCTTGAGGAAAACGATCCCATGAATTGAGTACAAAGGGGACCAATAAGCCAGGACGGAGGGAGTACCAGTAGTGAACCGGAAGGAGGGAGTGGGTACTAGTAGTACTACATAACAACGTGCAGTAACCAAATTCCTCTATGCGCATCCTGTCTACGTGTCATGCAAGAAAATAGAGATAAGCACAAGTGAGACTCAGGAACGGTCATACACGTAGGGGGAGTACGTGTAGGGGCCACTAAGGAGCAGTCAAATCACACAGTAAGTTAGTCGGAAGAAGCAACCATCATTTCACTCTTCAGTGACACATACGCAATATAAAATGGTTGATATGGAGAGAAAAAGAAAACCACTATATATACACTAGCAGGAGCCTAAGCTACAAGCCTGCTTGCTTGGGTTTCTCTCTTCACAAACATAGAACAATGTTGGGGGAAGGGAATGCTGTTCTGCATAGACATGGTCGCCATGGGTGAGGGAGAAAAAACCGCAGTCGGTGCGTCCCAATCGGGGGTCCCCGCGGTATGGGCTGATGCCGCCTCCCAACCGCCCTTCTAGCTACAGCCCAACGTCCCAGGTACATCTTCCTTTTGGAGCCGGCTTGCTCCACTGCCGCAACTCCCCACGTAGCTCCATCTCCATGTCGATCTTTCTCTACTTCTATCGGCTTCTGCTTGTGATGAGTTTATGTCCCATGAACTAGTGCCAGTACTATTATTCTGATCACACTTCTTCAATATCTTTGCCATCAGGGATGCTCAGCTCGATTTTAGTGGAACTGCACAAAAGCATCATATGATCCGAAGGTGCCAGCCGTCTTTCCTTCGACAGGTTCTACCTAGCCAGGAAATTAAATCATGTTTAGGGTTTAGGGTTTAACTCATAGTGACCCCATCAGTAGTTTTTCTTTTGTACATGCTCTCACAACTTTTGTCTTTAGTTGTGAAGTAAATATTGGCTATCATCTGTGAATCATTGAGATGCATCAGCACGCGTGTTAGTTTCCTTTGTATTTGATGGAATGTTGTAACGGGGCAACCTTGGAGTAAGAATGAAAACAGAGTGGAAAGTTTCTGTTTTTCCGTAGAAAAATTGGAAAGGGAGAGAAACCAACGTTCCGTTTCGTTGGATCGCGCCATCGAGCAAAACCAACGTTTAAATCACGTATGTCGCGTGCGTGTCTCACCCTCCTCCACGGCTCCGCCCCACATGGTCGCTCGGCATGCCACTCGCTGCAAACCAAGTATACGATAACTTTCCCGCCTACTTGTCGATGGATCGCGCCATGGATTACTAGCACTACTGGAAGAGATTGATGAGTTGGGGGAGGACAGCTAGCTGTAGCACGGACTCCCAAGAACTTTTAACATGCATGTTGTGGCCGGCTATTGCGACCTTTGAACGCGGAGCAGTCGCGTGCACCGGGAAGTGGCGCGGGCGACGCTCTCTTGGCCGGCGCGACCCTTCAATGCCTGCGCCAGTGAGAGGTCGTGTCCGCTCTGGCTGGGCATGAATGCGGCACTAACCGTTTCGGGTGGGAAGCACGCGCGGGTAATGAAGAGGATTCGGGTTGGTCAGGAGCGGGCGTGGCAGCGGTCCAAACGCCCGCAAACAAGATATGTTGTAGTCAATATTGTTGCGTATATAATTAACAACGTAAATAATGTGCCAGTTGGACAAATATGATTGGAGATGGAGATGGAGATGGAGATGGAATTTTACGTAAACATGGATATGCATGTCTATGTCTATGTGTGTGTGCGCAACGACTCTCGCGACCTGGAAGCGGGGGCGTGTTTTTGATAGAGTTTTCTTTCTTGGTACGTTAAAAGAAATTGTCCGCCAGTTTTCGTTTCTTTTTTTTCGGGAACACGCGTATTTTATTTAAAACCACTGCTATGGAGAGATTTTTTTACTCCATTGTATATATAGCTTCTTGTTTGATAGGGTTTCTCGCCTCTCGCTCTCTCACCCTCTCCATATCAAAACAAGATGATAGTGTCCACTCTATCTCTCTCCTCACTGGTGGTCACAGATCCGGCCGAATCCCGTCCGCTGCGGGAGGTGAGGAGGTGCAGCGTTGACGTTGTCGCCGTCGGCGATGGAGGAAGCCGATGCGCACCGTCCTCTCGGAGCCATCGTTGGCGCGGACGAAGGTCCTCCGCACCCTTGTTCGCTGCCGTCGTGTGGGTAGATCCCGCCCACCGCCTAAGAGACATCTCGCCCACCTGAGGTATAATTTCTTGTAGTGGTCCAGCTCCCCAGGTCGATGCATGTGGGTTTTCTGCTATGCGACTACTCCCCAGCTCCCCATGTACAGTAGCTAGGGTTTGTCGGCTGGTCCAACATCACCTACTATTATAGAGGAAATGCCACTCGAAAAGTTGTCCTGGTTTATGCCTCAGTGGAGGTATACATGTTGTTTCGACAAAAAGTACATGGTGGTTGTGCGGTCATTGTCCATATGCTCCTATTGCTACTGCTAATCTAATACTATCACTAGTTAAATGAAGAATTTTTTTCCCAGGTATCCTGGTTTAGTTTCCATCAAGATAATCATGATTCTTCTGTTTGTTGGTGTACTCTTCATTAATTCTTATTGACAATTGAGATGTCGCTATTAATCTTGTACAACTGCCAAAACAAAGTAACAACACTATATCCCTTTTTTATGTTTTTGCAAACAGTGATGCGTATCTCCATACCCGGGCATGTCTTCCTCAATTTTAGTGGAACTGCACAAAATTGGATGACCATTGTTGTTCTGCCTCACTGTCCTCTGCCACGTGGGTCTTCCTTCCTCGAGCTTGATTATTGACAAGAAATCGACCATAGTGAGGATTTGTCGAACTTCATAGGTGCCTCACCCAAACTTGATGCCAAATGGATGATACATCACCACGATGACCTATCGATGCTCATGGTTGGGCCTCATGGTTGCATCGGCTGGTGAAGATGATCGATTTTCCATGAAAAACAAGCTGTCTTCCATCTGTGCTCTTTGCGTGTTACCCACAAAGATGATATCCTTCATCAGTTCACATTGGTTGCGTAGGAGACGCAGTCGTCTTTCACGTTGGTGCAATTTTATCACACAATTGGATATGAACCAAATGTTTCCTCAAAGAAGGATCTACGTTGGTACTAAGAGCATAAGTTTTGTATTGATTTCTAAGCCTTCTCACAACTTTGTCTTCAGCTCCTTTGCTAGGGTTTGCTATATTCACAGTCTCTCACCCTCTTCACCAGATCTAAACAAGACTGCTTTGGCCTCTATCTCTCTCTCCCCCCTCACAGCTGGTGAAGGAGGCGACCGGATCCCGTCGCACCGGGAAGGGGAGGAGGTGCAGCATTCACTCTATCGCCTTCGGCGAGTGAGGCAATCCACTGTCGGCTGCGTTGTTCTCTTTCACCAAGCGCCTGTGCGGGAGGGCCACCGACCCCTTCTTCCTTGCTGTCGTATGTAGTGTGGGCAGATCCGGCCTCCTTGCCACATCAGGATGACCCTAAGGTATAAGTTTCTTTGAAACCGTGATTCCTCTAGCTGCATGCGGATCTTTTTCGATTCTGTAGTCGAATGTAGGTCTTGGTTCAAAGAGGAAAGAAGGGTGCAGTGGGGTGGAGCATGAATCTAGGATGTGGTTCAATGAGGAAAGGAGGGAGGGAAAGCAGTATAGACTGGCTATCCAGCCGCTTTGTTGGTAGAAAAGGGAAAAAGGGGGTAACCCAGTACACACATCTGTAAGGAACCTACCTCTTTGTTGAAAAAGGAAAGAAACTGGGGGGTCGGGTAGTCTGTGCAGGACTAGATTTGCTGCCCTCACATAGGAAAAAGGTTCAAAGAGAACAAATACGGGACCAACACAGATATGTTGCTTGGTAACATACTCTGCATCACCGATTTATACGTGTGGACGCACATGGTGCTGGCATGTCCCATACAACTATTTTTTTTGTTGTCATCTAAGAATGCCGCTGGTAAATTGAAGCAATTACATTGTTAAAAGTAAATTACATTTTTAATCAATGTTATTTTAAGAGAAGAATTTCTCTGTTAATATGAATCAATGCAACCGTTTTAGAAATGCTGCAGTCCTATACTTTGTTTTCCATCAAGATAAGGCAGATGCTTCTTTTTGTGGCCGCATGTTTCATCCTCCTTTATTGGCCAGTAATTGTTTCCTTTTTTGCCTCTCTTAAAACAGGGATATCTATTCAACATGTTGCTATAGCGAACTTAAATGTCACACCGGCAACTTTGCTTGATTTCAGTGCAACTGCACAAAACAAGATTGGATTTCCTATTTGTGTTGGTAGATTCGTATTTTATCTTGTCTGCCTCATGAAAGGTCAGTACAGGCCTTCATCCACATGATTGTGCAGTGTGCTTTGAGATGTTGTGCTACTTGTATTGGTACTGTTTTAAATAAATGTTGAGTTGAAGCTATTGTATTGCTGTCTTTTCCCATTATGTAGTGAACGAAAATGGGACCAACCCAGGCATGATTCTTGTTGCTTTGTTACAACAAACTCTGCGTCACCCCCTTTATAAGTAGATGGAAGCACATGTTGTTGTTGCGCCCACTCTCCCATGGAACTGTTTATGTTTTTTGTTAATCTAATGCCGCTGGTAAAATTAAGAAATGCCACTCTTAGAATTAACTACTGAATCTTAGTTCAAAACTGCAACACTTGTTAGGGATTGGTGGGATTACCATTTTTGTGGCCGCATGTTTCATCCTCCTTTATTGGCCAGTAATTGATTCCTTTTTTCCTCGGTTAAAACAGGGATATCTATTCAACTTGTTGCTATTGCGACATTTTGCTTCACTACGCGAAACACTTATGTTTTAAGTGTTTTGTGCAGTTCAACTTGAATGTCACACCGGCGACTTTGCTTAATTTTGGTGTAACTGCACAAAAGGAGATCGGATTTTCATATATGTGTTGGGATATGTTTCCAGTCCTCCTCACGAGTTGTTTCAAATCTTGATCAAGAAAGGTCAGTACCGACTTTCATCCACATGATACTGCAGTGTGCTTTGAGATGTTGTGCTACTTGTATTGGTATTGTTTTGGATAAATGTTGAATTGAAGCTATTGAACTGATGTCTTTTACCATTAAGTGAGCAAAAATTGTTCCAACCCAGACATTATGCTTGTTTCTTTGTTACAACAAAACTCTGCATCACCCCCTTTATAAGTAGATGGAAGCACATGGTGTTGTTGCGCCCACTCTCCCCTGGAACTGTTTATGCTTTTTGTGAATCAAATGCCGCTGGTAAAATTAAGCAATGCCACTCTCAGAATTAACTATTGAATCTTAGTTCAAAACTTCAACACTTGTTAGGGATTGGCGGGATTACCATTTTTGTGGCTGCATGTTTCATCCTCCTTTATTGGCCAGTAATTGATTCCTTTTTTGCCTCTATTAAAATAGGGATATCTATTCAACTTGTTGCTATTGCGACATTTTGCTTCGCTTAATTTTGGTGGAACTACACAAAATGAGACCGGATTTCCAATGTATGTGTTGAGATCTCTCTCAGGTCTTCCTCACGAGTTGTTTTAAATCTTGGTCTTGAAAGGTCAGTACCGACTTTCAGTACCGACTTTCAAAAGTGCCCAAACAAGTACAAGAAGCCAGGACAGGACTCCAAGTCTGCCAATGTCATTCTAAGCAACAATGATGGGGCATCTGGGTATGGTAATCTGTTTACCGCACTTTTAGTTTGTTAGTCCTCCGATTGGTGGGTTAACATTGCGGCCAATATTCATATGTGTGCTGATGTGTCTTTGTTTTCTTGCAGCATATGAATACAAAATCCACATGGAAGCTCAGATTGATTTAGTGGAACTGCACAAAATGTTCAGATGATTCGTGTCCTCCATAATACTTCATCATGCACAATACATCGAATGCTTCTCTAATCATTCGTTGTCACCTTGAGCCACCGGACTATCAGGTGACAAACTGATGACAAACCCTGCTTGTTCCGCAATCATAGGCATTACATATTTTGAATGGGAAAAGCTTGTCAAAGTTTAATCATTGATGTTAGCAAGAAGACATTAGTTTAATATATTGGAATTGGAAAACCTTGTCAAATTTTTCTCATTGATGTTAGCCAGAAGACATGCATTTGATATTTTTGAGTGGGACGCCCTTTTTTGTGAGCAACGTCGATCATTTTTCCTATTCACGTCTTGAGTTAAGAAATATTTACTCTGCTGAGATGTAGTCACATGAATGTTGACTTATGTAAGGTATTTTAAGAGTTTGTTCCGAATGTTGTCTATGTAATGCCAGGCCTTGTGAGTTTGATTGCAAAGTAGAGCTTGGAATGTTGTGGCATGCGGCATCACGAGCTGTTCACCGTGCCTCCTGAGAATAATGCTTCATATTGTTTTGCATGTTGAGCTAATGCCTGTGATTTGCATGTTGTGAAGATCATACTCTTCTGTTGTTTCTGTGCTTAAGAAGTTCATTGTCTTATGTTTCATTCATAGCCTATACGACAACTCGGGTAGGTTAGAGGTGAAACCATATGATCTTCCGACCAACTCATCATCTGAGGCCATGATTGGATCGTCGTTTTCCAGCCAAAACGCTTGTAGAACTGACGCTTGCAAATAAAAGCATATGGTCTCGGGCGAAGTGCTTGGTTGGTTGATTTCGACTAGTAAAATATACACTGGTCTCTCAAATTACACGCGTAACATGCCGGTTTTCGTTACAGACGTCGGGCCCTCGGTTTCATTATGCCTGTATTTGTGCGTTGTTTCCGATGACGAGTAAATTACACTTGTATCTTAATACAGGTGTGAAATAAAACCAGAGCTCCCAAGCATGGCCTTACCGTTTCATGTCATCTCAGTCTCTCGAAGGTGCTCATAGGTGTCCGATGATCTTGGCCTCCTGAATGAGCAGCAGGCGCTGTATCAGACCATCCGTAGGGACCGCGAGGCCCTCACCATTGTCCTTCAAGTTGTTGCGCTCGCTGAGGCGCCGAGCATTGTCAACATGGTCAACGAACATGAGGATTCAGGAGATGACTTTATTTTGACTGGATAACAGTAGGGACCCACTAGGGCCATAGCCGTACGTACGCAAGTGCCTCCTTATTATGTACAACTATAATTTTTTTGCTTCCTCCTGGTTTCCTAACATCACGGTCCCACACTATTGTCAACCTATGTAGTCAATAAATGAGAGAATTGCACAAGGAGCGGCCGACAGTTGGGACCAAGCAGCTCGAGCAGTAATTCTGTTTTTGAGGTGTGAGCACTGTAGAGTTTTTCTTGAGCAATGTTTTCATTGTTGTTCAGAGGAGAGCAGGGTATTAACTGGGCGGGCTGTGGCCCGTCTAGCCCAGGCTAGATATCCAGCCAGATATTAAATTTTTTCAAGCTGAAAATGGCTAGCCCAGCTATACTTTTTTTTTTGAAAAATACCCATGCAAGGTTGCAAATCTTTCCTAGGAGCTATGCATTAGGCTTAACAAGAAATGGTTTAAGAAATAATAAATGGGATGTAATTAAAAAAACAGGGCAGTAACTATAAAAATATGCAACCAACACGTAATTAGTTTATAAATATTATTTTTGGAATTTGAAATTTTTAATTTCATTACTTGTTGCTTGCGCAATATTTCATTGGATTTTTACGTAATACAAATTTATTTTGAAATTGTATTTAATCTGACTAGAAATTTCAGGATAAAAATATTTCGGATCCCATCAAAATGTGGGAAATTTTATTGAATTCTGTTTTGAATGGTTGGTTGAAATTATTAATCATTGTCCTAGCTAGAAAATGGGTTGTACTTTTAACAAACTGTAAATGGGTTGTAGTAAATTCCATTAGAATTCAAAAATGAGCTGTACATTCTTGCAAATCGTAAATGGGCTATATGTTCTCTGCCACACACTTGTGGGCCTACTAAGTTGATGCGTCCCCTAAAAAAAGTAAGTTGACGCATATGCAATGCTTTGTCAACTTATAGTCAACACACGGTTCTAGCAGCAGTGGCCGTTGGATGTCCATCCAACGTATGCCGTGCTTCTTCTTCAATCTCGGATATTCTAGCTTCAGCCGCCCAAAAAATGATTCCTCCCATGACATCTGGGGCGCACCGTTTTGGAGGCTGACCTGTGGGCCTACTAAGTTGACGCGTACCAAGGGCTTTGTCAACTTAGTCAAGATAAACGATTCTAGCTGCAGTGATCGTACGATGTCCATCCAACGGCCGTCATGCTTCTTCAACCTCTGGTCTTCTTGCTCCAGCCGCCCAAACCAGCGTCGGTCGTGCCGCGTGCTCCCGCCTCCTGCGGCCGGCTGTGATGCCACGGAGGTCTCACCACCCCCTACTACTCCCACTGCTGGCTAGGCCCTGCGGCGATGGCAGCCTCACACCAAGCCGAACCAGTGAACCCCCGTACTCCTCTCCGAGTGGGCATCCACTACCGCGTCTTCCCCGGCTCCGAGTCGTCCCCTTCCTAGGCCCTGCCATCGTCCACCGCCCTGGTGCTCTCGGGGCGGTGTGGTCAACAAGGTCAAGGAACGACTTCCATCGGAAGAGTACTATATGTGGAGAGGCTGACAGCTGGGTCCACGGCCGTAGCAAGGAAGTGCCTCCTTATTACGCATAAAATAATGATTCCTCCACATGACAGCAGGGACCCACCGGACGGGCTGTTGAACATGTGTACATGTACGTACGTCTGGGTATTGTATGCAGTACCGGTTGTGTCTGTCTCCCTCTATATGTACATGTATCTTAGGAGACACGATACCGGTCGCACCCCTCGTACCTATATATATGTGCCTATTGCACGATAAATGAGATATCGATGCACCAAACCATTCTCTACAAGGTATGTATCGCAAGTCGATCCTCTCCCGCTTCCGCCTAACCCTAGCCGCCGCCGTCGTGATCTGCCGCCACCGCCACTGCCCCCGCGTCGCGCCTTCCCTCCTGCGCCGCGCCGCTCGGTCCTGCTCGCTCCCGCTCGATCCCGCTCGCTATTGCTCTCGCTAGCCGCCGCTCGGTCCCGCTCTCTTTCGCCTCGCTAGCCACGACTGCATCGCGCGCTACCAGCCCCGCTGCCCACTAAATGTCGTGCGTGCGCTTGCTCGCTACCAGCCACGTGCGCCGACTCGCTCCCTGGTACGCCCGCGCCGCTCGCTAGCTGCCACGTCTACCAATCGCATTACCCGCATCGCCGCTGCTCGCTTGCATCACCACCGAGCCGCCATGTCTTCCTTCGCCTCCTCCTATTCCAACCCCTTCGCCGGGCCGGACCCCGCTAACATCCGCGACATCAACATCCAGGACCGCGTCCCCGTCGTCCGCGATGCCACCGACCCCATGTACTTCGCGTGGAAGACGTACTTCTCGCTGCTCTTCCGCGAGAACAACTCCGTGGATCACGTTGACGGCTCCGTCGACTCCCGTGCCATGGTGGCTGACTCCAAGTGGACCGCGATTGACGCCACGCTCATCCGATGGTCCTTCACCACCATCTCAAAGGACCTGTTTCACACGGTCGTGAGCGATGGTGCTGACGCCCGTGCCGTGTGGGTCAAGCTCAACGGCCTCTTCACCGACAACAAGCTTCAGTGCCACGTTTTTTTTGCAGCAAGAATTTTTTCACTATCATCAGGATGATCAGTCTATCAATGACTAATGCCGCCATGACATTGGCACCAAGGTTGGTGACGACCTCCTCCTCAGCACGATCACTGTCGGCCTCAACGAGGACTTCGGTAACACCGCCTCCAACCTCTCCCTCATACCAGAGCTCTCCATTCCCAAGTTCGCGGCATACTTGCGGTTGGAGGAGCGCCGGATGAAGGGGGTCAAGAAGCGCGTGCAGCACCACGCGCTCGCCACCGGCACCTCGCGTGGTGCCCCTCCACTGGCCGCCACGCCCGCGCCTGCGCCCCGTCACCAGCCGGTGCCCCCCGTGCCTCCGGGGTTTTACCCCCTCCCGCCCACGCCCCCCGCCCCACCTGCTGTCTCCCAGTAGCTATAGCAGGGTGGCGGGTGCCGCGGCAACCGCCGCGGGGCCAGTCGCAAACAGGCGCAAGGGGGACCCTCGTCAGCAGCAACATCAGCAGGCCAGCCCGCCCTGGACTTACGGCACCAACCCGTGGACGAGCGTCGTCCACGCGTACTCGATGCCTGTTCCTCGGGCTCCCGCTCCGGGCATCCTCGGGCCTCGGTCAGCGAGCCACCAGGCACTCTTCACCGCGTAGAACGCCGCCCCCTACAGTGGCTACGGCGCCCCCGCCCGCGCCCGCCTACGGCGCCTACGACGTCACGCCCGCGCCCGCCTACTGAGGGTTTCTCCCTGCCCAGGTGCCGCCACCGTGGAACCTGGCCTTTCTCGCTGCTCTGCACTCCGTCCCATCACCGAGCTCCTACGATGGCGGCGGTGACTGGTACATGGACTCGGGCGCCAGCGCTCACATGACTGCTCATCCCGGTAACCTCACTTCCGCCACTCCTATTCATACTCCCACTTGCATCACTCTTGGTAATGGTTCCTCCATTCCCATTACACATGTCGGTCATATGTCTTTTCCTTCTACTTCTACTCCCGTTAACATGTCTAATGTTCTTGTGTCTCCTAACTTAGTTACCAATCTAGTTTCTGTTCGTCGCCTTGCTCGTGAGAACCCTATCATTCTTGAATTTGACGATATCGGCTTTTCTGCGAAGGACGCCCGTACACGGATGGTACTCCACCGATGTCACAGCCCGGACGAGCTTTACCCGGTGCATCCCTCCGGTGCCACCACCACCCGTCGTCCTGCCGCCTTCGCTGCTAGTGTTGATCTTTGGCACACCCGCCTCGGCCATCCCAACTCCACCGTTATGCGTCAGATTCTTCAGAGTTTTTCTTTCTCATGTAATAAGGTTGACGACCACTCTTGTGAGGATTGGCATCTTGGCAAGCACGTTCGTCTTCCCTTTAGCGAGTCTACAAACATTTCCACTTTTCTGTTTCAGTTATTACATAGCGATGTTTGGACGTCCCTGGTTGCGAGCAACACGGGTTACCTATACTATTTGGTGATATTGGATGATTTCTCTCATTATGTGTGGACATTTCCTCTCTGTCGCAAGTCCGACGCTCTTGCCACACTCACAGCCTTTTACTCATATGTCACCACATAGTTCGGTCATCCTATTTTTGCCTTGCAAACTGACAACGGAAAGGAGTTTGACAATGTCGCCGTCCGCAATCTTCTTGCGTCGCACGGCATAATCTTTTGCCTCACTTGCCCCTACACGTCACAGCAGAATGGTCGCGCCGAGCGCGTCATCCGCACTCTTAATGACAGTGTCCGCACGTTGCTCTTCCGCTCCTATGTGCCTCCTCGGTTCTGGCCAGACGCGCTCACGACCGCTAGCCTCCTCATAAACATTCGGCCGTGTCATCCACGCTGGAACTACACTCCTCACCAGCTCCTCTTCGGTGCGGTTCCATCTTATGATGGTTTTCGCATTTTTGGGCATCTCTGTTATCCTAACACCGCGTCCACTGCACCTCACAAACTCGCTCCCCGGTCGCTTCCTTGCATTTTCCTTGGTTATCCTCCCAACACCAAAGGTTACCGGTGCTATGATCCAGTGTCCCACCGCGTTTTCACCTCGCGGCACGTGTACTTTGATGAGTTGGTGTTCCCGTTTCAGTAGGTACCATCACCCTCGGCGTCTCCCGCGGCGTGGTTCGCCCTGCCTCCACCTCCGGCGAACCGCCCCGCCGTGCACCGGGCTTGGCCCTGCCCGCGCTCCCGGCACCGGCAGCCCCCGTTGCCACGGCCCCCTCGGCGGCCCCCGTCGCCGCGGCCTCCTCAGCCGCCCCTGTCGCTGCGGCCATCGCCGCGGCGGCCCTGGCGCCCCCTCGGCTGCCCCTGGCGCCGGCCGCCCCCGACGCCTCGGCCCCTTCGGCCGCTCCGGAGACCGGCTCGAGCTCACCCTCGCCGGTCGCCCTCTCGGCTCCGCCAGCTGCCGCCGCACCTCTCACAGCTGTGGTCACTCGGGCTTGGACTGGGACGTTCCGTCCTAGCACGCGCTACACCTCCGACGAGTACGCGTGTGCCGCGTCCACCTCGGCCCCGTCCCCGCTTCCCACCTCCGTTCGCGCAGCCCTTCAGGATCCGAACTGGCTTGCTACGATGCGTGAGGAGTTCGACGCCCTGCAGCGCAACCGTACGTGGCAGCTTGTCATGCGGCCTCCCCGTGCGAACGTCATCACTGGCAAGTGGGTCTTCTGCCACAAGACTCACCCCGGCTGTTCCCTTCAGTGCTACAAGGCGCGTTGGGTCGTGCGCAGCTTTCGCCAGCGCGCCGGCGTGGACTTCACCGACACCTTCGCCCCGGTTGTCAAACCGGGCACGATTCGCGCTGTTCTCCAGCTTTTTGTCTCTCGCGCATGGCCCGTTCACCAGCTCGACGTGTCCAATGCTTTTCTGCATGGCCACCTCGACGAGCAGGTGTTCTGTCAGCAATCTACTGGTTTCGTCGACGCCGACCATCCGGACCACGTGTGCTTGCTCTCCCGTTCTCTCTACGGGTTGAAGCAGGCATAGAGGGAGTCTTGGACTAAGGGGTCCTCGGGCGTCCGGCCTGTTAGCCATGGGCCGGACTGATGGGCTGTGAAGATACAAAGACCAAAGACTCCACCCGTGTCCGGATGGGACTCTCCTTGGCGTGGAAGGCAAGCATGGCGGTCGAATATGAAGATTCCTTTCTCTCTTACCGACCTTATGTAACCCTAGATCCCTCCGGTGTCTATATAAACCGGAGGGCTAGGTCTGTAGAGGCCAATACTCATAACCATAGTCATACAGGCTAGGCTTCTAGGGTTTTAGCCATTAGGATCTCGTGGTAGATCAACTCTTGTAAACACCCATATTCACCAAGATCAATCACGCAGGAAGTAGTGTATTACCTCCATAGAGAGGGCCCGAACCTGGGTAAACATTGTGTCCCCTGTCTCCTGTTACCATCGACCTTAGGTGCACAGTTCGGGTCCCCCTACCTGAGATCTGCCGGTTTTGACACCGACATTCGTGCTTTCATTGAGAGTTCCAATGTGCCGTCGTCAAAAGGGTTGATGGCTCGCCTTGTCGTCAAGGAAAATATCACCTCCGGAGGAGCCCTGGCCCCAGGCCAAACCCTCCGGCTGGGCGGCTTCATCATGACCGCCTGTTTGGCCCTTGAGCCGACGATGACCTCTCGAGTCATCGAAAATCGCCTCCACATTGATTCCGAATACTCCAAACGGATGGATCCGACGGAGTTATCGTCTGTAAACGAACTCCTAGATCACATCGCCGCCTTGGGAGTCGCTATAGACTACGATTGGATTGGGCTTAAACCCGACCAGAGATAAATTAAAACTCCGCCGATCACCCACCAGATAGAGGTAGTCGAGGAGCAAGACAACACTTCCTCTATACTGAGGACGAACTATGTTCGGATCTCTAATCTCGAAGAGCCGGACACCCACCGGCAGAAAGACACGCCTTGTCCTCCGAACATAGAATCGGACGACAAGCCTAAAAAAATCAGTTGATATACCGGAGCATGCTTTGTTAAGTCCGGAAGATCTTCAGACTCCGGATCCAAAGTTGGGTCAGGGTTCGGATTTAAATCCACCCACCCACCCATACATAAGCGCTCTCATGAGCATACAACAGCAGTCTCAGGAAACGGTCCACCACTTTTGGGCCAGATTCCTCCTTGTCAAAGACAAGATTAAAGATTGCCGCGACGAAGACGCGATCTCAGCGTTCCGCAACAATTGCACGGACGAATGAATCCTTAATGCCATCAACCGCCATCGCATATTACACTTCGCTGACTTGGCAACTATCGTACAGAAGTACAACACAATGGAAAGCGCCTGGAAAACTCAGGCAGCCCGTTGGGAATCATCGGTCCCCACTCAACCCCTCGGTCAGGCGAAAATGGCGCACCCTCGTGGCACGCTCGGTCCAATAGTAAAGAAATATAAGCCCATTACGGGGCGCGGAACCGTTCTGGAAGGATGGCTCGATAGGCCAAGCAGAATACACACAACACCGGATAACACACCAACCCACAACCTTAGAGCATGTTGGATACTCCGGCAAGTGGCCAAGAGCGGCGAGGATATCCTCACCAAGAATACCCAAGAACAACACCCCCAGAAGACGACTGCCTCAAAGTATTGACACTCTTCGAGACATTTGCTTCAAACAATAGGCGCAAAAGGGCACTCCGCGAACTCGCCGAAGTCTGCCAAATCGCAGCAATAAACCGTTGGAACGACATGGCTATAACTTTTAATGATGGTGATGAACCAAAATACAGGACAGCCCGAGCACCAGCCGCCTTGGTCCTCAGTCCAATCATGGACGGCTTTCGGCTCACCAAGGTTCTCATGGACGGCGGCAGTGGACTAAACCTCATCTATGAGGATACACTCCACAAAATGGAAATAGACAGGAGCCGCATCGAGCAAAGCAGCACGACCTTCCAAGGAATTATTCCCAGTCGGGAGGCGTGGTGTGCGGGAAAAATCACACTTGATGCAGTATTCGGCACGCCGGAGAATTATCAGTCCGAAGAGATAACCTTCCAAGTGGCCCCTTTCAACAGCGGATATCACGCCCTGTTGGGGCGAGCTGCATTTACACGCTTCCAAGCTATACCTCATTACGGGTACATGAAGCGTAAGATTCCCGGGCCCAACGGCATAATCACTCTCGCCGGTGATCCGGACATAGCACTCCGCGCCGAAAATAAAACCGCATCCCTGGCCCTTGAGGCATTATCTGAAGCCCTCACAGCAAAAGAATTAACTGCACTGCGCTCCACGGTGGACAGGGATGATGTGATCCTAGACGAACGACCCAAATCCACCTCCTTCAAACCGGCAGAAGAAATAGTCAAATTCTAAGTCCATCCAACGGACCCCAAGAAGACAACATCTATTGGAGCACAACTAGACCCAATGGTTAACGCCACGCTACAAGAGTTCCTGTGCAAGAACTGGGATATATTCGCCGGACACCCTTCTGATATGCCAGGAATCCCACGCAAGTTGGCGGAACACAGCCTCAATATATTGAAGGGATATAAACCGTCAAGCAAACACTGCGGCGCTTTTCCGAAGGCAAACGGCAAGCTATGGGGGAGGAGCTAGCCAAGCTAATCGAGGTTGGATTCATTAGAGAAATAAAACACCCGAACTGGCTGGCAAACCTAGTGACGGTGCGAAAGAAGGACAAATCCTGGCGCATGTGCGTCGATTTCAAAGACCTCAATAAGGCTTGCCCCAAGGATCCCTTCCCCCTCCCCCGCATCGACCAGATCATTGATGCTACCGCAGGACACGACTCACTGTGCTTCCTCGACGCATATTCTAGATACCATCAAAATGAAGGAGTCCGATCAAGCCACAACAGCATTCATTACCCCATATGGGCCATTCTGCTTCAACACCATGCCCTTCGGGCTCAAAAACGCCGGCGCCACCTACCAACACATGATTCAAACATGCCTGGAGAAACAGATCGGCAAGACAGTTGAAGCATATGTGGACGACGTCATCATCAAAACCAGACACGTCGAAACACTCATAGACGATTTATGTCTCACATTCGACAACCTTCGTGCATATAACATTAAGCTCAATCCGGATAAGTGTGTTTTTGGTGTCCCCGCTGGAAAACTGCTGGGCTTCATCGTTTCCAATTGAGGAATTGAAGAAAATCCAGCCAAAATCTGAGCTTTGTCACAATTGGCTACGCCAACGGACCTTAAACAGGTTCAAAAATTCGCCGGTTGCGTGGCAGCTTTAAGCCGCTTTATCTCCAGATTGGGAGAAAAGGCATTACCACTCTATCGCCTTCTATGACGCACCGATCACTTCGAGTGGACAGATCTGGCAACGGCCGGACTGGAAGAAATAAAAACCCTTCTAGCGAGCAACCCAATCCTGGCCGCGCCGAACGTCGGCGAACCTATGTCATGATACATATCGGCAACACACGAGGTGGTGAGCGTCGTGCTCGTCGTTGAACGAGAGCAGGACGGACACAAATTCCCGGTTCAGAAGCCAGTATACTACGTATCCACTATCCTCACACCATGCAAATCCCGGTACCCCCATTATCAAAAGATAGCATACGCGGTCTTCATAGCATCCCAGAAGCTACGACACTACTTCCAGGAGTGTTCGATCACGGTGGCTTCTGAAGTACCACTCAATGACATAATAAACAACCGCGATGCTACGGGCCGGATCGCCAAATGGGCCATTGAGCTCCTTCCATTCGACATAATGTTAGAACCGGTTTTCCAATAGAACATTTATTGAGAAACCGACCCTTATATCAAACCAGTATAGAAGAATCCTTCTTACTGGTGGACAAATCCTTGATACAGAAATCCAGAAGTACTAAATATTATACAAGGTTGAGTTGAGGTTGCTCAACAATTTATTACAAGCACGCCGATATAATACATAAGGGCGGATATGACACAAGGAGTATGGTGGCATAACTACTGACTCGTAATAAAAGTGGTGGTGGATATGTCACAGCGAAGTGGGTGACATGACTCCTAAATCTGACAACTCATCGAGCGTCGGAGTGAGGCTCGATGACTTTATTGGTGTAGCGGAAGCGTATATAACACAAGTGACCAATTCCAGGATCGCACGGAACTGACTGGGACTCCTCTAGGCGTCGGACTCGCTATCGAACTCTTCATCCATAAGATCGCCTTCGTCAACATCTGGCCAAATCAACAAGCCAGGTGAGTACTTTGAATGTACTCACAAGAGAGTTTGGACATAAGATATAACAAATGCAAACATGATGCACATGAGCAGATTAGTATTGCGCACTCAGATAATAAATTGCACTGCACGATAAATAAAAAGGAAGTCAGGCGGTAGTCCTCCCGAAATCCCAATAAAATAGCTGAAGACCGATCGGGTGTCTGAAGCGATGCCTCGAAAGGTAAAAATAAATTAACAATGCCGCAGTCGGGCATCAGAGCGACCTCAGAGCGACACCACATAAAGGGCTCATATTGAAATATAAACGACAGTGCGTGCCACAGTCGGACGTCTAAGCGACATCACATAAAGGGCTTATATCAAAGTAAATAACAAGAGTGCCACAGTCGGACGTCTGAGCGACATCACATAAAGGGCTTATATCAAAAGTAAATAACAAGAGTGCCACAGTCGGACGTCTGAGCGACATCACATAAAGGGCTTATATCGAAAGTAAATAACAAGAGTGCCACAGTCGGACGTCTGAGCGACATCACATAAAGGGCTTATATCAAAAGTAAATAACAAGAGTGCCACAGTCGGACGTCTGAGCGACATCACATAAAGGGCTTATATCAAAAGTAAATAACAAGAGTGCCACAGTCGGACGTCTGAGCGACATCACATAAAGGGCTTATATCGAAAGTAAATAACAAGAGTGCCACAGTCGGACGTCTGAGCGACATCACATAAAGGGCTTATATTTCATTATTCGAATTCAAGTAGCTCATGAATTTAAATCATCTCAAGGGAATACTCATGTATGTAATAATAAACTGGTTAGTCCATCCACAGGAATAACATTCAGCCGGGTTTACCATTCATGTTTATTCACCGGGGATTTTCACTGAGACTGACACAGAGACTGACGCTGAGACGGACTGATACTGATACTGATATGGATATGTTGACAAAGATCCTTGACCATGGACACGGTTACGCGGATGGTTTTGACTCTGCAGAGTTTGTACTCTTTAACCACAGCCAACGGATTTCAGTAGTCACAAAGGACTAGTTCCGTTTACGGTATTTTAGGAGAAACACATCTAACCAGTACACACCCATTCCACATTCCGCTGCCAGGGATCACCCTAGGCAACGTTCAAGAAAAACTTTAAGACGGGGAGGCCACAACCTCGAGTAGCATGGGATCAAATTTATATCACGCGCTCTAAGGGGTGCCCCCCTCTCGGTCCCAACCGGAAACACCCATGCCCCCTGACCGGATGACGGGCTTTAATCCAGGGCCATGGAACCCTCATCACGGCCCCTCTATTTGGTGTGTACGAGGAAAGAGGTTTGCAACTTACTAAACCGTATTCTTTGCAGAAAACATGTGGCAGCACGAAAAGGGGACGGACGGTAACGTGGCTTGATCCACGTTAACACTGGAGTTTAACGGTTGACATAAGACTGGCATGCTTCAACAATACCATCTTACCACCTTTCATGTCACCACATGATCATGTTATCTCCCATCAAATGATCACATCAAGTTTCGAAGCATACTGGTAGTTGCCTTGCATGCAATATAACACTCACTGATGCTCATATAAACATGCCATGAACTAACTATTCAAGAAAACATGCAAAACACTCATCATATCAAAGGTTCAAACATGCTTGCCTGGTTCAGAGTAGTCGGAGTCTAGCTCGGCGAAGTTCGCGGTTCCGTCACCTCCTCCGGTATCTACGGTATAAAGAAATCGCATACTAACGTAAATACCGTGTGTGCATAAAAGTTGTTCCAAATATTTTTCAAATAAATATGATAAAAAACTAGACAGAAAAACAAAGATGACAGAAAAAGAATCAACTCAAAATCATCTTTTGTTTAAAAGTTATAAAGGTTTTAGTCCAGGGACTAATTTGTGATGAAACAGAAAGTTTCCAGGGGCTAGTTTATAAAAACAGAAGACGTACTTTGCCCGAAGGCGCTTTTCAGAAAACGGTTCGAATAAAGAGAGAGGCTGACGAGGGGGTCCCACCCGTCAGGTTTAAAATCAAAACAGAGCCCCCGGCGCCCGAGGGCCGCGGTGGTCGCCGGCGGCGATCCACGGCGAGGTAGGGGGAGTGGATGGCACCTACGGACTCACGGTGCTCTCCCGCGTCTGTGGGTGGTGGAGTTGGTCGTCGGCGAGCACCACGTCGACGGCGGCCTCCACTCCAGCGGACGGTGGTTCGGGCGGTGGTGGATCTCGCCGGGGAGGGCAGCAATGTCAAATTGAGGCTCGGGTTAGAGGAGTGGGTGTACTAGGAGGCGACTGGCACGGTTTGGGAGGCGGGGGTGGTCTCACCAGAGGGAATCGTGCCGGAGCCCGAAGCGGATCGGGGCGGCCGGAGTCGGGGAAGAAGGCCTCCAAGAGGTCTCCCTAGTAGCTAGGCGTGGCTCTGGTGAGATGTAGGAGTGGTGTTGGGTCGAAGGCGAGCTCGAGACTCCTTTTTATAGCCGGTCGGAGGCGGTTGCCGAGAACGGATAACTCCGGCGATGAATACGGCGAGGCAGTGGTCGAACGGGGGTTTAGGGGTCGGGGCAGCTGCGGATTGGATCACTGGCTTCATCCCGTAGCTAAACTTGGGCAGACTTGGGCGATACTCCAAGTCTTCGACGGAACGGCCTCACGGGCCCATCGGCGGCAGAGAGCGTGCTCTGCGCCTCTCAGGCCATGGCGACTGTGCTGCAGCGTGCACGGGGAAGAAGACGGCCACACGTAGGCTTCTGGTGGTGTGGGCGGTGCTGGACGGCGCCGTCCCTTGCTGCGCCTCTCTAGCAGCCGTAGCAAGTCCTGCTGCCGCCGCTCACGGGGGCGACGCACCTCTGCCAGCTCACCGCCGACGCTCGCAACCGTCCAGGCGACCGTGCGGCGCGGTGGATAAGAAGGAGGAGCAGGGAGCAAGGCGCCAACGCGTGCACTGGTGAGATTGAGGCCGCGGTTCTGAAGAAACGACACTGTCGTCTGAACTGAAACACTGAATTTTTGAACTTTGACAGAAACTGTGCACGCCAGCTGTTCAATGAAATGATTCTGGCATGTGGAAAATTTTTCTGGAGCTGATCTTTGGTGAGGTGGTCTCTCAATGCATCTGGGGGCTGCCTGATTTATCTCAGAATTTTTGGAGAAGAAAAATAATGTATTTCACCAAAAATGGCAAATCTGGTCCAAACTTGCAGCAAGCAGAATTTGAAAAATTTGAACTGTGGACCAGTGGATCTTGATGGATCTAGGTTGAGGGTACTAAGGACTAGTCAGAGGAGTTTTTTTGGAACCAAAACTCAAAAGGGATCTGGTGGTTCCTTTGTAACTCATCAAGGCCCAAAATAAATGACTGAAATTGTTTTGAGGATAAAATAAATAGGAATAAAATTTAAAGAGTTTGAGACTTGCTGGAATAGGATGCTTGGCTTGACCCAAAGTAGAGGGAGGGGTTTTGGAAGAAAATATTCTACCTAGGTCATGGCAAGAAAAAAATATTGAATGAGGACGAATTCATAAGTCATATGGTTATTTTTAAAAGAAAGAATTTCAAAGACTTCCCAAAAGAAAATATTTGTGTTGAGTCAACACAAGATGTAAAACCCTCAAGACCAGAAATAATTATTGAGAAGGACCCTTTTAAAGAAAATATTTGTCATAAAAAAATGAGAAGGAGAGTCCCTCTTTTAGAAAAATTCAAATAACCTCCTTTAAATCAAATAAAGAAAAAGCCAAATCAAATTTTTTGGAGTGTTACAACACCTACCCCCTTAGGAAAAATCTCGTCCCCGAGATTTCAGCTGGTCCTCAAATAGGTGTGGGTACTCTGCCTGAAGAAAATCCTCTCTTTCCCATGTTGCTTCATCCTCGGTGTGATTGCTCCACTGAACCTTGAAAAATTTAATTGTTTTCTGACGGGTCCTCCTTTCAGACTCCTCTAATATTTTTATTGGACGTTCCCTGTAGGTGAGGTCTGGTTGCATGTCAATGCTCTCATGTGGTACATGCTTCTCTAGGTTGCTTACGCATTTCCTCAACTGTGAGACGTGGAACACGTTGTGGACGTCTGACAGCTCTTTGGGTAGGTCTAGCTGGTAGGCTACTGTGCCTCTTCGTGCAACTACACAGAAGGGTCCAATAAATCTTGGGGCTAGATTTCCTTTAACTTTGAACCGTTGCAGGCCCCTCATAGGAGATACTCGTAGATACACATATTCACCGGGTTCAAAGCTGACTTCACGATGCTTTCGATCGTAATAACTCTTTTGTCGGCCTTGAGCTGTCTTGAGTCGGTCCCTGATTAGTCTAACTTTCTCCTCGGCTTCCTTGAGCATGTCTGGGCCGAAGATACGACTGTCTCCTGTTTCTGACCAATTTAATGGAGTACGACATCTCCGCCCGTACAAGGCTTCAAAAGGTGCCATTTGTAGACTGGCTTGGTAATTGTTATTGTATGCGAACTCAGCATATGGCAAGCTTTCTTCCCAACTGGTTCCATAGGTGAGAACACATGCTCTTAGCATGTCCTCTAGAATTTGGTTCACGCGTTTAGTTTGTCCATCAGTCTGGGGGTGGTATGCTGTACTGAATGCTAGTCGAGTACCCAGAGCTTGTTGTAAATGATCCCAAAATCTAGAGACGAATTGAGTGCCTCTGTCGGATATTATAGTCTTTGGAAGTCCATGCAGGCAAACTATACGGGAGAGGTAAAGTTTGGCAAGCTTCTGAGTGGTGTGGGTTGTCTTTACCGGGATGAAATGTGCTACTTTAGTTAATCTATCAGTGATGACCCATATGGCATCATTCCCGTGTTGTGACCGAGGTAGTCCGACAATAAAATCCATTCCAATTTCGTACCATTTCCACTCAGGTATCCTGTTTGGCTGTAATAGCCCTGCTGATTTTTGGTGCTCGGCTTTAATGCATTAACATGAATCACAACATGCAATGAATGTGGCTATATCCCTCTTCATACCGTGCCACCAAATTTTTTCCTGGATGTCCTTGTACATTTTGGTCCCTCTAGGGTGGATTGATTATGGAGCGATGTGGCCTTCGGTTAGAATTTGCTGTTTGAGGTCCTCAATATTTGGTACGCAAAGTCTGTCCCCGTACCATAATACTCCCTCATCGTCTATGATGAATTCTGAAGCTTTGCCAAGACTCACTTTTCTCTTTATACCTTCGATGCTGGGATGTCCATGCTGAGCCTTCTTAATCTGTTCCATTAGGGTGGGCTGTATTTCCAAATTTGACACGTTGCCCTCAGTGACCATCACCAAGTTGAGTTTGGAGAACTCCTGCTGAAATTCAGGCCTCAAGTTCTCTAGACTGTCGTTGGCCGAGCTAGGGTTTCGACTAAGAGCGTCTGCCACTACATTCGCTTTTCCTGGATGGTAGTGAATGCCAACATCATAATCTTTGACTAATTCCAACCAGCGTCGTTGCCGTAAATTGAGTTCTGGTTGTGTGAAAATATATTTGAGGCTTTTATGATCCGTATATATTTGACAACGATTCCCAAGCAAAAAGTGCCTCCACTCTTTGAGTGCATGGATGACTGCTGCCAACTCCAAGTCATGAGTAGGATAATTTTCTTCATGCTTCCGTAGTTGCGTGGAAGCATATGCGACAACTTTGCCGTCTTGCATCAATACGCACCCGAGGCCCTTCCGGGATGCATCACGATACACCTCAAAACTTTTGTGTATGTCTGGCACAACCAATACCGGTGTTGTTGTTAATTTCCTTTTGAGTTCTTGGAACCTTTTCTCGCATGCTTCAGTCCATACAAATTTCTTATCCTTCTTGAGTAACTGTGTCATTGGTTTTGCTATGCTGGAGAATCCCTCAATAAACCTTCGATAATACCCAGCCATTCCTAGGAAACTTCGTACATCTGTTACGTTGGCTGGTGGTTTCCAGCCAAGTACGGCCTTGACTTTTTCTGGGTCTACGGCAACACCTTCTTGGGTCAATACATGGCCTAGAAAACCAACCTGTCTTAACCAAAATTCACATTTGCTGAACTTGGTGTATAATTGGTGTTTCCTCAATTCTCCCAGTACAATTCTAAGATGTTCAGCATGTTCTTCCGGTGTCTTTGAGTATACCAGAATATCATCAATGAACACCACAACAAATTTTTCCATAAATTTCATAAACACTTTGTTCATGAGGTGGACAAAATATGCGGGGGCGTTTGTCAGTCCAAACGGCATTACTGTGAACTCATATAATCCATATCTGGAGGTGAATGCTGTCTTAGGGATATCTTCTGTCCGTACCTTCAATTGATGATACCCCGATCTTAAATCAATTTTCGAGAAAACCTTGGCTTGTGCGAGCTGGTCAAATAAATCATTTATCCGTGGCATCGGATATTTGTTTTTGATGGGGACCATGTTGAGTGCTCGATAGTCTATACATAATCTCAGTGTCCCATCCTTTTTCTTTCCAAATAATACTGGTGAACCCCAAGGTGAGGAGCTGGCTCGTATAAATCCTTTGTCCAGTAATTCTTTTATTTGCTTCTTTAATTCTACCAACTCGGAGGGTGCCATTCTGTATGGTTTCTTGTAAATGGGGTGTAACGCCCACGATGCGGCTATATCTCCCACGTGTCGAGGCACGACTTAGAGGCATAACCGCATTGTGGTTTTGTCGCAAGAAGGGTCATCTTCACACAATCCCATGTAATGAACAAGAATGGGATAGAGAGTTGGCTTACAATCGCCACTTCACACAATACATAAATAAATCATACATCATCCAAGATACACACATAGGTCCGACTACGGAACCAAGATAAAAGAAGACAACCCAACTGCTAGATCCCTGATCGTCCCAACTGGGCTCCACCACTGATCGACCAGAAAAGAACAACACAACGAACAAGATCTTCATCGAGCTCCCACTTGAGCTCAGTTGCGTCACCTGCACTGGTATCATCGGCACCTGCAACTGTTTGGAAGTATCTGTGAGTCACGAGGACTCAGCAATCTCACACCCGCGAGATCAAGGCTATTTAAGCTTGAAGGAAAGGATGGGGTAATGAGGTGAAGCTGCAGCAAGCACTAAGCATATATGGTGGCTAACATACGCAAATGAGAGCGAGAAGAGAAGCAACGGAACGGTCGTGAACTAGCAATGATCAAGAAGTGATCCTGAACTCCTACTTACGTCAAACATAACCCAGAAATCGTGTTCACTTCCCGGACTCCGCCGAGAAGAGACCATCACGGCTACACACGCGGTTGATGCGTTTTAATTAGGGTCAAGTGTCAAGTTCTCTACAACCGGATACTAACAAATTCCCATCTGCCACATAACCGCGGGCACGGCTTTCGAAAGATAATACCCTGCAGGGGTGTCCCAACTTAGCCCATTATAAGCTCTCACGGTCAACGAAGGATAAACCTTCTCCCGGAAAGACCCGAGCAGTCTCGGAATCCCAGTTTACAAGACATTTCGACAATGGTAAAACAAGACCAGCAAAGCCGCCCGAATGTGCCGACAAATCCCGATAGGAGCTGCACATATCTCGTTCTCAGGGCAACACCGGATTGTCCAAGCTTCCGGTAGGCCAGCCCAGAGTTGCCCCTGGTGGCCACCGGCGACTGACAGGTTGGACCAACACTCAGAGGAGCACTGGCCCGGGGGTTTAAAATAAAGATGACCCTTGAGTCTGCAGAAGCCAAGGGAAAAAGGCTTAGGTAGGCAAATGGTAAAACCAAGGTTGGGCCTTGCTGGAGGAGTTTTATTCAAAGCGAACTATCAAGGGGGTCCCATAAATCACCCAACCGCGTAAGGAACGCAAAATCAAGGAACATAACACCGGTATGACGGAAACTAGGGCGGCAAGAGTGGAACAAAACACCAGGCATAAGGCCGAGCCTTCCACCCTTTACCAAATATATAGATGCATTAATAATATAAGAGATATTGTGATATCCCAACATAAACATAATCCAACATGGAGCAATCTTCAACTTCACCTGCAACTAGCAACGCTATAAGAAGGGGCTGAGCAAAAGCGGTAACATAGACAACCAACGGTTTCCTAGGAAGGGTGAAAAGGTTAGGGGCTGACATGGCAATATGGGAGGCATGAAATAGCAAGTGGTAGGTAGCGCGGCATAGCAATAGAGCGAACAGCTAGCAAGCAAAGATAGAAGTGATTTCGAGGGTATGGTCATCTTGCCTGAGATCCCACAAGGAAGAAGAACGAGTCCATGAAGAAGACAAACGGATGTAGTCGAACGAATCCTCACACTCCGGAACGAAACCGAAGCTAACGAGAGAAGCAACCCGGAAAGAAACAAACAACATAGTAAACAACCACCACATACACATGGCATGATGCAAAAACAATATGATGCATGTCCGGTTTAATATGCATGGCATGGCAAAGTGCACAAACGAAACTACAAGTTAAATGGAGCTCAATATGCAACGAGTTGCATATTGACGAAACACCACATCAATTATTTAGTTCTCTCTCGTTTATGTACCCAACATGTTAAATGTTGTTAACCATGGCAAGAGGTGAAGCATAAGGAAACTACCTATTTAGGCAAGTTTAAATGAGGCCGGAACAACAAACAATAATTCCGGAAAATCCTCATGTCCATATTTTAGATTTGGTACTGTTCTGCCATAAACGCAATTTTAATGTTGTTAAACAGCAAAATAGAGTGCACCATGTTAAACTAGGCATTTTTCTAAGCAATTTACATATATAGTTTATTAAATCCGAGTTACGGTTAATTAGTTATGAATTAAATCATTTTAACATGGCATTTAAGCAAATAAACACAAACAGCGTGTTAAACATTTTATCATGGGATGAAAGTGGCATATTATTAATCTACACAAAATTCAGTATTTTTCATATATAAATTATTTTAATCCGATGCATGGTTTGTGAGATATTAAATGCATGAACATGGAGGGTCAAACTGTAAATATGCAGTTTCTGGAAAATTAGACAAATTTGCAGCAGCGGAAAAAAACACTGCAGGCCTAATCTGGCTGGCCCACTGGTGCACAGGAGCGGCGCTGGACGCTGCTCACCATGGGCTGAGGCCCGGTCGATGGAGGAGGCCCAAGAGGGCACTGGACCTTGGCGCTGGAGCTGGACCTGGGCCTGATCTGCAGGCGCGCTGCCCTGGCGTGGTCAAAGGCGAGACGAGGCGAGCGAGCTGCTGCTCGTTACTGAAGAATAGAGGCAGCAGCAGCAGGTAAAGCAGGGGAGCGGCAGCGCGATGCAGGGACTCCGGCGAGGCGGCCTCGGCGGGGACCGGCCGGAACGGGACTGGGGAGACGGAATCCGACGGAGGGCCGGATCTGGAGCGAACGGCAGCGCGGACGGAGGAGCTTGGACGCGGCGGCAGGGCTTGCCGCCGGTGTGGCCGGATGCGGAGGAAGGAGGTCCGGCGGGGCGCGGTCAACGAACCAGGACGAGCGGTGCTCGATGCAGAGACGAAGCAGCGGCTGGCATCCATGGCGACGGAGTATCTGGGAGAGAGAGGGATTAGAGAGAGGGGAAGCAGAAGAAGGGAAGCAGAGAGAAGGCGAGCAGGAGAAGGATGGGAGGAGGAGGCACGGCGACCTGGGTGCTGTTGCTGCTTGCCGGCGTTCATGGCGACGGGCAGAGCACGCGGGGCGATGGCGCGAGAGGAACCCGGGCGGAGGCGACCCGATCCGGCGGCGGGGAGCTCCTGGTGGATGAGGGCGGCACCCTGGTGGAGGAGGTCACCGGCGGCGACTTGACTGACGAGGTCAAACAGCAGAAGGCCGACCCTGGAGCGCTAGTGCTCGACGCGAGGAGAAGGAGGGATCCATGGGAGAAGAGACCGGGGTAGAGGAGGCCATCGGGGCGGGTGCAGAGGCGAGGCGCTTGGAGCTGCAGCAGCTCGGGGCTCCGGTGGCGCGTGCTGACAGAGTGGAGGCATGGCAGCGGCTTGAGGAGGCCTCGGATCCGAGGAGGCTGGCGCTCGGTGGTTGGCTGGGCGAGGGGATCCAAAGAGATTGGGCGAGGGATCCCGAGGTGGGAGATGAGTGGGGCGGCGGCGCAGGGACAAATCCCCTAGAATTTAGGGTTGGTCTATTTAAATAGGTAGGGGATTAGGGTACGGATTAACTCGGTCCGTCCGATCGCAAACGGACGATCGAGAATAAATAGGTAGGGAGAGTCTATATAAGAAACGGTGATGTTTTGTAGATGTTTGGGGATGATCCGGACCCAACGGTAACGAAAGTCTGGTTCGGGTTCGGAACAAATTTCGGACACGCGCGAGGGGGCGAAGCACTGTGCAAAGAAGGACTCCGGTTTAAGCAAGAGGGAAAACGAAGAGCGAGGTTTGGTCTCGGAAGGGTCAACGGAAGCAAGGGGGGACGCGGCAACTACGAGCGGATGCAAGTTTTAAAGCATGGCGGCAACGAAGTGCCGATGCAATGCAAATGATGCGATGATGAATGCAACACACAAATAAACACAGCTGACTCGCCAAACAAGGAAGGCAAACGGAGCGTCGGTCTCGGGGCGTCACAACACTCCACCACTACAAGAGGATCTCGTCCCGAGATCTAGGATGGCACCGGAAAGAAACGGAAGGGAAGAGGTAAAACAAATTGCTTCTTGACAAACGAGTGGAACCAGAGAACCTTTAGAGATTGAACACTTGAAAGAAGAATACGACAGAGTTGATCAAAATTTAAAACACCGTTATCAAAGAGGAACAAGGAACCTTACAAGAACCTTGTAGGTTGAAAAGCATGGAAAGAAGCTTAACGGATCAAAAGGAATATGAAAACACACCGGTAGAAAAGAGAAACAAGGAACTCCATGAAAACCTTGAGGTTAAGTGAGACAATAGATATTTAAACCACTCCGGTTAAATCAAGATAGGAAGGAATAAGAATGATATAATTTGGGCAGCACTCCGACTGTAAATGGAAGGAATTGAACATGATCTTGACAAGATGAGAGGATACTCGATGAATTACCAACACATTGCTTCCGGAACTAACGAAAGAATGGCACAAGGGGTAAGAAAGACTTCAGACAGCACTCCGGTTGAGAAGGGAGGCAAAACTTGACAGAATGGGAAGAACTTGAAAAGAAGGCACGACACTCCGGTTAAACGGATAAGAAAGGAAAAATTACATGATCTTGACAAAACAAGATGATTGGTCGAAGAGAGCAACATCACAATGCCTCCGGGACGAACGAATAGGAAATAGATCGTTGGAATAAGAGAACGGGGGAGGAAATGATAACTTCCACCACAATTGAATTTGGGAAGCATCCTTCCAAGAAGGTTAGAACGGAGTTGTTGGAAAAAAACCAACAACTAAAAGAACAAGCTTGTTGAGGGCTTATGGAAAACTTCTCAAAATTATGAGGTGACAACCCGCCACTAACGGAAACAATTGCTTGCTTGAGATCAACGAAGAGATGAAATCTTCTCTCGCCGAGAGGATAGGAGAAAACTTGGATCATTGATAGACACCATAATAGCAACAATCCTTAGGGAAGGCTATAGGTGAAATATACCCAATACAGCTCCAACAAAAAGATTGATTGGATGAAAAGACCTCTTGAACGAATATAAAATGATGGATTTAAATATGTCACTCTTGAAAACTTTGTGAATCATGAAGCCCGAAGGAAAATTATCGAGAATGACATCACACCACCTCAAAAGATATTGATAGAGAGAATTGCACTTCGGAATGTAAGATGAAGAATGCTTGAACTTCTCAAAACAAACATGTGCTGAGCACCATGTTTATGTTTGAGTATAGCTTGGCGGATCTTACCTCCGTGAGAAATCTTGAAGAGCAATTGAAGAATTAAAAGAATTCTTGACGAACCACCATGTTGATCCTCCATGAAGAACCCCGGTAATGAAAGAATGATCAAACGAAAGGGAAAATTGAGAAGAACTCCGGGAGAAGCCTTGCAATGATTAGATGAAGCTTTGAAATGATATAATTGAAATAACTTAGACCTCCGGAAAGAAAATATGAACAACTTGGAGCCAAGAATTTGATATCATGAACGAACTCCGGAAGAAGGGATTACTCACTTGGAGGAAACAAGAATAAGAATTACATTACGCGTATCCTTCACCAATTTAGATTGATGACAAGCAAAGAAATTGGCATACTACTTATTCTTGTAGAAAGGATTAAGATAAATATGGCGCAAACTAGTGAAGGCCTTCATCGAACCACCGGTAGGATTGAAACAACGAATAAATTGATATGACAACGAAGGAAGAGAAAATCTTGAACGAAACACCTCGAGAATTGAAAACAATTGCAGAAAAGAGGACGAAACACCGTAAGAATTAAAGAACGCGCGAAAATACTCGAGGGAAATTAGATACATGAGAACGAATAGATCACGAGCTGACTAGAGGATACTTGAACGATGCACAGGGAGAATATGGAGATGAACGAAGAGACATCAATTTAGAATAATTGGAGAACGAAGCTGAAAACTTAGAACGAAGAAATCTTCTGAAATGATGGCCTTCGGAGAATCAAACTGAAAAGACTCCTGAAATGCTCCGGATGGGTGAAAAGAATTCTCACAATCAAAACAATTATGAGAGGATGGCATGAAGCTAGAACCATGAATCTTGAGAGAACGGATAGGATTTAGGAGAAATTCTTCTTCGGTCTTCAAATGTTGAGAATGACGATGAGAAACACCATCAAGAATTATTGAGGCACTCCGGAACAATGGATAATAAAAATGATGAACCAACGATGAAAGAATTTAAACGATCTTGGAAAAGACATTTGACTGATGATAATTCATTCTTACGTCAAACTTCGAAAAGAAATTTGGAAATAACTCCAGAAAAATTAGAAGAGTCAGGTAAGATCCTGGGAAAAACCTGTGGGTTAGGGCCCACTCAAAAGAAACACCGTTGAAATGATTAGTTGAAAAGGAGATTGCACCGGTTGAATTAAATGATTTGCATGAGATAGCATCCTCAAAAGAACTTGAACGGATTGGGAATGGAAATGTGAATCTTCTGAGGTATCTTGTACACTCCGGAACCAATGAATGGAGAGAAGTGGATAATTAAAAGGTACACCAGCATGAGAAAGCATTTGAAACAAGGAAAGGAATGTGACCAACATTGAAGGCTTGAATTTAGTCCACCGGAGAAGAAAAAGAATGAAGAATGAAAAACTTGAAGAACATCTTCATGAGAACCACCGGGTAAGAACATTGATTGAAAAGAATGAAGGGGCTTCACGTGAATAAAATGGCTACTTGGTTAAGGAATCTGAGTCCTTGAAGAAAGAGGGTGGGAGGGCGGGAAAAACAAAGGCAACTTGGGTCGGATGAAATGAACACCGTTGAGAAAAAGCTTAGAATTGATCTTGCGGATGGGGAGTATGATGGGATCATCTCGAAGAGAAATGCACCGGTTGGAAAGAATTGGGATGACAATCTCGATGATCGAAAGGATTAGTATTCACATAGAAATATGAGAACACCGTTTAGGGAAGGTCTGGAATCAACACTTGACTTCGAAGCAACTTGAATACCACAAATAAAAACAAAAGAAAGGATTGGCTTGCGGAATAAGCCGGAACAAACATATGATAGAGATTTCGTCCGAAGTTTTCGTGGTGGGGCCCACACGGGCTCGATCGTACAACACCATCATGTACAAGGCAGTGCACATGACATACGAAGCGTCCCCGAGTCGGCATAGCCAAGGACTCTTTAAGACACTACGAGACCACTGTAAAACCAACCGTGGAAAGGCGGACCACTAGACGTCGAACCCCAATCTCATATCATGCATCTGTCGGAAAGATATCCTAAGAGCTACTTGAATTCCCACTTATAAACTCCCGAAACTTTCTGGTTATGCAATCTGGTGTTGGGGATACAGGGGACACAAAATATATCACCCAAACTAACAATACCTAGATCCAGCTGTATCCATCCGTCAACACATAACCAAGAAACTTCGGAAATCGTTTACCTCAACCTTCGAAAAGCATCCGTTATACAAGTTATGGCAATACTCCCGAACTCCCGCCCCAGTACTGGGTGGCGTCGAGGTGATCTCACCAACAACTGCATAAAAGAGATTTCGATGTCGGCGAAACTCAGGTATTCCAGAACTGCAACGATAAAATTGTGACGACAACACCTCGGAGCTCAACTCCCCGGGACACTGCCACAACCCCTAAATGTCAGGAGGCACCAAGAACAATGTTCTCGTCACAAAACCATCGGAACGATTCCAAGATACCCGCGTGATCCTAAAAAATTTTTAGTGAAATTTGAGGAGAGAATAGTCAAAACTTCTACGTCAGGAGACCTCACCAGAGCGACGAAGGGACTGAGGAGTAAAAAGAATCCTACTCTCCGATATATATAATCCTAAGACTCAAAACATTTTTGTTCTAGACTCAACAACGCCAGCGATTCGATCAAGCAGGGGGCTCCTAAGTCGGGGATGGCTCTGATTACCAACTTGTAACGCCCACGATGCGGCTATATCTCCCACGTGTCGAGGCACGACTTAGAGGCATAACCGCATTGTGGTTTTGTCGCAAGAAGGGTCATCTTCACACAATCCCATGTAATGAACAAGAATGGGATAAAGAGTTGGCTTACAATCGCCACTTCACACAATACATAAATAAATCATACATCATCAAGATACACACATAGGTCCGACTACGGAACCAAAGATAAAGAAGACAACCCAACTGCTAGATCCCTGATCGTCCCAACTGGGCTCCACTACTGATCAACAGAAAAGAAACAACACAACGAACAAGATCTTCATCGAGCTCCCACTTGAGCTCAGTTGCGTCACCTGCACTGGTATCATCGGCACCTGCAACTGTTTGGAAGTATCTGTGAGTCACGAGGACTCAGCAATCTCACACCCGCGAGATCAAGACTATTTAAGCTTATAGGAAAGGATGGGTAATGAGGTGGAGCTGCAGCAAGCACTAAGCATATATGGTGGCTAACATACGCAAATAAGAGCGAGAAGAGAAGCAACGGAACGGTCGTGAACTAGCAATGATCAAGAAGTGATCCTGAACTCCTACTTACGTCAAACATAACCCAGAAACCGTGTTCACTTCCCGGACTCCGCCGAGAAGAGACCATCACGGCTACACACGCGGTTGATGCGTTTTAATTAAGGTCAAGTGTCAAGTTCTCTACAACCGGATATTAACAAATTCCCATCTGCCACATAACCGCGGGCACGGCTTTCGAAAGATAATACCCTGCAGGGGTGTCCCAACTTAGCCCATTATAAGCTCTCACGGTCAACGAAGGATAAACCTTCTCCCGGAAGACCCGATCAGTCTCGGAATCCCGGTTTACAAGACATTTCGACAATGGTAAAACAAGACCAGCAAAGCCGCCCGAATGTGCCGACAAATCCCGATAGGAGCTGCACATATCTCGTTCTCAGGGCACACCGGATTGTCCAAGCTTCCGGTAGGCCAGCCCAGAGTTGCCCCTGGTGGCCACCGGCGACTGACAGGTTGGACCAACACTCAGAGGAGCACTGGCCCGGGGGTTTAAAATAAAGATGACCCTTGAGTCTGCAGAACCCAAGGGAAAAAGGCTTAGGTAGGCAAATGGTAAAACCAAGGTTGGGCCTTGCTGGAGGAGTTTTATTCAAAGCGAACTGTCAAGGGGGTCCCATAAATCACCCAACCGCGTAAGGAACGCAAAATCAAGGAACATAACACCGGTATGACGGAAACTAGGGCGGCAAGAGTGGAACAAAACACCAGGCATAAGGCCGAGCCTTCCACCCTTTACCAAATATATAGATGCATTAATTAAATAAGAGATATTGTGATATCCCAACATAAACATAATCCAACATGGAGCAATCTTCAACTTCACCTGCAACTAGCAACGCTATAAGAAGGGGCTGAGCAAAGCGGTAACATAGCCAAACAACGGTTTGCCTAGGAAGGGTGAAAAGGTTAGGGGCTGGCATGGCAATAGGGAGGCATGAAATAGCAAGAGGTAGGTAGCGCGGCATAGCAATAGAGCGAACGGCTAGCAAGCAAAGATAGAAGTGATTTCGAGGGTATGGTCATCTTGCCTGAGATCCCACAAGGAAGAAGAACGAGTCCATGAAGAAGACAAACGGATGTAGTCGAACGAATCCTCACACTCCGGAACGAAACCGAAGCTATCGAGAGAAGCAACCCGGAAAGAAACAGACAACATAGTAAACAACCACCACATACACATGGCATGATGCAAAAACAACTATGATGCATGTCCGGTTTAAATATGCATGGCATGGCAAAGTGCACAAACGAAACTACAAGTTAAATGGAGCTCAATATGCAACGAGTTGCATATTGACGAAACACCACATCAATTATTTAGTTCTCTCTCGTTTATGAACCCAACAATGTTAAATGTTGTTAACCATGGCAAGAGGTGAAGCATAAGGAAACTACCTATTTTAGGCAATTTAAATGAGGCCGGAACAACAAACAATAATTCCGGAAAATCCTCATGTCCATATTTTAGATTTGGTACTGTTCTGCCATAAACGCAATTTTAATGTTGTTAAACAGCAAAATAGAGCGCACCATGTTAAACTAGGAATTTTTCCAAGCAAGTTACATATATAGTTTAATTAAATCCGAGTTACGGTTAATTAGTTATGAATTAAATCATTTTAACATGGCATTTAAGCAAATAAACACAAACAGCGTGTTAAACATTTTATCATGCGATGAAAGTGGCATATTATTAATCTACACAAAATTCAGTATTTTTCATATATAAATTATTTTAATCCGATGCATGGTTTGTGAGATATTAAATGCATGAACATGGAGGGTCAAACTGTAAATATGCAGTTTCTGGAAAATTAGACAAATTTGCAGCAGCGGAAAAAAACACTGCAGGCCTAATCTGGCTGGCCCACTGGTGCACAGGAGCGGCGCTGGACGCTGCTCACCATGGGCTGAGGCCCGGTCGATGGAGGAGGCCCAAAGAGGGCGCTGGACCTTGGCGCTGGAGCTGGACCTGGGCCTGATCTGCAGGCGCGCTGCCCAGGCGTGGTCAAAGGCGAGACGAGGCGAGCGAGCTGCTGCTCGTTACTGAAGAATAAAGGCAGCAGTAGGTAAAGCAGGGGAGCGGCAGCGCGATGCAGGGGCTCCGGCGAGGCGGCCTCGGTGGGGACCGGCCGGAACGGGACTGGGGCGACGGAATCCGACGGAGGGCCGGATCTGGAGCGAACGGCAGCGCGGACGGAGGAGCTTGGACGCGGCGGCAGGGCTTGCCGCCGGCGTGGCCGGATGCGGAGGAAGGAGGTCCGGCGGGGCGGGGTCAACGAACCAGGACGAGCGGTGCTCGATGCAGAGACGAAGCAGCGGCTGGCATCCATGGCGACGGAGTATCTGGGAGAGAGAGGGATTAGAGAGAGGGGAAGCAGAAGAAGGGAAGCAGAGAGAAGGCGAGCTGGAGAAGGACGGGAGGAGGAGGCACGGCGACCTGGGTGCTGTTGCTGCTTGCCGGCGTTCATGGCGACGGGCAGAGCACGCGGGGCGATGGCGCGAGAGGAACCCGGGCGGAGGCGACCCGATCCGGCGGCGGGGAGCTCCTGGTGGATGAGGGCGGCACCCTGGTGGAGGAGGTCGCCGGCGGCTACTTGACTGACGAGGTCAAACAGCAGAAGGCCGGCCCTGGAGCGCTAGTGCTCGACGTGAGGAGAAGGAGGGATCCATGGGAGAAGAGACCGGGGTAGAGGAGGCCATCGGGGTGGGTGCAGAGGCGAGGCGCTTGAAGCTGCAGCAGCTCGGGGCTCCGGTGGCGCGTGCTGACAGAGTGGAGGCATGGCAGCGGCTTGAGGAGGCCTCGGATCCGAGGAGGCTGGCGCTCGGTGGTTGGCTGGGCGAGGGGATCCAAAGTGATTGGGCGAGGGGATCCCGAGGTGGGAGATGAGTGCGGCGGCGGCGGCAGGGACAAATCCCCTAGAATTTAGGGTTGGTCTATTTAAATAGGTAGGGGATTAGGGTAGGGATTAACTCGGTCCGTCCGATCGCAAACCGACGATCGAGAATAAATAGGTAGGGAGAGTCTATATAAGAAACGGTGATGTTTTGGAGATGTTTGGGGATGATCCGGACCCAACGGTAACGAAAGTCTGGTTCGGGTTCGGAACAAATTTCGGACACGCGCGAGGGGGCGAAGCACTGTGCAAAGAAGGACTCCGGTTTAAGCAAGAGGGAAAACGAAGAGCGAGGTTGGTCTCGGAAGGGTCAACGGAAGCAAGGGGGGACGCGGCAACTACGAGCGGATGCAAGTTTTAAAGCATGGCGGCAACGAAGTGCCGATGCAATGCAAATGATGCGATGATGAATGCAACACACAAATAAAACACAGCTGACTCGCCAAACAAGGAAGGCAAACGGAGCGTCGGTCTCGGGGCGTCACAACACTCCACCACTACAAGAGGATCTCGTCCCGAGATCTAGGATGGCACCGGAAAGAAACTGAAGGGAAGAGGTAAAACAAATTGCTTCTTGACAAACGAGTGGAACCAGAGAACCTTTAGAGATTGAACACTTGAAAGAAGAATACGACAGAGTTGATCAAAATTTAAAACACCCCGTTATCAAAGAGGAACAAGGAACCTTACAAGAACCTTGTAGGTTGAAAAGCATGGAAAAGAGCTTAACGGATCAAAAGGAATATGAAAACACACCGGTAGAAAAGAGAAACAAGGAACTCCATGAAAACCTTGAGGTTAAGTGAGACAATAGATATTTAAACCACTCCGGTTAAATCAAGATAGGAAGGAATAAGAATGATATAATTTGGGCAGCACTCCGACTGTAAATGGAAGGAATTGAACATGATCTTGACAAGATGAGAGGATACTCGATGAATTACCAACACATTGCTTCCGGAACTAACGAAAGAATGGCACAAGGGGTAAGAAAGACTTCAGACAGCACTCCGGTTGAGAAGGGAGGCAAAACTTGACAGAATGGGAAGAACTTGAAAAGAAGGCACGACACTCCGGTTAAACGGATAAGAAAGGAAAAATTACATGATCTTGACAAAACAAGATGATTGGTCGAAGAGAGCAACATCACAATGCCTCCGGGACGAACGAATAGGAAATGGATCGTTGGAATAAGAGAACGGGGGAGGAAATGATAACTTCCACCACAATTGAATTTGGGAAGCATCCTTCCAAGAAGGTTAGAACGGAGTTGTTGGAAAAAAACCAACAACTAAAAGAACAAGCTTGTTGAGGGCTTATGGAAAACTTCTCAAAATTATGAGGTGACAACCCGCCACTAACGGAAACAATTGCTTGCTTGAGATCAACGAAGAGATGAAATCTTCTCTCGCCGAGAGGATAGGAGAAAACTTGGATCATTGATAGACACCATAATAGCAACAATCCTTAGGGAAGGCTATAGGTGAAATATACCCAATACAGCTCCAACAAAAAGATTGATTGGATGAAAAGACCTCTTGAACGAATATAAAATGATGGATTTCAATATGTCACTCTTGAAAACTTTGTGAATCATGAAGCCCGAAGGAAAATTATCGAGAATGACATCACACCACCTCAAAAGATATTGATAGAGAGAATTGCACTTCGGAATGTAAGATGAAGAATGCTTGAACTTCTCAAAACAAACATGTGTTGAGCACCATGTTTATTTTAGAGTATAGCTTGGCGGATCTTACCTCCGTGAGAAATCTTGAAGAGCAATTGAAGAATAAAAAGAATTCTTGACGAACCACCATGTTGATCCTCCATGAAGAACCCCGGTAATGAAAGAATGATCAAACGAAAGGGAAAATTGAGAAGAACTCCGGGAGAAGCCTTGCAATGATTAGATGAAGCTTTGAAATGATATAATTGAAATAACTTGGACCTCCGGAAAGAAAATATGAACAACTTGGAGCCAAGAATTTGATATCATGAACGAACTCCGGAAGAAGGGATTACTCACTTGGAGGAAACAAGAATAAGAATTACATTACGCGTATCCTTCACCAATTTAGATTGATGACAAGCAAGGAAATTGGCATACTACTTATTCTTGTAGAAAGGATTAAGATAGATATGGCGCAAACTAGTGAAGGCCTTCATCGAACCACCGGTAGGATTGAAACAACGAATAAATTGATATGACAACGAAGGAAGAGAAAATCTTGAACGAAACACCTCGAGAATTGGAAACAATTGCAGAAAAGAGGACGAAACAGCGTAAGAATTAAAGAACGCGCGAAAATACTCGAGGGAAATTAGATACATGAGAACGAATAGATCACGAGCTGACTAGAGGATACTTGAAAGATGCACAGGGAGAATATGGAGATGAACGAAGAGACATCAATTTAGAATAATTGGAGAACGAAGCTGAAAACTTAGAACGAAGAAATCTTCTGAAATGATGGCCTTCGGAGAATCAAACTGAAAAGACTCCTGAAATGCTCCGGATGGGTGAAAAGAATTCTCACAATCAAAACAATTATGAGAGGATGGCATGAAGCTAGAACCATGAATCTTGAGAGAACGGATAGGATTTAGGAGAAATTCTTCTTCGGTCTTCAAATGTTGAGAATGACGATGAGAAACACCATCAAGAATTATTGAGGCACTCCGGAACAATGGATAATAAAAATGATGAACCAACGATGAAAGAATTTAAACGATCTTGGAAAAAGACATTTGACTGATGATAATTCATTCTTACGTCAAACTTCGAAAAGAAATTTTGAAATAACTCCAGAAAAATTAGAAGAGTCAGGTAAGATCCTGGGAAAAACCTGTGGGTTAGGGCCCACTCAAAAGAAACACCGTTGAAATGATTAGTTGAAAAGGAGATTGCACCGGTTGAATTAAATGATTTGCATGAGATAGCATCCTCAAAAGAACTTGAACGGATTGGGAATGGAAATGTGAATCTTCTGAGGTATCTTGTACACTCCGGAACCAATGAATGGCGAGAAGTGGATAATTAAAAGGTACACCAGCATGAGAAAGCATTTGAAACAAGGAAAGGAATGTGACCAACATTGAAGGCTTGAATTTAGTCCACCGGAGAAGAAAAAGAATGAAGAATGAAAAACTTGAAGAACATCTTCATGAGAACCACCGGGTAAGAACATTGATTGAAAAGAATGAAGGGGCTTCACGTGAATAAAATGGCTACTTGGTTAAGGAATCTGAGTCCTTGAAGAAAGAGGGTGGGAGGGCGGGAAAAACAAAGGCAACTTGGGTCGGATGAAATGAACACCGTTGAGAAAAAGCTTAGAATTGATCTTGCGGATGGGGAGTATGATGGGATCATCTCGAAGAGAAATGCACCGGTTGGAAAGAATTGGGATGACAATCTCGATGATCGAAGAAGGATTAGTATTCACATAGAAATATGAGAACACCGTTTAGGAAAGGTATGGAATCAACACTTGACTTCGAAGCAACTCGAATACCACAAATAAAACAAAACAAAGGATTGGCTTGCGGAATAAGCCGGAACAAACATATGATAGAGATTTCGTCCGAAGTTTTCGTGGTGGGGCCCACACGGGCTCGATCGTACAGCACCATCATGTACAAGGCAGTGCACATGACATACGAAGCGTCCCCGAGTCGGCATAGCCAAGGACTCTTTAAGACACTACGAGACCACTGTAAAACCAACCGTGGAAAGGCGGACCACTAGACGTCGAACCCCAATCTCATATCATGCATCTGTCGGAAAGATATCCTAAGAGCTACTTGAATTCCCACTTATAAACTCCCGAAACTTTCTGGTTATGCAATCTGGTGTTGGGGATACAGGGGACACAAAATATATCACCCAAACTAACAATACCTAGATCCAGCTGTATCCATCCGTCAACACATAACCAAGAAACCTTCGGAAATCGTTTACCTCAACCTTCGAAAAGCATCCGTTATACAAGTTATGGCAATACTCCCGAACTCCCGCCCCAGTACTGGGTGGCGTCGAGGTGATCTCACCAACAACTGCATAAAAGAGATTTCGATGTCGGCGAAACTCAGGTATTCCAGAACTGCAACGATAAAATTGTGACGACAACACCTCGGAGCTCAACTCCCCGGGACACTGCCACAACCCCTAAATGTCAGGAGGCACCAAGAACAATGTTCTCGTCACAAAACCATCGGAACGATTCCAAGATACCCGCGTGATCCTAAAAATTTTTTAGTGAAATTTGAGGAGAGAATAGTCAAAACTTCTACGTCAGGAGACCTCACCAGAGCGACGAAGGGACTGAGGAGTAAAAAGAATCCTACTCTCCGATATATATAATCCTAAGACTCAAAACATTTTTGTTCTAGACTCAACAACGCCAGCGATTCGATCAAGCAGGGGGCTCCTAAGTCGGGGATGGCTCTGATTACCAACTTGTAACGCCCACGATGCGGCTATATCTCCCACGTGTCGAGGCACGACTTAGAGGCATAACCGCATTGTGGTTTTGTCGCAAGAAGGGTCATCTTCACACAATCCCATGTAATGAACAAGAATGGGATAAAGAGTTGGCTTACAATCGCCACTTCACACAATACATAAATAAATCATACATCATTCAAGATACACACATAGGTCCGACTACGGAACCAAAGAAAAGAAGACAACCCAACTGCTAGATCCCTGATCGTCCCAACTGGGCTCCACTACTGATCAACAGAAAAGAAACAACACAACGAACAAGATCTTCATCGAGCTCCCACTTGAGCTCAGTTGCGTCACCTGCACTGGTATCATCGGCACCTGCAACTGTTTGGAAGTATCTGTGAGTCACGAGGACTCAGCAATCTCACACCCGCGAGATCAAGGCTATTTAAGCTTGAAGGAAAGGATGGGGTAATGAGGTGAAGCTGCAGCAAGCACTAAGCATATATGGTGGCTAACATACGCAAATGAGAGCGAGAAGAGAAGCAACGGAACGGTCGTGAACTAGCAATGATCAAGAAGTGATCCTGAACTCCTACTTACGTCAAACATAACCCAGAAACCGTGTTCACTTCCCGGACTCCGCCGAGAAGAGACCATCACGGCTACACACGCGGTTGATGCGTTTTAATTAGGGTCAAGTGTCAAGTTCTCTACAACCGGATATTAACAAATTCCCATCTGCCACATAACCGCGGGCACGGCTTTCGAAAGATAATACCCTGCAGGGGTGTCCCAACTTAGCCCATTATAAGCTCTCACGGTCAACGAAGGATAAACCTTCTCCCGGAAAGACCCGAGCAGTCTCGGAATCCCGGTTTACAAGACATTTCGACAATGGTAAAACAAGACCAGCAAAGCCGCCCGAATGTGCCGACAAATCCCGATAGGAGCTGCACATATCTCGTTCTCAGGGCACACCGGATTGTCCAAGCTTCCGGTAGGCCAGCCCAGAGTTGCCCCTGGTGGCCACCGGCGACTGACAGGTTGGACCAACACTCAGAGGAGCACTGGCCCGGGGGTTTAAAATAAAGATGACCCTTGAGTCTGCAGAACCCAAGGGAAAAAGGCTTAGGTAGGCAAATGGTAAAACCAAGGTTGGGCCTTGCTGGAGGAGTTTTATTCAAAGCGAACTGTCAAGGGGGTCCCATAAATCACCCAACCGCGTAAGGAACGCAAAATCAAGGAACATAACACCGGTATGACGGAAACTAGGGCGGCAAGAGTGGAACAAAACACCAGGCATAAGGCCGAGCCTTCCACCCTTTACCAAATATATAGATGCATTAATAATATAAGAGATATTGTGATATCCCAACATAAACATAATCCAACATGGAGCAATCTTCAACTTCACCTGCAACTAGCAACGCTATAAGAAGGGGCTGAGCAAAAGCGGTAACATAGCCAAACAACGGTTTGCTAGGAAGGGTGAAAAGGTTAGGGGCTGACATGGCAATAAGGGAGGCATGAAATAGCAAGAGGTAGGTAGCGCGGCATAGCAATAGAGCGAACGGCTAGCAAGCAAAGATAGAAGTGATTTCGAGGGTATGGTCATCTTGCCTGAGATCCCACAAGGAAGAAGAACGAGTCCATGAAGAAGACAAACGGATGTAGTCGAACGAATCCTCACACTCCGGAACGAAACCGAAGCTATCGAGAGAAGCAACCCGGAAAGAAACAGACAACATAGTAAACAACCACCACATACACATGGCATGATGCAAAAACAACTATGATGCATGTCCGGTTTAAATATGCATGGCATGGCAAAGTGCACAAACGAAACTACAAGTTAAATGGAGCTCAATATGCAACGAGTTGCATATTGACGAAACACCACATCCATTATTTAGTTCTCTCTCGTTTATGAACCCAACAATGTTAAATGTTGTTAACCATGGCAAGAGGTGAAGCATAAGGAAACTACCTATTTTAGGCAATTTAAATGAGGCCGGAACAACAAACAATAATTCCGGAAAATCCTCATGTCCATATTTTAGATTTGGTACTGTTCTGCCATAAACGCAATTTTAATGTCGTTAAACAGCAAAATAGAGTGCACCATGTTAAACTAGGCATTTTTCCAAGCAAGTTACATATATAGTTTAATTAAATCCGAGTTACGGTTAATTAGTTATGAATTAAATCATTTTAACATGGCATTTAAGCAAATAAACACAAACAGCATGTTAAACATTTTATCATGGGATGAAAGTGGCATATTATTAATCTACACAAAATTCAGTATTTTTCATATATAAATTATTTTAATCCGATGCACGGTTTGTGAGATATTAAATGCATGAACATGGAGGGTCAAACTGTAAATATGCAGTTTCTGGAAAATTAGACAAATTTGCAGCAGCGGAAAAAAACACTGCGGGCCTAATCTGGCTGGCCCACTGGTGCACAGGAGCGGCGCTGGACGCTGCTCACCATGGGCTGAGGCCCGGTCGATGGAGGAGGCCCAAGAGGGCGCTGGACCTTGGCGCTGGAGCTGGACCTGGGCCTGATCTGCAGGCGCGCTGCCCAGGCGTGGTCAAAGGCGAGACGAGGCGAGCGAGCTGCTGCTCGTTACTGAAGAATAGAGGCAGCAGCAGGTAAAGCAGGGGAGCGGCAGCGCGATGCAGGGGCTCCGGCGAGGCGGCCTCGGCGGGGACCGGCCGGAACGGGACTGGGGCGACGGAATCCGACGGAGGGCCGGATCTGGAGCGAACGGCAGCGCGGACGGAGGAGCTTGGACGCGGCGGCAGGGCTTGCCGCCGGCGTGGCAGGATGCGGAGGAAGGAGGTCCGGCGGGGCGCGGTCAACGAACCAGGACGAGCGGTGCTCGATGCAGAGACGAAGCAGCGGCTGGCATCCATGGCGACGGAGTATCTGGGAGAGAGAGGGATTAGAGAGAGGGGAAGCAGAAGAAGGGAAGCAGAGAGAAGGCGAGCAGGAGAAGGACGGGAGGAGGAGGCACGGCGACCTGGGTGCTGTTGCTGCTTGCCGGCGTTCATGGCGACGGGCAGAGCACGCGGGGCGATGGCGCGAGAGGAACCCGGGCGGAGGCGACCCGATCCGGCGGCGGGGAGCTCCTGGTGGATGAGGGCGGCACCCTGGTGGAGGAGGTCGCCGGCGGCGACTTGACTGACGAGGTCAAACAGCAGAAGGCCGGCCCTGGAGCGCTAGTGCTCGACGCGAGGAGAAGGAGGGATCCATGGGAGAAGAGACCGGGGTAGAGGAGGCCATCGGGGCGGGTGCAGAGGCGAGGCGCTTGGAGCTGCAGCAGCTCGGGGCTCCGGTGGCGCGTGCTGACAGAGTGGAGGCAAGGCAGTGGCTTGGGGAGGCCTCGGATTCGAGGAGGCTGGCGCTCGGTGGTTGGCTGGGCGTGGGGATCCAAAGAGATTGGGCGAGGGGATCCCGAGGTGGGAGATGAGTGCGGCGGCGGCGGCAGGGACAAATCCCCTAGAATTTAGGGTTGGTCTATTTAAATAGGTAGGGGATTAGGGTAGGGATTAACTCGGTCCGTCCGATAGCAAACGGACGATCGAGAATAAATAGGTAGGGAGAGTCTATATAAGAAACGGTGATGTTTTGTAGATGTTTGGGGATGATCCGGACCCAACGGTAACGAAAGTCCGGTTCGGGTTCGGAACAAATTTCGGACACGCGCGAGGGGGCGAAGCACTGTGCAAAGGACTCCGGTTTAAGCAAGAGGGAAAACGAAGAGCGAGGTTGGTCTCGGAAGGGTCAACGGAAGCAAGGGGGGACGCGGCAACTACGAGCGGATGCAATTTTTTAAGCATGGCGGCAACGAAGTGCCGATGCAATGCAAATGATGCGATGATGAATGTAACACACAAATAAAACACAGCTAACTCGCCAAACAAGGAAGGCAAACGGAGCGTCGGTCTCGGGGCGTCAAATGTGGGTGGTTCCAGATGCTAGTTCAATGATGAACTCTATTTCCCGGTCTGGTGGCATGCCTGGTAGTTCTTCGGGAAATACGTCAGGGAACTCACACACCACTGGAACTTTTCTTAACTCTAAAATGTCCACCTTGTTCAACTTTGATTGCCGTGACATTGGTCTTTCTTGAGCTACAACTTTTATCGTCTTGCCGTGATGATGAGTAAGAATTACCGTCCGATTGAAGCAGTCGATAAATCCCTTGTTGGTGGTTAACCAGTCCATTCCTAGGATAACATCCAGTCCTTTATTTTCCATAACGATGAGATTTGCCTGAAACTTTAATCCCTCAATTTCAATAACCACACCTTGGAAGTAACTCTGAGTGATTTGCTTAATCCCAGGGGACTTGATGATCATGGATTTTTCCAAAGGAAGCATCGAAAAATCATGTTGCAAAACAAAACTCTTTGAAATGAACGAGTGAGAAGCTCCAGAATCAAACAAAACCGTGGCAGGTATTGTGTTGACAAGGAACATACCGAGTACGATATCTGGGGCATTCTGTGCTTCCTCCTTGGTCACATGGTTCAAGTCACCCTTCTTGTGATTGTTATTGGGGTTGAAGTTGTTACGCTTGGGAGCTGGATTATTTCCACCGTTGTTCGGCTTGGGGGCCGAGTTCCTTGGTTTTGGGAACTGTTTGGCATAGTGTCCTTCCTCTCCACAAGCATAGCAAGTAACACCTGGGCGATACGTAAAATCCTTGTCCCTTGCATGAAAATTTTTGGTTGGGCTTGGAACATTGGTCGTGGATTTGTTCGCTCCATTTTTCTTAAAATCAGTCTTGTTCCTGTTGTTGCGAGCATGAGTAGTCTTGTCCCTTTTGCGCTTGCGAAAATCCTACAAGCTGCGGCGCTCATTTTCCAATGTAATCGCCTTGTCCACAAGTGTTTTGAAATCTGGAAAGGTGTGTACGACCAGCTGGCATTTAAGTGCTGGTGCCAGACCGTCCAAAAATTTCTCCATCTTTTTATTTTCAGTCATATGCTCTTCGTTGGCATAACGAGATAATTGAGTAATCTGACTATTGTACTCAGTCACTGTCATGCTTCTCTGCTTGAGGTCATCAAACTCCCTTTTCTTGATCTTCATAATGCTTCTGGGAATATGCGCCCGACGAAAACCTTCTTTAAATTCTTCCCAGGTGATGTTATTTTCATTGGGGTGCATGTGTAGAAATTTTCCCACCATGATGCAGCTGCTCCCGTGAGGTAGTGAGGTGCATAAAGTACCTTCTCACGGTCCGAACATTGTGCAATAATTAATTTCCTTTCAAAGTCTCGAAGCCAATCATCGGCCTCGAGAGGTCTATCAGTGTGAGAGAATGTTGGGGGACGTGTCTTTTGTAGTTCAGACAATTTGGAATGCTGCTGGTATGGTTCACGGTGATTTCCCATATTGATAACATGGTTCATCATTTCTTGATGCTACTGCTGGCTTTGCTCATAAAGGCGGCATACTTGAGAAAGTGCTGCTTCACTGCCTTGCTGACTTGACTGCCCCTGTGTGAAATTGTGGCTTGTCTGGGTACCATAATTTTCTTCCGGCGGACTTGGCATGGAACGAGTCCAGGGACGAGGCATTTTCCACTCTGGGTATTTTTGCAAAACTCATGAGAAAAAACGAGTGGCAAAATGAATAATTTTGCAAAGGCGGAATTTTTAAAGACTCCAAGATTTTTCAAGAAAAATACTTGATTGCGCATGGAGAAGGACTGCTCAGTACATATCTTACACGCGAGTCGTAATTATACAATACATCACTTAGGATGTGTGTACACATTCCTGACATGTTATTTAGGCTAGTGCACTTCTCCGAGTTCCTACATGATGCGCACACAAACTACTTCTCACCAAACCTATGTACATATAAACATATCATACAAGCTGGCACATCGCACGGCTGCTAGGCGCACTCAGTCGGAGATGGTGAAAACTTCCCTCGACCTGCCGAGGGTAAGACCCAGTGGTGCAGGAGACTCAACCTCCCCCTCACTAATAGGCTCCAGGCGCGAAGTACTGCGTTGAGGAGTTGGTGCGGGTGCGGTAGGTTGTGCAGCTCTGATTGGAGTAGGAGCAATGACTTGGTCAAACTCCTTAGTGGTAGGCAGGCGGCGAGCGGTGGCTAGGATGGCAGGTGCATAGGATGCTGAGGACGAGACGTAAGTCAGTCGTGGTGCTGTATGGAGGAGCTCCCTCCTGTTGGCGGAACAACCCTGCACGAAGTCCATACGAGCAGCCACAAAGTCATCCACGAGGTTATCAAAAGCTGCCTCAAGAGCTTTGAGATACTCAACAAGCATCTCAATAGCCTCATCTCTCTCTCCCCTAGGGCAAGCGAATGCATAGTGACAAGTATATGGCACGTGGCATGGGAGGTAGCGGTAGCGACGAGTCTTCATCGTAGGAAGAGCATCCCGGAGATGAGCTATCGCCTCTCGGGCAGCCATTTGCATGGCATGCCTCTCCGTAGGCATGGCCCTTCCCACAAAACGGAAGCGGTGTGACTCAGAACGTCCTCCCTTGAATTGCACCGCGGCCTGGTGCATAGACACGTTGTCGCTGATCTTGTGCTGGTAGAGTGTGAACTCTGGACGAGCCGATGGCCCGATCGCGACCTTGACGATGGAGGCGAGAAGCTTGATAAACCCCTCAGGTACATTGGCGAACACCTGTGACTCGCAGTCGTTGCCAGCCATCTACAAAAGTAGACAAAAATTCCGAATAGTCAAATCATAAATTTATGATGACCAACAGAAAATTGCTACATTTGCAAAATGTTGAAAGAGCACTAAAGACGCTAATAACCGATTAGCAATCGCACCTAGTGGCTTCCTACAGTCAGCTTGGCTCCGATACCAAGGTTGTCAGAACCGGTTTTCCAATAAAACATTTATTGAGAAACCGACCCTTATATCAAACCAGTATAGAAGAATCCTTCTTACTGGTGGACAAATCCTTGATACAGAAATCCAGAAGTACTAAATATTATACAAGGTTGAGCTGAGGTTGCTCAACAATTTATTACAAGCACGCCGATATAATACATAAGGGCGGATATGACACAAGGAGTATGGTGGCATAACTACTGACTCGTAATAAATGTGGTGGTGGATATGTCACAGCGAAGTGGGTGACATGACTCCTAAATCTTACAACTCATTGAGCGTCGGAGTGAGGCTCGATGACTTTATTGGTGTAGCGGAAGCGTATATAACACAAGTGACCAATTCCAGGATCGCACGGAACTGACTGGGACTCCTCTAGGCGTCGGACTCGCTATCGAACTCGTCATCCATAAGATCGCCTTCGTCAACATCTGGCCAAATCAACAAGCTAGGTGAGTACTTTGAATGTACTCGCAAGACAGTTTGGACATAAGATATAACAAATGGAAACATGATGCACATAAGCAGATTAGTAATGCGCACTCAGATAATAAATTGCACTGAACGATAAATAAAAAGGAATTCAGGCGGTAGTCCTCCCGAAATCCCAATAAAATAGCTGAAGACCGATCGGGTATCTAAAGCGACGCCTCGAAAGGTAAAAATAAATTAACAATGCCGCAGTCGGGCGTCAGAGCGACACCACATAAAGGGCTCATATTGAAATATAAACGACAGTCCGTGCCACAGTCGGACGTCTAAGCGACATCACATAAAGGGCTTATATCAAAGTAAATAACAAGAGTGCCACAGTCGGACGTCTGAGCGACATCACATAAAGGGCTTATATCAAAAGTAAATAACAAGAGTGCCACAGTCGGACGTCTGAGCGACATCACATAAAGGGCTTATATCGAAAGTAAATAACAAGAGTGCCACAGTTGGACGTCTGAGCGACATCACATAAAGGGCTTATATCAAAAGTAAATAACAAGAGTGCCACAGTCGGACGTCTGAGCGACATCACATAAAGGGCTTATATCGAAAGTAAATAACAAGAGTGCCACAGTCGGACGTCTGAGCGACATCACATAAAGGGCTTATACCAAAAGTAAATAACAAGAGTGCCACAGTCGGACGTCTGAGCGACATCACATAAAGGGCTTATATTTCATTATTCGGATTCAAGTAGCTCATGAATTTAAATCATCTCAAGGGAATACTCATGTATGTAATAATAAACTGGTTAGTCCATCCACAGGAATAACATTCAGCCGGGTTTACCATTCATGTTTATTCACCGGGGATTTCACTGAGACTGACACAGAGACTGACGCTGAGACGGACGCTGAGACTGATACTGATACTGATATGGATATGTTGACCAAGATCCTCGACCATGGACACGGTTACTCGGATGGGCTTTGACTCTGCAGAGTTTGTACTCTTTAACCACAGCCAACGGATTTCAGTAGTCACAAAGGACTAGTTCCGTTTACGGTATTTTAGGAGAAACACATCTAACCAGTACACACCCATTCCACATATCGCTGCCAGGTATCACCCTAGGCAACGTTCAAGAAAAACTTTGAGACGGGGAGGCCACAACCTCGCGTAGCATGGGATCAAATTTACATCGCGCGCTCTAAGGGGTGCCCCCTCTCGGTCCCAACCGGAAACACCCATGCCCCCTGACCGGATGACGGGCTTTAATCCAGGGCCATGGAACCCTCATCACGGCCCCTCTATTTGGTGTGTACGAGGAAAGAGGTTTGCAACTTACTAAACCGTATTCTTTGCAGAAAACATGTGGCAGCACGAATAGGGGACGGACGGTAACGTGGCTTGATCCACGTTAACACTGGAGTTTAACGGTTGACATAAGACTGGCATGCTTCAACAATACCATCTTACCACCTTTCATGTCACCACATGATCATGTTATCTCCCATCAAATGATCACATCAAGTTTCGAAGCATACTGGTAGTTGCCTTGCATGCAATATAACGCTCACTGATGCTCATATAAACATGCCATGAACTAACTATTCAAGAAAACATGCAAAACACTCATCATATCAAAGGTTCAAACATGCTTGCCTGGTTCGGAGTAGTCGGAGTCTAGCTCGGCGAAGTTTGCGGCTCCGTCACCTCCTCCGGTATCTACGGTATAAAGAGAACGCGTACTAACGTAAATACCGTGTGTGTATAAAAGTTGTTCCAAATATTTTTCAAATAAATATGATAAAAAACTAGCCAGAAAAACAAATATGACAGAAAAAGAATCAACTCAAAATCATCTTTTGTTTAAAAGTTATAAAGGTTTTAGTCCAGGGACTAATCTGTGATGAAACAGAAAGTTTCCAGGGGCTAGTTTATAAAAACAGAAGACGTACTTTGCCCGAAGGCGCTTTCAGAAAACGGTTCGAATAAGAGAGAGAGGCTGACGAGGGGTCCCACCCGTCAGGTTTAAAAATCAAAACAGAGCACCCGGCGCCCGAGGGCCGCGGTGGTCGCCGGCGGCGATCCACGGCGAGGTAGGGGGAGTGGATGGTACCTACGGACTCACGGTGCTCTCCCGCGTCTGTGGGTGGTGGAGTCGGTCGTCGGCGAGCACCACGTCGACGGCGGCCTCCACTCCGGCAGAAGGTGGTTCGGGCAGTGGTGGATCTCGCCGGGGAGGGCTGCAAATGTCAAATTGAGGCTCGGGTTAGAGGAGTAGGTGTACTAGGAGGCGACTGGCACGGTTTGGGAGGCGGGGGTGGTCTCACCAGAGGGAATCGTGCCGGAGCCCGAAGTGGATCGGGGCGGCCGGAGTCGGGGAAGAAGGCCTCCCCGAGGTCTCCCTAGTAGCTAGGCGTGGCTCTGGTGAGATGTAGGAGTGGTGTTGGGTCGAAGGCGAGCTCGAGACTCCTTTTTATAGCCGGTCCGAGGCGGTTGCCGAGAACGGGATAACTCCGACGATGAATACGGCGAGGCAGTGGTCGAACAGGGGTTTAGGGGTCGGGGCAGCTACGGATTGGATCACTGGCTTCATCCCGTAGCTAAACTTGGCCAGACTTGGGCGATACTCCAAGTCTTCGACGGAACGGCCTCACGGGCCCGTCGGCGGCAGAGAGCATGCTCTGCGCCTCTCAAGCCACGGCGATTGTGCTGCAGCGTGCACGGGGAAGAAGACGGCCACGCGTAGGCTTCTGGTAGTGTGGGCGGTGCTGGACGGCGCTGTCCCTCGCTGCGCCTCTCTGGCAGCCGCAGCAAGTGCTGCTGCCGCCGCTCACGGGGGCGATGCACCTCTGCCAGCTCACCGCCGACGCTCGCAACCGTCCAGGCGACCGTGCGGCGCGGTGGATAAGAAGGAGGAGCAGGGAGCAAGGCGCCAACGCGTGCAGTGGTGAGATTGACGCCGCGGTTCTGAAGAAACGACACTGTCGTCTGAACTGAAACACTGAATTTCTGAACTTTGACAGAAACTGTGCACGCCAGCTGTTCAATGAAATGATTCTGGCATGTGGAAAAATTTTCTGGAGCTGATCTTTGGTGAGGTGGTCTCTCAATGCATCTGGGGGCTGCCTGATTTATCTCAGAATTTTTGGAGAATAAAAATAATGTATTTCACCAAAAATGGCAAATCTGGTCCAAACTTGCAGCAAGCAGAATTTGAAAATTTTGAACTGTGGACCAGTGGATCTTGATGGATCTAGGTTGAGGGTACTAAGGACTAGTCAGAGGAGTTTTTTTGGAACCAAAACTCAAAAGGGATCTGGTGGTTCCTTTGTAACTCATCATGGCCCAAAATAAATGACTGAAATTGTTTTGAGGTTAAAATAAATAGGAATAAAATTTAAAGAGTTTGAGACTTGCTGGAATAGGATGCTTGGCTTGACCCAAAGTGGAGGGAGGGGTTTTGGAAGAAAATATTCTACCTAGGTCATGGCAAGAAAAATAATTGAATGAGGAAGAATTCATAAGTCATATGGTTATTTCTAAAAGAAAGAATTTCAAAGACTTCCCAAAAGAAAATATTTGTGTTGAGTCAACACAAGATGTAAAACCCTCAAGACCACAAGTCAATATTGAGAAGGACCCTTTTAAAGAAAATATTTGTCATAAAAAAATTGAGAAGGAGAGTCCCTCTTTTAGAAAAATTCAAATAACCTCCTTTAAATCAAATAAAGAAAAAGCCAAATCAAAATTTTTGGAGTGTTACACATAACATACAAGCCGCGTCGAGCCATTAAATCCCAAGTACTGGCCGACTTCGTCGCCGAATGGACAGAGGCCGAACTCCCTAAAGAGTACGACACATATTCCAACTGGGTTATGTATTTTGATGGTCCCAAAATGCTGGCAGGGCTAGGAGCGGGTGTCGTTTTAACGTCCCCCACTGGAGACGTCGTCCAGTACGTACTCCAGATATCATACACAGACTCCAATAACGCAGCCGAATACGAGGCCTTATTACATGGTCTTCGGATGGCTATCTCCATGGGCATACAACACCTGGAAGTGCGCTGGGACTCACACCTCGCAATATCTCAAATAAATGGAGATTGATGCCAAAGATCCAAAGATGGCGGCTTATCGCAACGCCGTCCTAAAAATGTCGGCTCAGTTCGAGGGGCTCGAGTTTCATCACGTGGCCCGAGAAAGTAATCAAGCGGTGGACGTCCTTGCTCGCATCGGTGCCAAATGCGACCCCGTCCCACCTAACATATTTCCGGAAAGGCGTTTTAAGCCGCCCGTGGTGTGGCAAGGGGAGAGCGGCAACACCAGTCCGGATCCGAACACAACCCCAGATCCCGAACACACCGATATCATCGGGGGCTCAGCCACCGAAATAACACCATCAGCCCATCTCATTATGGCAGTCATTGCCCCATGGACCGAACCCTTGTTGGCCTACCTTAACAAGAAGGAACTCCCTGAGGACCAGAATGAGGCCCGCCGCATTGTCCGGCGTTCGAAGGCCTACAAGGTCCACGATGGAGAGCTCTACAAGAAAAGCGCTACCGGAGTCCTTCAAAGATGTATCTCCGAGGAAGAGGGGCGGCAGCTCCTGGCTGAAATTCATGCCGGTCTCGGCGGGCACCACGCCGCAGCTCGGGCCCTTGTTAGCAAGGCCTTCCATACGGGTTTTTATTGGCCGACGTCCCGAGCAGATGCACAGGACCTTGTCCAACGTTGCGTCGGATGCCAACTCTTTGCCAACCAAAGCCATATGCCCCCCACCGCCCTACAAACAATCCCCATCACTTGGCCATTCGCGGTCTGGGGGCTCGATATGGTCGGACCCCTTAAAGGAGGAAGCCATAAGAAAAAGTATCTGCTGGTCATGGTGGATAAATTCACTAAGTGGATAGAGACCAAACCAGTTAAAACGGCCGAGTCCGGGCCGGTGATAGAATTCATATCCGGTGTTGTACACCGTTATGGTGTTCCACATAGCATCATCACCGATAACGGCTCCAATTTCACAGCCGATGAGGTGAAAACCTGGTGCGCTAATCTGGGCATCAAGCTCGATTACGCCTCTGTCTATCATCCGCAAACAAACGGTCAAGTCGAATGAGCCAATGGTCTTATTATGAGTGGCATCAAGCCTAGACTAGTTCGGTCTTTGAACTAATCAGACAAGCACTGGGTTGAGGAGCTCGACTCCGTACTCTGGGGGCTGCGAACCACGCCCAATCGCACTACCGGATATACACATTTCTTCATGGTGTACGGCGCAGAGGCAGTGTTACCCTGCGACATTATTCACGACTCACCTCGAGTGTGCATGTACGAAGAGAAAGAGGCCGAGCTTGATCGGCAGGATAGCTTAGATGCCCTGGAGGAGGAGTGCGACATTGCAAAAGCCCGTTCCGCATTTTATCAACAGCAGGCTCGTAGGTATCAAAGCAGAGAAGTGCGGGCCAAGACTTATAATGTTGGCGAACTCGTTCTACGCCTGCCGGAGAAGAAAATGGACAAACTCAAGCCCAAGCGGGAGGGTCCCTTCATCATTGACGAAGTTCTCACCGGAGGAGCGTACCGCCTGCGTGATGCGTCAGACAATCGCCTAGAGCCGAACCCCTGGAACGCGGCCAGACTCTGAAGATTCTATGCCTAGCGCCGAACTCTTTGTTCGTCTCCTTCCCCGTGTTGTTTCCATCATTTTTTCTCTCTTTTCATTTTTTTCTCTTTAGCCGTGAAGCTTTCGTGCGGCTAGACCGTGCACCCCTGACGTATACATCTTCAAATATGTACGTCCACTATACCTGGGGGCTTCTTGGACAGAAGCTTGCTATTATTATATTCCGAGCATTAAGCTCATCACATATGCATTTTTCCCATATGTAGCTTTTCTTCGCCATTATATGCATCAATATGACTTAAGTTTTGGCCAAGCTGGGTTGCCTGGCTCCTGTGCTTATGCCCTACGTTCCCGTTAGTTCAGCTAGGGCATAAAGGGAGCACCTCTGCGATTGTACCTGCCGGGTCATCCGGATGTGTACCTCAGACTGGGTGAAGCCGAAAGCTAGCGTTCTTAAGGGAATATTCGGTCGGTGAATTAAAGACGTTTTCGTATTCACTCCATTGTGAACCCCCAGAAGTTACATATACTGCAATTTTTCAATCATAGTTCGGACATGCACATTAAGGCATGCACACTCAGGGAAAGGAACCCTTAACGGAACTATTCTTTATGGAAGATGTTTCTTACAATCTAATGTAATATAACATAACTAGCCGGATACAACTTGTCTGTTCAAGCAACTATGACCCCTACGCCTGGTTTCCACACATACCCCGGTTTATTTTGCCGCTCAGGTATTCGGAAGCACTCTGCACCTTCGGGTCCAGAGGTTGAAGCGAAAAGGTCTGCCATGACAATCGTTTTACAATTCAGCTAGAGTTATATATGTCAAGGAAAGTACATAGTCACTTGGACTAAAAAAATTCCTCCTCTATACCGTCCAACAGGCTGTCTAACTTACAATCCTGTTGGGAATATTTGGCGGCTACTGCTACCTGGTCATATACGAGACTAACGGGAACTTCTTTTCCATCTGACCCTAGAGGTCTGACCCGGGCCATGTGATTCGGATCAAGCTTGGTATACCGTGTTTTCACTATGGCCCAGGCCTCTCGCGCACCCTCTCGGCAGGCCGATATTTTCCATAATCGGATAAGCTGTCGCGCTCCCTTGAATAGCTCTACAAGCTCCTCCATACTTCCTGGAGGGGAGGCGGATGGCCATAAAGCCTTGGCAACACTTCGCATTGCCTGCCGAGCTTGCTCGTGCATTTGCGACAGCCCTTGCAGCAGATCGTCCGACATTCCGGACATCTCCTCTTCGGGACGGCCCGTCAGCATACCTACAAACATAACTCTATTAGTTCCTTTCATCTTTGAACTATTATAAGGTAAGTTCAGCCACATACTAAATATGCCGCCCCGCAGCCTTTTATTCTCCTTCATGGAGTCGGCCAGCTGGGCACGCACATCTTTCAGTTCCTCGCCCAGCTGGGTGTGTGAATCCTGGAGTTTGTTTTTCTCCTCTCTGACTCGGGTCAGAACACGCTCGCCTATGGCGTGTAGTCATTTCGCCTCTTTCTCGCCCGCTTGAGCGGCTTTCAGTTTCTCCTCTAGTTGATCTGATGATCCTGTTATGAGATAAGCAACAGTATTAGCACAGCTGGTATATAATTATTGTTTCTTGATGGAGGGAAATATTACCAGGGAACGCCTTCTTGGACTTTTCCAGTTCAGCGGTAATAGCAGTTAGCTGTGTCCGACACTTTTCTAGCTCTTGGGCTAGCAGGTTGATCTTCTCCGTAAGAACCTGGTTATACAACGATCCTTAAATCATTTGTACCAACTTCTTCAAGTCTCGGGGGCTACTGGCATATGGTTATCATATTTGGACAAAGTGAACTTACCTGCACATCTTTTAAATGTTGATTTGTGGCTCTGTTAAGCCCATCTCGAGCAGCTCGAATGTATGCATCAGCTGAGCTGAAGGCATTAAACGCCTCTTCTGAAAAAGGCGGGGTCTCGTAGAACGGCCCTTCGGCGCCGATGATTCATGGCGCTCTCCACGTCCGAGTTGCTGACGGATACATCATCTGAATCCTCGGCTGGAGGACAATCTGGCGTCACCCCCATACCAGCCTTCGTCTTTACGGCAGGATCTGGATCCCGGCTGTGGGGAGTATGACCGGCCGGACCCCCGGACATAGTCCGGCACACTCTTTTCCTGATACAGGACAAACATAAAAGTCACAACTGGACGCGACTGCTGAAGAACATATTTGCAAATCCATACCTCTTCGATGAAGGCTTGGCCGTATCTTCGTTTGCCTTCCTCTTTGAAGGAATGCCTGGCGTGGGGGCCGCTCTCGTTGGAGATGCCCCTGGGGCAGCATGGCGCGCCGAACGCCTCCCATTTTGAGCATAGGACGGTGCGGTGGGTGAGGCAGAATGAGAGAACTCTTTCGGATGAGATGTCTCCTGATTACTTATGTGTGAAGCAGGGAGAAGACCGGGATAATCGGCAATGATGGCCACTTCTGTGCCATCATAGCTCGCCTGGTAAAACACCCCGTCCTCGAGCACCACGAATATATCCGGATCCTCTTCAAATCCGGGGTCAAGGTCCCGATTCTGGCCCTCGGGCTGCGGGGCGGGGCTGTGAAGCCCTTCGGAAATCTTTCGCTAGTGCTGTTATAAATGGACGGATTAATATTCATTGAGAGTAGCTCAGGGAATGGAGTGAGTAGAGCAGAGGAGTTGGGACTTACCTAGCTAGGAGGACTATACATGGAAAATCCATCTCTGCGCTTGATACGTAGAAATTCCTCTTCCTCCCCTTTGAACAGTTCGGCCAATATTTTTGCCAGAGTGGCGGGGGTGTCCGGACCCTTCCGGCCACAGCGGGAGGCGTCATCCTCCCCATTGTAGTGCCACATGGGAAGCCCTCTATATTGGAGTGGCTGAACCCCCCGTACTATGGAAGTCGCCATTACTTCAACTACTGATAATCCGGACTGAGCGAGCGTCCTTATCTTGCTCATGAGTTGACGAACTTCCGCACTATCTTCCTCCTCGAGGCTCCGAGGGCGCCAGCTGTGGCGTTTCTTCAAAGGAACGGTTGTGAACTCGGAAGACCCCTCCAAACTGGGTCTGGAAGTGCGACGTCCTCAATATAGAACCATTCGGAAGGCCACTCTTTGGATGCCTTCTTTGGTGTGCCGGATAGGTATCCGGTCTCGGCGATGCGCCATATTTCGGCTCCGCCCACTTGAAATATTGATCCCTCGTGGTTGCGCGGGACGAGACAGAATAGCTTTCTCCACAATTCAAAATGGGCCTCACAACCCAGGAATAGCTTGCAAAGGGCGACGTAACCCGCGATATGCAGGATGGAGGCCAGAGTGAAGTTGTGCAGTTGGAGGCCATAGTACTCCAGAAGCCCTCTGAGGAACGGATGAATTGCAAAGCCGATGCCTCTTAGCAGGTAGGGGACGAAACACACTCATTCCCCCTCAGATGGATTGGGGAAATTCTCCGCCTGGGCCTCACCATTAAAGGAGGTCAACCCTGCTCGAACAGGGACCAAGTCCGCAGGAGGAAGAAATCCCTGTGTTTGCAGCTTCTCCAGCTGACCATGGGATACGGAGCACCTCTCCCACTCGCCTTTTTCCAGGCCGCAGGGACGGGAGGAAGAGCTGGGAGCGTTAGCCATGTTGGAGTGGTCTTTCCTAGCAATCTCTGAGGATTTTTTCACGTGGTGCTGAATGGATATGAGATCCAATCTCTTTAAATAGACACTCTTCCTCGCCTGGCCGGGGTGTTATGTGCAAAAATACCCCGACCTCTCGCATTCGCTTGACACGTGGAAGCTGAAGTTGTTGATACACAGAAGCCGAGGGGTATGACATTAAATGGAAGGCTGAATACATCACTTTGAAGTCATCGGAGGAGGAACCCGCCATGCAATGCCGAAGACAATCTGCGCGCCGGACACCTCGTCATTGAAGTCTGGTTCGGGGGCTACTGAAGGAGTCCTGGACTAAGGGGTCCTCGGGCGTCCGGCCTGTTAGCCATGGGCCGGACTGATGGGCTATGAAGATACAAAGACCGAAGACTCCACCCGTGCCCGGATGGGACTCTCCTTGGCGTGGAAGGAAAACTTGGCGATACAAAGACCGAAGATTCCTTTCTCTGTAACCGACCTTATGTAACCCTAGGTCCCTCCGGTGTCTATATAAACCGAAGGGCTAGGTCTGTAGAGGCCAATACTCATAACCATAGTCATACAGGCTAGGCTTCTAGGGTTTTATCCATTACGATCTCGTGGGAGATCAACTCTTGTAAACACCCATATTCATCAAGATCAATCAAGCGGGAAGTAGGGTATTACCTCCATAGAGAGGGCCCGAACCTGGGTAAACATTGAGTCCCCTGTCTCCTGTTACCATCGACCTTAGACACATAGTTCGGGACCCCCTACCCGAGGTCCGCGGGTTTTGACACCGACAGGCACATCGGGCCTGGTACTAGAGGATCACGGCCTTTCTTCAGCAGCAGGGGTTCCGGTCCACACGGTCCGATGCCTCCCTGTTTGTTTATCACCAGGGCACCGCCACCGCGTACCTTCTCCTATACGTTGATAACATCATCCTGACTGCATCCTCGCAAGCGCTACTTCAGCAGATTACAGCTTGCCTCAGCACTGAGTTCGCTCTCAAGGACTTGGGGGCTCTCCACTACTTCCTCGGCATCGAGGTTGTTCGCCGGGCCACTGGCTTCTTCCTGCATCAGCAGAAGTATGCCTACGAGCTTCTGGTGCGAGCTGGCATGCTTAACTGCAAGCCTGCTCCTATGCTTGTCGACAGGAATGCTAAGGTGTCCGCCGTCGAGGGTTCTCCGGCGTCTGACGCTCCCTTCTACCTCTCCACCGTCAGTGCTCTTCAGTACCTCATGCTGACGCGTCCGGAAATTCAGTTCGCTGTCCAACAGGTGTGCCTTCACATGCATGCTCCTCGTGATACTCATTGGGCTCTGGTGAAACGTATTCTCCGATACATACGTGGCACCACTGCTACGGGTCTCACCCTGTCGGCATCACCTGACACCAGCCTTGTCGCCTACTCCGACGCCAAGTGGGTTGGATGTCCCGTCACTCGACGCTCCACTTCCGGCTACTGCGTCTACCTCGGGCCCTCTCTGATTTCGTGGTCATCTAAACGACAACCCGCGGTCTCACGATCGAGCGCCGAGGCTAAGTACAGGGCTGTGGCTAACGCTGTCGCGGAGTGCTCTTGGCTACGACAGCTACTTTAGGAGTTGCTATGTGAGGTTACCAAGGCGATGCTTGTCTACTATGACAACGTCTCTGCGGTGTACCTCGCTGCCAACCCTGTCCATCACCAACGGACGAAGCATATTAAGCTCGACATTCACTTCGTCAGAGATCACGTCGCACTTGGTCGTGTTCGAGTTCTACATGTGCCCACCGATGAGCAGTTCGCCGATGTTATGACGAAGGGACTACCCACCTCGACATTCGAGGGTTTTCGGTCCAGTCTCTGCGTCACCGGCGACGCTTCGACTGCGGGGGGGTGTTGAACATGTGTACATGTACGTAGGTCTGGGTCTTGTATGCAGTACCAGTTGTGTCTGTCTCCCTCTGTATGTATGTGTATCTTTGGAGACAGGATACCGGTCGCACCCCTTGTACCTATATATATGTGCCTAGTGCACGATCAATGAGGTATCGATGCACCAAACCATTGTCTACACGGGGCACCGTATTTCGCAAAAAAACATTTCCCCCCTGACTACTAGGACCCACCAGCTACATCTTCGCACGCAAGGACCTGACAATTGGGACCCACCTGGTCGAAGCGTACATAGCGTTGTCATTCTGGTCGTGAATGTGTACGTACATACTGGTCGATCGGTCTGTCTGCAGGCTGCAGCGATGAACCGTGGCCGTGTAAGGAAGGGCACGTGTCGTAGTAGAGGCGCGCACGTAGCATGTACACGTATGTACAGCGGCCAGCATGCAAGAAAGAAAATATGGCCACGTACGTACATACGGGCGGGGTCTCGAACGCCTACTCACGCATACGTATGGCCAGGGCTCGTGTACATGGCTGGGTCGGAACGGAGAAACTGCATTGTCGTCGTGTTCATGGGGAGGCAACGGAATGCGTCGTGTTCATCGGGAGGCAACGGAATACATCATGTTCATCAGGAGCCAACCAGCTTGGATGGAACAGCCGATCAAAATGAGGCCTGGCGTACCGCAGAACGGAGGAAACGGCCTTGCGTTCGATCGGCCATGGTCGAAACGGGATCTTGTTCATCGGGAGGGGTCTGGCGTACCGCAAAACGGAGGAAACGGACTTCTCTTGGACCTCCTACGCTCGAAACGGGGTCCTGTTGATTGGGAGGGGTGTGGCGTACCGCAAAACGGAGGAAACGGACTTGTGTTGGAGCGCTACGGTCGAAACAGGGTCCTGTTCATCGGAAGGGGTGTGGCGTACTGCAAAATGGGACTCCACGGGATACTGTTCATCTCCACCGTCGACTACCTCCACGGGCTACTGTTCATCCACCGTCGACCTCCTCCAGCCTCCACCTGCGACTGTTCATCCACGGGCTCCTATTCATCCAGCCTCCACCGCGCGATCCTCCACCGGCTACTGTTCAACCAGCCTCTCCACGGGGTCCTGTTCAACCACCCCTCCACGGGCTACTGTTCATCCAGCCCTCCACCGGCTATTGTTCAACCAGCCCTCCACGAGGTCCTGTTCATCCAGCCCTCCACGGGGTCCTGTTCATCCAGCCCTCCACGGGGTCCTGTTCATCCACCCCCAACCGGCTCGATCGATCGGGGTCCTGTTCATCTAGCGGGAACGGCCTCTACTACCATGGGGTCCTGTTCATCCACCCCCCCAACAACGCTCACTGTTCATCAAGAGGCAGCAGGTTCGATCGGCTTCAGTTAGCAGTAGTAGAGAAGGAATCGCTCGATCGAGTTCGGTTAACAGCCATCGATCGATCGCTCGGGTTCAGCAACGCGTAGCCTGCAGTGCAATCACTCGGGTTCAGTTAGAGCCCAACGCCTCGCTCGGGTTCAGTTAGAGCCCAACGCTCGCACCCACGCGTGTACGTGTACGAGAGAAACCCGCATCGCTCGTCCCCCGACCACCCACCGTAACCGGGAACTCCCCGATATTTTCTCGCCCTCACTTCTACCACGGTTTTTTCCGTCATGCATGGCCCAAAGAATGTCATGCAGCTGCGTCTCCGGCCCGCCCAGGACGAAAAGCACATTTTATGACATGATTTTTTGTCATAGAAGTAGGAGCCCACCACATCTATGATGATACCGGGTTTTGTCACAATTATCGTCATAGAAGTGTCATAAGCATGATAGAAGAAAATTTCGTTCGGCCCAAAATGTCATGGATGTGTCTTTTTTTTGTAGCGAGATAAGATTCATAATTGTTCTCACACAATGCCTACTGTACCTTATCATTTCCACAACTTATATCACTTAATATAAGCTATGGACACACTAAAACAAGCAAACTATGCATGGAAAACAGAATCTGAGAAAAACACAATAGTCTGTAATGATCTGAACATTAACCATACTTTAGTTACTCCAAAATTTCTGAAAAATTCGGAAAACGTATGAAATTTGTATATCAATAAAGTGGAGAAAATTCAGAATTTTTTGTCGCTCCAGCAGATCAGATCAATTCTGTTACTGGGAATAAAAGTTTCTGTTTTTTCACAAAATCAAATCAACAATCATCCACACTATCCCAAAGGCTTTTCTTGGTACTTTATCGAAATAAAAGCTATAAAACATGATTACTACAGTAGCTTAGTCATGTGGACACACAAAAATAGTGGGGGTAAATATCGGGTTGTCTCTCAACAAGCGCTTTTCTTTAATGCTTTTCTAGCTAGGCATGATGATTTCAATGATGCTCACATAAAAGATAAGAATTGAAACATAACATGAGGATCAGGAAGCATATTACTAGCACATTTAAGTCTAACCTACTTCCTATGCATAGGGATTTTGTGAGCAAATAATTCATGGGAACAAGAATCATCTAGCATAGGAAGGCAAATCAAGCAATACTTCAAAACTTTCAACACAAAGAGGAAACTTGAGATTATTGAGATATGTAAAAGCATATGTTCCTCTCTCATAATAATTTTCAGTAGCATCATGAATGAATTCAACAATATAAATATCACATAAAACATTCTTTTCATGATTCATAAGCATATAAATTTTACTACTCTCCGCACAAGCAAAATTCTTCTCATTCATAGTAGTGGGAGCAGCAAATTCAACAAAATAACTATCATGCGAGGCATAATCCAATTGAAAATTAAAATCATGATGACAAGTTTCATGGTTATCATTATTCTTTATAGCATACATGTCATCACAGTAATCATCATAGATAGCAACTTTGTTCTCATAATCAATTGGAACCTCTTCCAAAATAGTGGATTCATCACTAAATAAAGTCATGACCTCTCCAAATCCACTTTCATAATTCTTACAATAGGATTCAACACCCTCCAAAATAATGGGATCATTACCTAGAGTTGACACTCTTCCAAACCCACTTTCATCAATATAATCATCATAAATAGGAGGCATGCTATCATCATAATAAATTTGCTCATCAAAACTTGGGGGACTAAAAATATCATCGTCATCAAACATAACATCCCCAAGGTTATAGCTTTGCATATCATTAGCATCATGGATATTCAAAGAATTCATACCAACAACATTGCAATCATGCTCATCATTCAAGGATTTAGTGCCAAACATTTCATTGACTTCTTCTTATAACAATTGAGCACAATTTTCCTTTCCATCATTTTCACGAAAGACATTAAAAGATGAAGCATATGAGGCAACCTCAATTCCATTTTTTTGGAGTTTTCTTTTATAGACTAAACTAGTGATAAAACAAGAAACTAAAATATTCAATTGCAAGATCTAAAGATATACCTTCAAGCACTAACCTCCCCGACAATGGCGCCAAAGAGCTTGATGTCTACTACGCAACCTTCTTCTTGTAGACTCGTGTTGGGCGTCCAAGCATAGAGTTTTGTAGGATAGTAGAAATTTTCCCTCAAGTGGATGACCTAAGGTTTATCAACCCATGGGAGGCGTAGGATGAAGATGGTCTCTCTTAAACAACCGTACAACCAAATAACAAAGAGTCTCTTGTGTCCCCAACACACGCAATACAATGGTAAATTGTATAGGTGCACTAGTTTGGCGAAGAGATGGTGATAGAAGTGTAATATGGATAGTAGATATAGGATTTTGTAATCTGAAAATATAAAAACAGCAAGGTAGCAAGTAACAAAAGTGAGCGAAAACGGTATTACAATGCTTGAAACAAGGCCTAGGGTTCATACTTTCACTAGTGCAAATTCTCACAACAATGATAACATAATTAAATCATATGGCAATCCCTCAACGTGCGACAAAGAGTCACTCCAAAGTTCCTATCGCGGAGAACATATGATGAAATTGCTTGTGGGGTACAAAACCACCTCAAAGTTATTCTTTCTGATCAATCTTTTGAGCTATTCTTGTAAGTGTCACAAACAGCCCTAGAGTTCGTACTAACATAACAACATATGATACACATCAATCAACCCTAATGTCACCTAGATACTCTAATGTCACCACAAGTATATGTGGCTCAATTATACGATATGCATCAAACAACTTCCGATTCATAATATTCAAACCAACACAAAGAACCTCAAAGAGTGCCCCAAGATTTCTATAGGAGCAACAAGGATGAAAACGTGCATCAACGTCTATGCATAGATTACCCCAATGTCACCTCAGGAATCTGTGAGTTGAGTGCAAAAACATACATCAAGTGAATCAATAGAACATCCCATTGTCACACGGGTATCCCAGTCAATACATACATCAAGTGTTCTCAAATCCATAAAAGTATTCAGTCTGATAATAGTGAAACCTCAAAGGTAAAACTCAATTCATCACAAGAAGATAGAGAGGGAGAAACACCATATGAATCAACTATAGTAACAAAGCTCGCGGTACATCAAGATCCTGCCAAATCAAGAACATGAGAGAGAGAGAGAGATAAAACACATAACTACTAGTACATACCCTAAGCCTCGAGGGTGAACTACTCCCTCCTCATCATGGTGGCCACCGGGGTGATGAATATGGCCTCCGGTAATGGTTTCCCCCTCCGGAAAGGTGCCGGAACGGGCTCCTCATTGGTTTTTCATGGCTATAGAGGCTTGCGGTGGCGGAACTTCTGATCTAGGGTTCTTTCTGGAGGTTACGGGATATATAGGAGTACTTGGCATTGAAATCAAGTTAGGGGGACACCCGAGGAGCCCACAAGCCCTAGGGGCGCGCCCTGGGGGTGCGTGAGCCCCCTAGCTTGTGGCCTCCTCGCTCACCTCCTGGCACATCTCCGGTGCTCTGTGGGTCTCTTCTAGTCCATAAATGATCACCGTAAATTTCCAGCCCATTCCGAGAACTTTCATTTCTGCACAAAAAAACAACACCATGGTAGTTCTACTGAAAAGATCGTCAGTCTGGGTTAGTTCTAATCAAATCATACCAAAACCATATTTTTTTGCAACCATGGAATGAATACTTCATAAATTATAGATACGTTGGAGACGTATCAGCGGCATACTCTCAAAGTTTTTTTAGGACTATCTTTACACTTGATGATATCCTAAGATCCAGAAAACATGATCACCAACAACATTTGAACTAGTCTTAGAGGCGAGACTAGGAATCTTATTTTACCATTTATCATTCCACACATTTATCATTTCACAGTAACTCTATGCTTTAATACATAAGGTACAAGGCATCAAAGTTGTTGTACTAATGTATTTTAATCAAACTCAAGGTCCTACCCCTATCCTACATGGAGGTCACATATGCAGTCGACACAAGTCAAGGCAGTCAACCATAGTCCAAGCCACCCCCATAGGTCCAAGCAGATCGCTTCAATCAATGAAAGTCCAAGGAAGATTTCACGATCAACATGTTAAAGGAGGAAGAACACATAAAAGAATAAGGAAAAGGAATAGAAGAGAGCAAAGAAGCCCAAACCCAAGAAAGGAAGCCTCCTCATAGTGTATGGATTCTCCCCCAATGGGCTGCAACCCACCTCCTAGCCCAACAAGGAGCACATGGGCCAAAGGACAGAAAATTACCTAGTCCTACCCTCTCACCTCTTCACTTCAAGGGTAGCCTTAGTCATTTGCAAAGGACCCCTAGGGTATATAAAGCCTCTCCCATGGGCATGTAACTTAATGAGTCCAAATTATGTGATGCTTTTGATGGATATTTTGTGCCTACATAATAGGCTATGTGGAATTTTACTGTGTTCACACACTACTTTTTGTCGGGTTTCCCAGGAAATGGCTTTTGGAGCAAATAAAAATGATGGAAGGAACCCAAGGACATTATGGTGGAATCACGTGATTTATTGTGATTAGCATAAACCATAAAAGGAATAAAGCAAAGGGAGAGCAAGACAACCATCCATACAAGCATGCGCGCTCGTATGGGCGGTCGCATGACATGGTAGCGGCCTCCCCTAGTCGATTACTTCTCCTCCGTGCATTCGGATCGAGGAGAAGACACACACAAAGACACCAGAAAACACATCCATAAGAAGAAACCTAGCCTCTGGAATCCATCTCGGAGAGGGCATTGGCAAAGAGGAGATCGCCATCTTCACCATCACGTGCAAGGGGACACTAACATCATCACCACTATCATCCTCATCATCCACATCCATCTTCATCTCGTTGTAACATGGAACCCTAGTGGATCATCTTCTGTGTTATTTGTTTAATTCGTCCATGTTTACCATTACCATCTTCATGATGTTTGTTGCCCATAGGTACGAGTAAACCGCCTAGTTCTCAAGGATATGGATGAACCTAGTATGTATAGGAGGTGAAACATTACTAAGGATAAGAGATTCTCTAATGAATGATTTAGGTTAATAAGCTTCGTGAATATTGTGAAGGGGGATCCACTCAACATTTTTGCCTAAAGGCCGCGAAGTGTATCACTGTCGTTCTAAGAACTAGGGACTCAAGGTAATTTGAGTGATAGTAAAAGCCATCATCCCTAGGTTTTACAATTGATAGGGAATTACGAGAACCCTTAGTGAGGCCACGTCCACGGGGAAACCCTTAATTACCATAGTTGTAACCTGCAGGGGGGACTATGGTATCAGTGTGCGTGGCACGAAGTCTACCTGGAGTAGACCGTGTTCTATACCCGGCTCCACCCAGAGTAAACTTCAAGAGTGGCTCAAGTATCCAGATAATACTATGCCATTGCACATGTTGTGTTGAAATATACCAATGGGCACAGACTCCCTGAGAATTCCTTACTCCTCTGTCAGTTCACTTTTCACTTTTATTACCGTTTTTATTTTTGTTTATGTTATTCACTTTAAGTCTGTACTTCACCAAAACCAAAACCCATCGTCCTCCCTCACTTTGCTTTGAGCCTAAAATTACTTGCAGGTACAATTCCATAAATCACTACAAGAGACAAAAACCCAATCCACGTGCTCACTGTGGGACCGATGCTCTTAGTTCGAAAAAGCTACAACTCACTCACTCTCACTCGAATAAATTCAAGAGGAGGATCACCATCCCTTTCCAAGCCCCTTCAGGATGGAAAAAGAAGGCCTAGATCTCGGAGTCTGAGGGACCTAGTAAGACTCAGACTAGTCAAGAGTGGTGAGACTCCAGAAATGGCCGCACTATAAGCGCCACATGCCCCGGGCACTTCTCCCGACGACCCTCCCATAGGACATACATAGTGCTCCCATGAGGCGACTGCACCTATCTAAAAAACATCATTGTGTCACTCTGTCAAGTGTAAAGCGGCCTTCGACATAAGGCCAATGTACAAACCCTCGCTAATCTCTAACGAAGCTACTAAGGATACCTCCTAGTTGAAACTTGATTCTTAAACATCACCATTGGTGCCAACCATGGGGAATCCTCGCCGTGTGTGAGAAGTCTCCTCGACCATCATAGCTAGAGTCCCCAAAGCAAGCCCATGGAGAAGCAGAGGCATCTAAGGAGAAAGCTTAAATGATAGGGTCGAAGAAGGAGGACGCCACGACGGATGCGAAGCCTGAAGCCCTCGCCCACTCCCAAGAAGGGACAACATGTGACCACACCATTGAACCCCTCGGCATGGTGGTTGAGGAGGTTGGCCTTGAAGAGGCCCACATCATCATCACCCTTGATGAAGATCTCATCACCTCAAAGGTTTCGCAGGTCACTCTCAGCCTCGTCAGCTTTGCCACCATTGTAGAGATTGCCCTGGGCATGGGAGACAATGGTTGCCTCACTATAGGAAGCTCCGCTCCTCCATCTTTGGGAGTGATTTAGGACCCTTGCTCCATCGCCGCCAGCCTTGACAAAGATTTCACCACTACAAAGGTTTTGTAGGTCACTCTCGGCCTCGCAAGCTTTGCTGCCAACGCCAAGATTGCTCCGGGGATGGGAGGCAAGGGATGCTTCATCATGAAGAGCTCCGCTTCTCCGGCTAACGGAGTGGCACAATGATACGACTCCAACGTATCTATATTTTTTTATCGTTTCATGCTATTATATTACCAATCTTGGATACTTTATATGCAATTTTATATCATTTTTTGGGACTAACTATTAACTCAGTGCTCAATGCAAGTTGTTGTTTTTTACCTTTTCAGAAAATCAATACCAAATAAAGTCCAAACACATTGAAACTTTACGGTGATTTTTTCTGGACCAGAAGGGACACTAGAACATTTGGGAGGAGGCCAGAAGATCTACCAGAGAGCGATGAGCTCAAACGTTTCACCCTAGGAGGGCACGCCCCTAAGCTCATGGGTCCCACACAGCTTTGTTTGACCTAATTCCACCTCTATAAATTTCCAAATATTCCCAAACCAATAAAGAGCCACCCAAAACACTTTTTCTGCCGCCGCAAGCTTCAGTTCTTCCGTGATCCCATCTGGAGGCCTTTTCTGGTACTCTGCCGAAGGGGGAATCGATCACAGAGGGTTTCTACATCATCCTTGTTGCACCTCCAATGATGTGTGAGTAGTTTACCATAGACCTACGGGTTCATAGCTAGTAGCTAGATGGCTTATTCTTTCTCTTTGATCTTCAATACAAAGTTCTCCATGATCTCCATGGAGTTCTATCTGATGTAACCTTCTTTTGCGGTGTGTTTGTTGGGTTCCGATGAATTGTGGGTTCATGATCATATTATTCACTGAAAGTAATTGAGTCTTTTCTCCACTTTATTATGCATGGTTGTTATAGCTTTGTATTTCTCTCTGATGTATCCATTTGGTTTGGCCAACTATATTGATTTATCTTCAGTGGGAGAGGTGCTTTGTGATGGGTTCAATCTTGCGGTGTCCTCATCCAGTGACAGAAAGGGTAGTGAGGCACGCATTTGTATTGTTGCCATTAAGAGTAAAATGATGGGGTCTAATCATATTGCTTGGTTTTATTCTATCTACATCATGTCATCTTGCTTAAAGCGTTACTCTGCTTGTTACGAACTTAATACCATAGATGCATGTACGATAGTGGTCGATTGGTGGAATAATAATAGTAGATGCACAATCGTTCCGGACTACTTGTCCCAGACATGATGCCTATATACATGATCATTCCCATGAATAACATCATAACTATGCTCTTTTCTATCAGCTCTATTCATTCGAGAGAGAAATCTCTAGTGGAAACTATGTCCCCGGGGTCTATTTTTATCATATTACTAAAACCAAAAATACCTTTCTGCAATTTATTTACTTTTTTTGTTTTGCAATTTGTTTGCGTTCTGGGAATGGGGGGCCCAGACCTGCCTGCCTGCGGCCCATGGCGTGGCTCCTCTAGCGGCCTAGTACGACCCATCTTCACCAGCAAACACTCAAGACCCTCGCGAGGGCCCGAGCCTCGCGAGGCGGACAACGCAATACCTCCTCAGGGGCGGCCTCACTAGGCTGGCTCGCGAGGAGCAGAGAGATCAAGGCGAGGAGCACCTCATGAGGTTCCCGTGACGTGAGTCGTGATGACCAAGGCCAGGCGGGCGCCAGCGGGTGCAGAGTACCCGTTGCCTCTTTGGTGCTAAAGGGGCAAGCGCAGGCGAGGAGTCCCGAGGCATCAGGAAAAGTTTTCCATATCGGTGCAATGAGACCAAGACCAGCAGGACGGAGGTCATCGCTGAGCCCACTACGGCGTCTCTACCACAGCCATTGGCAGGCGAAGACCACCTTTTGTCAGGATAGCTTGTACTAGTTGTCCCCCTTCAAATTGGCCGTTGTGGGATCCCTTCCCGCCTAATATTTGAGAGGACCCAGGCCTCTATATATAGGACTAGCCACTACCTTAGAGGGGGGCGGATCATTCAGATCATCCTCAACCACACAAGCTCACCGTGCACAAGAACACCTCCCCTCAGGAGGTTGTTCTTCCCTTGTACTTGTTCATCCTCAGCCAACAAGGCAATCCACCACACCACACAGGAGTAGGGTATTACACCACATCGGTGGCCCGAACTAGTATAAACACTTGTGTTCCTTGTTCTTCGAGTTCGACGTGCTGAGCTTTGAGATCGTGGTGAGCGGGTGAGCTAGGGGGAGGGGGGATCTTCGTGCGCACCCCAGAGTTCGAACCTTGAGGGTTTTGCCGGAACCCGAAATCCGACATTTGGCATGCCAGGTAGGGGTGGCTGAAGCTTTCCTTTCGTCAATCCGTGCTCCACCGCTCCGAGCGCCGGGCCGCCCTGGCCGCCCGTGTCGCTCAGATGGCCCCTGTCGGCAGGCCTCCCCGTCGTTCTCCATCACCCTCTGCCAACACCGCCACCGGCCCGGCGGGAAACGAGCAGCAAGCGTCGTCGCTGCACCCCTCGGTGCGGCGGGACGGCCACACCACCACCCCATCGCCGACTCCGGCCAGCTCATTGTCCCACGCTCGCCGCGTGCCCATGGACGCACAGGCCGCGCTGCTCATGGCACGCGAGCTCCTGCGCTACAGCCTGGTCGACGACCACTACAAGGACTGGCTCGACCGCATCATCGAGCTCGTCAGTGCCGCTCGGGGCTCGCCTGCCCCGTCTCTCTCACTACCTCGCCCCCCTCCAGCCATGGGTGACGTGGCCCACGGAGCGCCTCCACCACCTCCGCACCAAGACGGTGCCTTGGCGCCAAGACGCGCGGCCCCTCGGCGCGACCAACCGCGCCGGGCGCCTGCGCGTGAAGAAGGAAGCTGCCAAGAAGCTCCCCGGCCACAAGAAAATGCTCCTGCGCTCCTAGTGCCACCACGACAAGACTGTGTGCCGCCTATGGTGGCGGTGCGCGGGCATGAAGAGTAGGCTAGGCCTCTATGAAGGGCCCCGGTGGCCACAGCAGGCTGCCGCGCCTTCACTCCAGAGCTGCGTAGCGTCCTCTGGCCAGGCAAGTTCAAGCCGGACCTGCCTCCCTGCTACGACGGCACCCTCGACCCTGCGAAGTTCTTGCAGCTCTACGAACTGAGCATCGAGGCGGCTAACAGCAATGAGAAAGTCATGGCGAACTGGTTCGCCATGGCTCTCAAGGATGCTGCTCACTCGTGGCTCCTGAACTTGCCCCTGGGGTCAATCTCTTCCTGGGGTGAGATGCACGATTGCTTCGTCGCCAACTTCCAGGGCACTCGCGACCGCCCCCGGCCAAGGGTGACCTACGCCGCATCAAGCAGCAGCCAGGAGAGACCCTGCAGAAGTACATCCAGTGCTTCAACAACGTTCACCTTAAGATCCCCAAGGTGACGGACGAGGCCATCATCTCAGTGTTTTCTGATGGTGTTCGCGACGTCAAGATGAAGGAGGAGCTCGCCATCCACGAGGACCTATGCACAGCTCTGGAGCTATTCAACATGGCGACCAAGTGCGCAAGAGCTGAGGAGGGCACCTTTCCCTCCTCGAGCTCCCTGCTATCGACCTAGAGGAGAAGAAAGCCAAGGCCAAGGACGTGAAGCGCAAGGGGGTAGCCGTGCTCGCAGCGCAGTCGGACACGAAGCATGGCCGGGACCGTCCCGAGTCGTCCAAGAGCAGCCGTCCGTTTTGTGCCTTCCACAACGTGCACAACCACAACACCAGCGATTGTCAGGAGCTCAGGGCCTTCCAAAGATGGACGCTTCGGCCGACGCCCCGAGCGCAACGACCGGGGCTACGGCCAAGGAGTAGGATGAGGTGGGGGATGCTGGGACGACCGTGGCCCTGGCCGGGAGTGGCGCGACCGGCCTCGTCAGGACCGCTGGCAGGACCAGCTTCGTGAGGGCGCATGGAGGGACCAGTCGCGCGAGGACCACCCTCAAGGCTATGCTGTTCTCCCTCCACTGCCGCCACCGCCAAGATGAAACGACGACCACCATCAGGACGAGGGGGGCGGGGGCTTCCAGGAGCCGCGCGCTATCGCTTGCATCTTGGGCGGTGCTCAGGCACCAGCTTCCCAGCGCGTCTTCAAGCAGTTTGCTCGCGAGGTGAACGTGGCTCTTCCCAAGCTCGAGGCCACGCGCCCGCTCAGGTGGTCCAAGTGCGCCATCACCTTCAGCTCATCAGACCAGCTCAAGTGCGCGGCGACTGTCGGCGCCCTCCCGATGATTTGCTCGCCTGTCATCAGCAATGTCCAAGTCACAAAGACCCTCATCGACGGCGGCGCAGGGCTCAAGGTCTTGTCCGTCGAGACATTCGACAGCCTCCAAGTGCCATACGATCAGCTGCAGCCTACCAAACCCATCTCAGGAGTGACTAACGGCTCCACCACCCCGATAGGGCAAGTCCGTCTCCCTGTCACCTTCGGCCAGCGCAACAACTACCGCACCGAGCTCATCGACTTTGACGTCTCCCACATCTTTCTTCCGTACAACGCCATCCTCGGTATCCAGCATTAGCCAAGTTCATGGCAGTAACCCACCACGGCTTCAACGTCCTCAAGATGCCAGGAAGTGGCGGCATCATCACAGTCCCCTTCAAAGAAAGAGATGCGGTGTGCTCCCTGGAGCGCGCCTTCCAAGCTGCAGCAATCGAAGACCCTGACAGCGAGGGCACCCTATACCCTCCTGAGGCCATCCCCAAGAAGAAGAAGCAACAACTACGCACAGGGCACCAGGAGAGCGGCGTCTCCAACGGCGCCGCCTCAAGATCAGCGCCCGCACCTGGGGCGCCTCCCTCCCTCACATAGAAAGGCGCGCCTGGCGCCCTCCTCGGGTGAGGCTCGGGAGCTCTCTTCTGGAGGGCCTCAGACCTAGCCAACATCACGAGGGAGGCGCTCGGGAACCACGTGGAAGCGTGCTTTGTGGCACGTTTCCCTCAAGAGGGCACTGGGCGAGGAGCGCCCGGTGCTCAGGAGTTCATCATCAAGGCCACCCAGGAGCTTCAAGAAGCAAGGACCATGTGCGGCGACCGCCGCCAACCTAGCACAGCCCCCCATCCTGGCGAGGACGGTGGGCTGCGCGTCTGTATCGACATTCAAGGGCTCAACAGGGCCGCGTCTCAGGAGCGCTTCTGGCCTTCGCGCGTTGGGTGGTGCGAGGGTCCACCTCACAGCTACGTCTGCATGCCATTTGGCTTGCCGTACGTGGCGGCCGCCTTCCAGCGCCACCTGCGGAATGTGCTGTCTGCTCAGGAAGCCAGGCATCACGCAGTCCGAGCGGAGATGGTGACGGTCCTCGAAGACCTGCCCGGGCCCCCAGAGCTTCCCGAGGTTCAGGGTCCTAGCGGCTCATGAGGAGCGACTCCTTCATCGCGCGCCTTCGGCTACCTCAACCCTCCTTCGACAACGGTACCAGGTGACATTTTCCGACTATACTCAGCTGGGAGCGCCCCTCGGGTTGCACGACTCCCAGGCCGCACGGGCCTGTCCCTGCGGTATGTATCCTTTTTGCATCTTTAAGCTTACTCTATTGGGGGCGCCCCTCGGGCAGCATCATCCCCAGGCCGCTCGGGTTCGTCCCAGTGGCATGTATCGTTCTTGCTTCTATCTGAACTAGCTTATCTCCTTGCATGGTTTTCTTACGGCTGTCGCTTGTTTGATTACACCCCGCGGCATCCCGTGTTGCTAACCGATCTCCTGTTTACCCCGTGGTGAAAACTCCACATGCCGGCACGGTGCTTGTGCTCGGGTCCATCCTTGCAACACTGACAAACCTGAGAGATCGAGCTCTGGCTCGCGGCCCGCTCCGCACACGCCACCTCATCAGATCCTCAGCGCCTTCATCTTCTTGTGGAACAATCAGCAATAGGGTAACTAGCGCGATCGCGGGTTATACTCTCTCTTCAGCTAACCTACAGGAACCTCCCGAGGACGATAGCGGGTGGTACCGCGGGCTCCTTCTTTTCCCATGCAATTCGCTTGCGCGTTAAAGGGGGGCACCTGAGCATCGCGCCTTAGGAGCTCTTACTGGCTCTCCAGCCCTCACCCCTGGCCTTGACCACGGCATCGCGACCTGGCATACCAGCGGCGGCTGAGCTCGCTCGAGGGCCGGGACCCGAGGACGTAGAGCACATGGAAGAGCGTGGCGAAGAAGGGAAAGCTCGCACGGGCCTAACCCGGCTCCACTATGGCCATTGACGCACGAGCCTGGCGCAGCACAAGGAATCGACTCTGGACCGCTAAGATAAGTTTCTCACTCGGGTCGGCCAAGCGATGTGGGATAGGATTCCCATCTCTTGCGGCCTTGCTACGGCAGCATTGCCTACCTTTCCTACCCTTAGGTAGCTGCTTGCACACTAAAGGGGGCCTCTTGAGCATCGCGCCTCGGGAGCTCTTACTGGACCTCGGGCCGCTCACCTCCTGGCCTTGACCACGACATCGCGACCTGGCATACCAGCGACAGCTGCAGCCTGCCTGGGGACCTTGACCTGTCGGCGTAGAGCACCAAGCTACCGCGAGGTTCGAAAGGGGGGACGGAGCCGAAGCAAGACATGCAGTCATAAATCTTCATAATAAGGGCAATATTAATGAAGGGCTCTACAGATCCTTTACACACCCCCACGGGGTTCGTCTCGATTCCTCACAGGGAACAAAAGAAGAAGGTTTCTAGGAGCCCTGTCTACAAGCGCCAACACCGCCGACGCCATCATCAACAGTGGACCACGGGAGGCCGACGCCAACCACATCCGGATCAACGGCGGCGGCGGGCGGACGCCGTTGCCGCGCTCCGGACACGGCGAAAGCTTGGGGGCACGTAGCTGTCATCGCTCATCTCCGGAGTCTCATACAGCTTGGGAGAGTCGCTGGACTCCCAAGTGTCGTCGCTGCTGCTGGAGGAACCATTGGCGAGGCCAGCGACTGGCACGGCTCCTGCCACAGTGTTGTCCCGGCGACCCTCTCCATGGCAGCACTCCAGGCGGTGGCCTTCCTCATCGAAGACCTTGAAGAACATCATGGAGGCGCCGTCGTATTCAAAGTGGATGGCGAGGGCACCCTCCGCACGGCAAATTCGGGTGACCTCGCCCCATCCGTGAGTCATGAAGATCTTGCTCGGGGAGATGACCTCAACCTCCGCCCTCATCACGAGGGCATCACACTAGGCGTGCTACAGTCATAGCTCAAGCGGACCCCTCGGCGGCATCTCAGCGGAGAAGAACTGCTGGAAGTGAATCCAAGAGCGCGGAGGCATCGCCGCTCACAGCACCAGTTCGCGCGAGGAGCCCGCGGGGTGGGTTCCTGGGGCGACGGCGCGTGCCACCACGGCGCGGCGACCACGGCCTTGGCGTGGATGGCGTTGATCACCGCCTCCTTCTTCGGAGCCTTTGGCCTGGGCGTACAAAGGCAGCGGATACCCGGGGTGAGGCCGCTCATACCAAGGCCTCGACACCTCTGGCCTCACGACTACATCGCGGTGGCGGGCCAGCCTCTTCTTCAGCGGAAGCAACCCCGGCTCGTCGCGGGGGGCTTTTTCCTTCTCAGCGGCCGAGAATCTCCGTATCAGTGCCATGGCTGTCGCTGCTAGCAATGAAGCAAGGAAGAAGAAGCGAGCGGAACAGGAAGAAATGAGCGACGGGGGCTCCGCCCCCCTCCTCATTTATAGCACGAGAAGGCCAACCGGCGACCCCCACGATCACAGGTAATGATGGTTTTCTCTGCATGCACCAGGAACTCATCAAGTCGAGCAGTTACCGAGGTAGCGTGGGGAAGCGTAGATGCCCACGTCTCGTCAGTCGCCACTCGTCAATCAAGGCCGTAGGTTGTTGGGGCCCGCGGCGCTCCGCACTTGCCCCTTGGCTTCGCCTCGAAGCCAAGTCCGAGCGCGCCTTGGGCCCGGGGCTACTATCGGCGTTCTGGGAACCGGGGTCCCCAGACCTGCCTGCCTGCGGCCCATGGCGTGGCTCCTCTAGCGGCCTGGTACGACCCATATTCACCAGCAAACACTCAAGACCCTCGCGAGGCGGACGACACAAGACCTCCTCAGGGGCGGCCTCATTAGGCTGGCTCACGAGGGGCGGAGAGATCAAGGCGAGGGGCACCTCGTGAGGTTCTCGTGACGTGAGCCGTGACGACCAATGCCAGGCGGGCGCCAGCGGGTGCAGAGTACCCATTGCCTCTTTGGTGCTATAGGGGAAAGCGCAGGCGAGGAGTCCTGAGGCATCAGGCAAAGGTTTTCATATCGGTGAAAGGAGACCAAGACCAGCAGGATGGAGGTCATCGCGGAGCCCATGACAGCATCACCACCAAAGCCTTTGGCAGGCGAAGACCACCTTTTGTCAGGATAGCTTGTACTAGCTGTCCCCCTTCAAATTGGCCGTTGTGGGATCCCTTCCCGCCTAATATTTGGGAGGAGGACCCGGGCCTCTATAAATAGGACTAGCCACTACCTTAGAGGGGGACGCATCATTCATATCATCCTCAACCACACAAGCTCACCGAGCACAAGAACACCTCCCCTCAGGAGGTTATTCTTCCCTTGTACTTGTCCATCCTCAGCCAACAAGGCAATCCACCACACCACACTGGAGTAGGGTATTACACCACATCAATGGCCCCAACCAGAATAAACTCTTGTGTTCCTTGTTCTTCGAGTTTGATGTGCTGAGCTTTGAGATCGTGGTGAGCGAGTGAGCTAGGGGAGGGGGAGATCTTCGTGCGCACCCAGAGTTCGAACCTTGAGGGTTTTGCCGGAACCCGAAATCCGACACAATGTATCTATCTTCCACTATAAGATTTGATCCTTGCAAGAAAACAGTTCAAGGGGATTGACAACCCACTTGCTCGCATTGGGTGCAAGTATTTGCTCTTTGTGTGCATGTACTATTCAATAGGATTTTCATGGTCCTCCTTTTGGTTCGATAACCTTCGTTCTCATTGAGGGAAATACTTATCAGCTACTATGTTGCTTCATTCTTCCTCTTCGGGGAAAATCCCAACACAGCTCACAAGTAGCAGAAAGAATTTCTGGCGCCGTTGCCAGGGAGACATCATCAAAACCTACAACTACCTTCATCTACATTGTCATTTACTTGCTCTACTTTTTATTTTCTTCTATTACTCTCACAAAAAAATCGGAAACACAAAAATATTTTTCTTTGCTTGGTTGCTTGCAATAATCATGTTATCACACAAAAATAGAAAATAAAGACATATGGATCCTCATCCACTTGCCAATCTTTTCAAACTTGCTACAAGTTGTAAACCAATAGCTAGTAATGAAGAAGTGATAAAAGAAAATGCTTTTGGGATACAGCTTTTGAATGAAAAGCATGATTACAGTTGCGTTAGTATAAATGCTATGAATATCAATTGTGCTAATGATCCTGATTGGGGTGATAATCATGATGCTTCTTGCGATCTTGAAAATGTATTTGAGCTTCAGATGAATCTATTATTTATAGTGATATTTGCAATACTATTAAAAGTGGGTTTGGAAGAGTATCAACTTTAGGTAACGATCCCACTATTCTGGAGAACAATCAATCTTATGAACTTCTTGATAAAACTGGGTTTTGAGAGGTCATGACTTTAGTTGATGATCCCACTATCTTGGAAGATTATAAAACTTTTATGCATGTGGATCATAAAGAGAATGTTTTACATGATAGTTATATTGTTGACTTTGACTATGATCCTACGTGTAATTATTTTGAGAGAGGCAAATATGGTTATAAAAATCTCCATATCACTAAATTACCTCTCTTTGTGTTAAAATTATTAATGCTTCATTCTTCCTATTTGCATATGCTAGAAGTTGCTTGTCTTGATAATTTGTTTGCTTATGAAATGCCTATGCATAGGAAGTATGTTAAACTTAATTTTTTTTCACATGCTACATGATGCTCTCATTGTGTGTCAATTATTATCTTTCATGTGAGAGTCATTGAAATCTCAAGCCTATCTTAATGGCCACAAAGAAAGAACTTGTTGGGCGACAACCCAATATTTATCTGTATGATTTATTTTATTTTTCTTGAGTGACATGATTATTGCTAATTTAATGATTGTTTTTTTTATGTTTTAGCTATTTTGTGCCAAGTAAAGCCTTTGGGGTGATTGGGTTGATAGTTGACTTGATTCTGTGAAAAAACATATACTTTTGTGTGGGTACTGGAATTACTATAATTCACTGGAGCATGATAAAATTCAGAAAATTTTACACATGATTGATATACAAATTTTCCACGTTTTTATAAATTTTTCAGATTTTTTTGGAGTTACAGAAGTATAGTCTTTGTTCAGATCATTACAGACTATTTTGTTTTTGATAGATCCTGTTTTTATTGCATAGGGTGCTTGTTTTAATGACGCTATGGATTATATCGGGGGATATAAGTCATGGAGAAGTTAGAATACAGTAGGTATTATGCAAGAATAAATTATGAATGAGTTACAATAGTACCTAAAGTTATGATTTGTCTATTATACTAAGGATCTCATAAGGTTTCTATTGAGTTTTGTGCGCTGAAGTTTTTAAGTTTTGGGTGAGATCGCGATGGATAATGGAATAAGGACCGTCAAGGCCCTAAGCTTGGGGATGCCCAAGGCACCCCAAGGTAATATTCAAGGAAGGCCCAAGCATATAAGCTTGGGGATGCCCCGGATGGCATCCCCTCTTTCGTCTACAATTCATCGGTATCTTACTTGGAGCTATATTTTTATTCATCACAGGATATGAGTTTTACTTGGAGCATCTTGTGCCATAGTTTTGTTTTGTTTGCTTGTTAGTTTTCCACAATAATTGTTTTCTGGACACACCTTTTTGGGAAATACACACATTCATTGTGATTTGTTAGAATGCTCTATGAGCTTAACTTATATCTTTTGAGCTATGTAGTTGCTCTAGTGCTTCACTTGTATCTGTTAGAGTGCGGCAGTGGTTATATTTTATAGAAATTATTGAACTCTCGTTATTCAATTAAATCTTTTTGACAGTCTTTAAATAGGAAGTGGTAATGAGCACAGGTTATAAGACTAGTCCAAAAAGTATAGGTACTTAAGAGTGGTATAGTAAAACTTTCATGTAGATCACTAAATATGAAACGTATGTTTTAATTATATTGATGTTGTAATATGAATAGGTATGAGTCCATGATCATTGGTTAGTAAGAATATCAATATTAAACTTGTTATTACCTACTCATTTAAGTGCATGACATGGCATGGTGGCGATGTTTGAGCATTTTTATGTCTGATTAAAATCCTTGAGTGTTGTCATAATCGGGGGTGCACGATGGTTAACTCCTACCAACCTCCTGGCTCGTGCCTAGGGGCATGTGTGTAGTACTTTGCTTAAATGGCTAATAAACTTCTGTAATAAGTTTATGAGTTCTTTATGACAAATGTGAGTCCATGGATAATTATGCACTCCAACCTTTCCGCAATTTGCTAGCCTCTTCGGTACCGTGCATTGCCCTTTCTCACCTTGGGAGTTGGTGCAAACTTTGTCAGTGCATCCAAATCCTGTGATATGATACGCTCTATCACACATAAGCCTCCTTAGATCCTACTCAAAACAGCCACATACCTACCTATCATGTCATTTCCATAGCCATTCCGAGATTTATTGCCATGCAACTTCCACTGTTCCGTCACATGACTTGTGTGTACATCATCATATTGCTTTGCATGGTCATATAGAGCTGACATGATATTTGTGGCAAAGCCACCGTTCTTCATTTTTATACATGTTACGCTAGATTATTGCACATCCTTGTACACTGTCAGAGGCATCCGTATGGATTCATATTGTTTTAGTTTATCGATTTGTAAGTAAATAAAAGTGTGATGATCATCATTATTAGAGCATTGTCCCAGTGAGGAAAGGATGATGGAGACAATGATCCCCCGGCAATTCGGGATGAGACTCCGGACGAAAAAAAGAGGCCAAAAGAGCCCAACAAAAAATGAGAGAAAAAGAGAGAAGGGGCAATGTTACTATCCTTTTACCACACTTGTGCTTCAGAGTAGCACCATATTCTTCATACAGAGAGTCTGCTGAGTTATCCCTTTCATATACTAGCTAGCGGGAATTTTTCATTATAGAACTTGGCTTGTATATTCCGATGATGGGCTTCCTATAGTTTCAGTTTGAGCTTTCATACACTTAGCTCTTAGTGCATATGTTGCATGGCTGTCATATAATATTCGAGAACTCATGAGGGAAAATCTTGCAGCTGTCATATAATATCCGAGAATAATAAATGGCATGTTCTTGAGTCCAAAATCGAGGAGATTCTGAAGTGCGTGGCTTGTTGTATGGACTCTCTTGAAAGAAATTTGGATGAGTGTTCGGATTGAAAAGTGGTCCTTTGACGCCAACGTCGATGGAGAACGGCGGCAGTGGCTCACGAGGATATGGGTACTTTAGTTCATCTTCTACGGAAATCACTTAATCGCCATAAATGACCGACTTTTAGTGATAAGCAGAAACTGATTTTGCTGCAGTAGGATCATCATCTGACGTTCTTCATGCAGTATTAAGTGAGATTCTTAGAGGAGAGGGATTTGGCACTTCTTTAGGTGATGTCTCAGGCACTGAATCTTTATCAGCCACTGGGGGTTGTTGGTGATTTGCTTCAAAAGTCATCGAGGAGATAGGGAGGAATCGTATCATTTGGTTCAACGTGGGCAGGAGAAGGTTGTCATTCAGACTGAGGAATTTCACCTTCTTCTGACACTTGGTGCTGAGAAGGATTTTCTTCATGAGTTGGGGAGGCCACAGGCACTATTTCAATTGGCCTGGCGAGGTAGATGCATCTGCAACTAGCTCAAGAGTTGGCGAAGGAATTGCTCATTCGGGAGAATTTTCTCTCTGCATATCAGCATCTGGAGGAGAGGGAGCATTCTTCTTCACTATCTTCTTCTTCTTCTTCTTCTTCTTGGACGGATCAATGTGTCCTTTGACAAGATCATTGTAACCAGAGACTCTGGCTTGATGATCAAGGCAGATCTTACGAACAATTTGGTCGAGGTCCAAATGAAAACCCAATCTCATGTGCCAAAGGATAGTCAAAGCCTTATTGACATGCACATAAGATTCTTCAAGTTGCTAGATGACAAACTTAGATTTCATAGCTTTCATATGATTGTCAAGCTCGTTGAGTTGGGTAGTGAGGTCGTTGATCTCGACCGAATCATTTCTCATGTCTTGGACCAGATCGGGCGCTTGAGTAATTACTTCAGAGGGAATGGGCAAAGATGCACCTTCTCCATCAAACAAATCTTTGACAAATCTGTCCAGCTGCTCCATGATGAACATATGATTTAAATAATGCGGTGCATCAGGATCATCTTGAGTCTGTGTAGCCGCCTATGCAGTAGGAGCAGTCTGTGCCACATTTTGTTCGGAAGGAGTGAAATATGCCAGGGGTTGAGTCAATTTTGGAGCAAATTCAACAACTTTCTCTTTCACAACCTTAGCTCTTGGGGCATTTTGCTCAGCATAAGGAGTTTTGATTTGCTTCGCCTTTTGCTTTGGGAGCTTTTCTCCTAGCTTGGCAGTGCAGACATGGGCATCAACTACCAAATCCTATAGATCAATTGCACCAGGATGAGGAGTTGTGTTAACTTTATCATCCATAGTGATAGTGGTTGCAGGGGTCTTTCCCTTCAATGGATTTTTATTTGGAGGTGCAATTGGAACAACACTTGCTCGAAGGTCTGGAAGAACAGTGGATGTAGTGACATTCACTTGTTCGGAGAGAGTTGTGTCAATTTCTTCTCTCGTGAGTGGAGGATCATCTTGATCAGAAGAATCACTTTCAGACTCAACCGGTTTAGCAGGCCTTTTCATCGGTGCGCTCTTTTTCTTCAAAGCTGCAGATCTGGGATCATGTTTGTGCTTTGAGCGCCCTTTGGATTTTCCTTCGGCCTTTCTCTTCTCGACGTCTGATTTAATGAGACGACGGTTTTCTTCTTCCTTTGCATGTTCCTTTTCAGCCTTCTTGGCTCTCTTTTCAGCATTCTAGAGGTGCTTGGCCTTTTCTTCAGGGTACGAGTCAGGCGTCTTAAGAGATGACTCGTGAGCTTCTAGAGGTGGTTGAGGCCTTTCTTGTGGCTCACCTGCCCTGATGAGTCCAATTTCGCGACAATCACCCCACGGGGGATGGAATGCAAAGTTCTTAGCATACCGAGGATGAACCATTTTGTAGTTGAACCACTTCGATACCCAGTGACACCGAATCTTTTGCACACGCCTTTTTCTCTGAGTCAAATCTTCTCCAGGAAAAGTGTTGTAGTCATCACGAGAGATATATTGTGCTGAATTTTCGAGAGGTTGCATGCCACCTTTCCTTTTCTTCAGAGCATCTGCTTCCTGCTCATTTGCATTTGGTTCGGATCTCTTCCCTTTGCTGGTTGACGGGCCTACCGTTGGTCCCTTTGCATTTGGTGCTTTGGATTCATCTACTGTGCCCAATAGTACTTCTTCTTCATCCTCCATACTGTGCGGTCTGGCAGAGTCCTCAACAGAACGCATACACCTGTGAATAAGAATAGGTACGAGGGAAAATGGGGACAGGGTCACAAATGCTCTCAGCGAGTGTTTTTCCGAACAAATAGAATTTTGAGGAAGAGTTAGATACATACTTTGAGAAATGGTTCAACTAAATGAAACAAATATATCGAGCTAGTAGGTCTAAACAAAATACTAGACAACAAGCTAGGCATATCATTCGAACGAATCATAACACAAGCCCTAGATCTGAGACATTCGGATGCGAGGAACAACTACAAACTACATCCGCACTAGAAGGGTAAAAACCTAGATCTAAGATTGTTAGGGAACGTAGTATTTCAAAAAAAATCCTATGATCACGCAAGATCTATCTAGGAGAAGCATAGCAACGAGCGGGGAGAGTGTGTCCACGTACCCTCGTAGATCGAAAGCGGAAGTGTTAAGTAACGCGGTTGATGTAGTCGAACGTCTTTGCGATCCAACTGATCAAGTACCGAACGCACGGCACCTCCGCGATCTGCACACGTTCAGCTCAGTGAAGTCCCTCGAACTCTAGATCCAGCTGAGGCCGAGGGAGAGTTTCGTCAGCACGACGGCGTGTTGACGGTGATGATGAAGTTACCGACGCAGGGCTTCGCCTAAGTATACGACAATATGACCGAGGTGGAAAACTGTGGAGGGGGGCACCGCACACGGCTAAGAAATCAACTTGTGTGTCTATGGGGTGCCCCCTCCCCTGTATATAAAGGAGTGGAGGAGGGGGCCGGCAGGCCTCATGGTGTGTGCCCCAAGGGGGGGAATCCTACTCCTACTAGGAGTAGGTTCTCCCCTTTCCTAGTCCAACTAGGAGGGGAGGAAAGGGAAGAGGGAGAAAAGGAAAGGGGGGTCGGGCCCCCTCCCAATTCGTATTGGGCTTGGGGGCGCGCCCCTACACTTGGCCACCTCCTTCTCTCTTCCACTAAAGCCCATGAAGGCCCATTGACCCCCCGGGGGGTTCCAGTAACCCCCCCCCCCCCCCCCGGTACTCTGGAAAATGCCCGATCCTATCCAAAACCATTCCGGTGACAAACATAACCTTCCAATATATCAATCTTCATGTCTCGGCCATTTTGAGACTCCTCATCATGTCTGTGATCACATCCGGGACTCCGAACAACCTTCGGTACATCAAATCACATAACTCACAATACATATCGTCATCGAACGTTAAGCCTGCAGACCCTACGGGTTCAAGAACCATGTAGACATGACCAAGACTCATCTCCGGTCAATAACCAATAGCGGAACTTGGATCCTCATATTGGTTCCTACATATTCTATGAAGATCTTTATCGGTCAAACCGCATAACAACATACGTTGTTCCCTTTGTCATCGGTATGTTACTTGCCCGAGATTCGATCATCGGTATCATCATACCTAGTTCAATCTCGTTACCAGCAAGTCTCTTTACTCGTTCCGTAATGCATCATCACGCAACTAACTCATTAGTCACATTGCTTGCAGGCTTATAGTGATGTGCATTACCGAGAGGGCCCAGAGATACCTCTCCGACAATCGGAGTGACAAATCCCAATCTCGATCTATGCCAACTCAACAAACACCATCGAAGACACCTGTAGAGCATGTTTATAATCACCCAGTTACGTTGTGACGTTTGATAGAACACTAAGTGTTCCTCCGGTATTCGGGAGTTGCATAATCTCATAGTCATAGGAACATGTATAAGTCATGAAGAAAGCAATAGCAATAAACTAAACGATCATAATGCTAAGCTAACGAATGGGTCAAGTCAATCACATCATTCTCTAATGACGTGATCCTGTTCATCAAATGACAACTCATGTCTATGGCTAGGAAACTTAACTATCTTTGATTAACGAGCTAGTCAAGTATAGGCATACTAGTGACACTCTGTTTGTCTATGTAGTCACACATGTACTAAGTTTCCGGTTAATACAATTCTAGCATGAATAATAAACATTTATCATGATATATGGAAATATAAATAAAAACTTTATTATTGCCTCTAGGGCATATTTCCTTTCAGTCTCCCACTTGCACTAGAGTCAATAATCTAGATTACACAGTAATGATTCTAACACCCATGGAGTCTTGGTGCTGATCATGTTTTGCTCGTGAGAGAGGCTTAGTCAACGGGTCTGCAATATTCAGATCCGTATTTATGTTGCAAATCTCTATGTCTCCCTCCTTGACTTGATCGCTGATGGAATTGAAGCGTCTCCTGATATGCTTGGTTCTCTTGTGAAATCTGGATTCCTTTGCCAGGGCAATTGCACCAGTATTGTCACAAAATATTTTCATTGGACCCGATGCACTAGGTATGACACCTAGATCGGATATGAACTCCTTCATCCAGACTCATTCATTTGCTGCTTCCGAAGTAGATATGTACTTTGCTTCACACGTAGATCCCGCCATGATGTTCTGCTTGGAACTGCACAAACTTACAGCTCCTCCATTTAATATAAACACGTATCTGGTTTGTGACTTAGAGTCATCCGGATTAGTGTCAATCGACGTAAGCATTTACGATGAGCTCTTTGTCACCTCCATAAACGAGAAACATATCCTTAGTCCTTTTCAGGTATTTCAAGATGTTCTTGACCGCTGTCCAGTGATCCACTCCTGGATTACTTTGGTGCCTCCCTGCTAAACAAATAGCAAGGCACGCATCGGGTCTGGTACACAGCATTGCATACATGATAGAACCTATGGCTGAAGCATAGGGAATGACCTTCATTTTCTCTCTATCTTCTGCAGTGGTCAGGTATTGAGTCTGACTCAACTACACACCTTGTAACACAGGCAAGAACCCTTTCTTTGCTTGATCCATTTTGAACTTCTTCAAAACTTTATCAAGGTATGTGCTTTGTGAAAGTCCAATTAAGCATCTTGATCTATCTCTATAGATCTTGATGCCCAATATATAAGTAGCTTCACCGAGGTCTTTCATTGAAAAATTCTTATTCAAGTATCCTTTTATGCTATTCAGAAATTCAGTATCATTTTCGATCAACAATATGTCATCCACATATAATATCAGAAATGCTACAGAGCTCCCACTCACTTTCTTGTAAATACAGGCTTCTCCAAAAGTTTGTATAAAACCATATGCTTTGATCACACTATCAAAGCATATATTCCAACACCGAGAGGCTTGCACCAGTCCATAAATGGATCGCTGGAGCTTGCACACTTTGTTAGCACCTTTTCGATTGACAAAACCTTCTGGTTGCATCATATACAACTCTTCTTTAAGATATCCATTAAGGAATGCAGTTTTGACATCCATTTGCCAAATTTCATAATCACAAAATGCGGCAATTGCTAACATGATTCGGACGGACTTAAGCATCACTACGGGTGAGAAAGTCTCATCATAGTCAACTCCTTGAACTTGTTGAAAACCTTTCGCAACAAGTCAAGCTTTGTAGATAGTAACATTTACCGTCAATGTCAGTCTTCTTCTTGAAGATCCATTTATTCTCTATGGCTTGCCGATCATCGGGCAAGTCAACCAAAGTCCACACTTTGTTCTCATACATGGATCCCATCTCATATTTCATGGCCTCAAGCCATTTCACGGAATCTGGGCTCATCATCACTTCCTCATAGTTCATAGGTTCGTCATGGTTAAGTAACATCACCTCCAGAACAAGATTACCGTACCACTCTGGTGTGGATCTTACTCTGGTTGACCTACGAGGTTCGGTAGTAACTTGATCAGAAGTTTCATGATCATCAGCATTAGCTTCCTCACTAATTGGTGTAGGAATCACTAGAACTGATTTCTGTGATGAAATACTTTCCAATAAGGGAGCAGGTACAGTTACCTCATCAAGTTCTACTTTCCTCCCACTCACTTCTTTTGAGGGAAACTCCTTCTCTAGAAAGGATCCATTCTTAGCAATGAATATCTTACCTTCGGATCTGTGATAGAATGTGTACCCAACAGTCTCCTTTGGGTATCCTATGAAGACACATTTCTCTGATTTGGGTTCGAGCTTATCAGGTTGAAGCTTTTTCACATAAGCATCGCAGCCCCACTTTAAGAAATGACAACTTGGGTTTCCTGCCAAACCACAGTTCATATGGTGTCGTCTCAATGGATTTAGATGGTGCCCTATCTAACGTGAATGCAGCCGTCTCTAAAGCATAACCCCAAAACGATAGCGGTAAATCAGTAAGAGACATCATAGATCGCACCATATCTAATAAAGTACGATTACGACGTTCGGACACACCATTACGTTGTGGTGTTTCGAGTGGCGTGAGTTGCAAAACTATTCCGCATTGTTTTAAATGAAGACCAAACTCGTAGCTCAAATATTCTCCTCCACGATCAGATCGTAGAAACTTTATTTTCTTGTTATGATGGTTTTCCACTTCACTTTGAAATTCTTTGAACTTTTCAAATGTTTCAGACTTATGTTTCATCAAGTAGATATACCCATATCTGCTCAAATCATCTATGAAGGTCAGAAAATAACGATACCCACCGCGAGCATCAACACTCATCGGACTGCATACATCAGTATGTATTATTTCCAACAAGTCTATTGCTCGCTCCATTGTTCCAGAGAACGGAGTCTTAGTCATCTTCCCTTGAGGCATGGTTCTCAAGCATCAAGTGATTCAAGATAAAGTGATCCCAAAATCCCATTAGCATGGAGTTTCTTCATGCGCTTTACACGAATATGACCTAAACGGCAGTGCCACAAATAAGTTGCACTATCATTATTAAACTTATACCTTTTGGCTTCAATACTATGAATATGTGTATCACTACTATCAAGATTTAGTAAAAATAGACCACTCATCAAGGGTGCATGACCATAAAAGATATTACTCATATAAATAGAACAACCAGTATTCTCTGATTTAAATGAATAACCGTCTCGCATTAAACAAGATCCAGATATAATGTTCATGCTTAACACTGGCACCAAATAACAATTATTCAGGTCTAAAACTAATCCCAAAGTTAGATGTAGAGGTAGCATGCCGACGGTGATCACATCGACTTTGGAACCATTTCCCACGCGCATCGTCACCTCGTCCTTAGCCAATCTTCGCTTAATCCGTAGCCCCTGTTTCGAGTTGCAAATATTAGCAACAGAACCAGTATCAAATACCCAGGCGCTACTGCGACCTTTAGTAAGGTACACATCAATAACATGTATATCAAATATACCGTTCACTTTGCCATCCTTTTTTCCGCCAAATACTTGGGGCAGTTCTGCTTCCAGTGACCAGTCCCTTTGTAGTAGAAGCACTCAGGCTTAGGTCCAGACTTGGGCTTCTTCACTTGAGCAGCAACTTGCTTGCCGTTCTTCTTGAAGTTCCCCTTCCTCCCTTTGCCCTTCTTCTTGAAACTGGTGGTCTTGTTGACCATCAACACTTGATGCTCCTTCTTGATTTCTACCTCCGCAGCCTTTAGCATCGCGAACAACTCGGGAATTGTCTTATCCATCCCTTGCATATTATAGTTCATCACGAAGCTTTTTTAGCTTGGTGGCAGTGATTGAAGAACTCGGTCAATGACACTATCAACTGGAAGATTAACTCCCAGCTGAGTCAAGTGATTGTGGTACCCAGACATTCTGAGTATGTGCTCACTGACATAACTATTCTCCTCCATTTTGCATATGTAGAACTTATTGGAGACTTCATATCTCTCAATCCGGGCATTTGCTTGAAATATTAATTTCAACTCCTGGAACATCTCATATGCTCCATGACATTCAAAATGTCGTTCAAGTCCCGGTCCTAAGCCATAAAGCATGGCACACTGAACTATCGAGTAGTCATCAGCTTTGCTCTGCCAGGTGTTCATAACATCTGGAGTTGCTCCTGCAGCGAGTTTGGCACCTAGCGGTGCTTCCAGGATGTAATTCTTCTATGCAGCAATGAGGATAATCCTCAAGTTACGGACCCAGTCTGTGTAGTTACTACCATCATCTTTCAACTTAGCTTTCTCTAGGAACGCATTACAATTCAACGGAACAGTAGCACAGGCCATTTATCTACAACAACATAGACATGCAAAATACTATCAGGTACTAAGTTCATGATAAATTAAAGTTCAATTAATCATATTACTTAAGAACTCCCACTTAGATAGACATCCCTCTAATTATCTAAGTGATCATGTGATCCATATCAACTAAACCATATCCGATCATCACGTGAGATGGAGTAGTTTTCAATGGTGAACATCACTATGTTGATCATATCTGATATATGATTCACGTTCGACCTTTCGGTCTCAGTGTTCCGAGGCCATATCTGCATATGCTAGGCTCGTCAAGTTTAACCTGAGTATTTTGCATGCGCAAAACTGGCTTGCACCCATTGTATGTGAACGTAGAGCTTATCACACCCGATCATCACGTGGTGTCTCGGCACGATGAACTGTAGCAACGGTGCATACACAGGGAGAACACTTGTACCTTGAAATTTAGTGAGAGATCATCTTATAATGCTACCGTCGTACTAAGCAAAATAAGATGCATAAAGGATAAACATCACATACAATCAATATAAGTGATATGATATGACCATCATCATCTTGTGCCTTTGATCTCCATCTCCAAAGCACCGTCATGATCACCATCATCACCGGCTTGACACCTTGATCTCTATCGAAGCATCGTTGTCGTCTCTCCAACTATTGCTTCTACGACTATCACACCGCTTAGTGATAAAGTAAAGCAATTACATGGCGAATGCATTTCATACAATAAAGCGACAACCATATGGCTCCTGCCAGTTGCCGATAACTGTTACAAAACATGATCATCTCATACAAAAATTTATATATCATCACGTCTTGACCATATCACGTCACAGCAAGCCCTGCAAAAACAAGTTAGACGTCCTCTACTTTGTTGTTGCAAGTTTTACGTGGCTGCTACGGGCTTAGAAAGAACCATTCTTACCTACGCATCAAAACCACAATGATTTTTTGTCAAGTGTGCTGTTTTAACCTTCAACAAGTACCGGGCGTAGTCACACTCGATTCAACTAAAGTTGGAGAAACAGACACCCACTAGCCACCTGTGTGCAAAGCATGGCGGTAGAACCAGTCTCATGAATGCGGTCATGTAATGTTAGTCTAGGCCGCTTCATCCAACAATACTGTCGACTCAAAGTATGACATGCTAGTACGCAGTATGACTATTATAGCCCACAACTCTTTGTGTTCTACTCGTGCATATAACATCTACGCAGAGACCTGGCTCTAATACCACTGTTGGGGAACATAGTATTTTGAAAAATTTGCCTACGATCATACAAGATCTATCTAGGAGAAGCATAGCAACGAGCGGGGAGAGTGTGTCCATGTACCCTCGGAGACTGAAAGCGGAAGCGTTAAGTAACACGGTTGATGTTTGATTTGGCAGCAGTCTTAGAACTTGTTGAATTTATCACTCTATTGCTCTAAAGTAACCAATCTTTTCATCTTTCGACTGACCGTCCTTTGATTACAGAAATCCTCTGAACTTGGAGCTCGTTTTGCTGACCTTGAGCAGAAGCAGATTCAGCTCAATCTCGATCTGGAGCTAGCCAAGATAAACTTGCAGAAGGCTAAGGACGAAGCCGCGGGTACGAAAAACTTGTCGACTGATTTGTTTCTGAACCGGCTTTTATTTGCTTTTCCTGAACCAAGCGTCATTTCTTTCAAAAACAATGAACCAGGCTCTGGCGAAAAAGGATCTGGACCTTGCAGCCGCGCAGAAAGCAGCCGAAGAGAAAACTGCACTCGCCGACCAGAAGCTGGCTTCAGTCGGCAAACTGGAGGAAGAGAACGCCAAGCTGAAGACTGCCCTGGATGAAGCCAACAAGGAGGCGACTCGTCTGAAGAAGGACAAGAGGGCCCTGACCGACAAGGTGGAAGACATCGCCCGCAAGAGAGATGACTTGGAGAATTATCTAGGTCTTGCCAAGAAGTTGTTCATCATCCTTGAAGGTGCTTTCCTTTGTCCGACTAATTTGTTGATGTCGACTCGATATATAACCATTGACTCATCGTTGTATTGCATGTGTAGAATTTTGCCAGAACTTTGAGGAAGATACTAGGCCGATTGAGACAAGCTTGGACCCCATCCTCTCTCCTGTGAAGGACGAAGCTGCCATGAACGTGCTCCGACTAGAATCCCGTGTCGCTGGTGTTGTGGGTTACCTTGCTCGACTGAAAGTTGCAGTGTTGCGCATCGACACAGCACTCTGGCCAGGGGCGATGCTTCAAAATGACCTCGAGTCTCTGATGGCTCGACTCAATGAGGTCCCTGGTCGAGTGCAGGAATGGAAGAAGTCTTCTGCCTGATGCGGTGCTGACATGGCTCTGTCGCTGGTTCGTGTCCACTGCAAGGAAGCCCGAGAAGAGAAGCTGGCGGCGATCAAGGTTGCCAATACTAAAAGGCATAACTTCCAATCCTTCATGGAAACCTTCATTGTTGCTGCCACTTGGATTGCTGACGGAATGGATCTGGACGAGTTCGTCGAGCCTGCTAGCCCTCCTCCTGCGGAGTGAACAAACTTTATGCCTCGCTTTAAATTTGCCTCGGAATGCCGAGTGATTTTGTAATCGTTAAACTCCTTCGGGCCTGATGCCCGAGTACTTTAATCCGTGGTCTGGAACCTTAGGATTTATCTGAACTTGGTTTATCTCTGAATATGTTTGTGTTTGCCTTCGAGTGGAACTTGTTTCTTCACTCGGAATAGTCTTTGTACTTGCGATGCAGCTCTGAGGAGAAGGCTATCAGTCGACCTGCACCTTGTCGCCCTCGCGGATCGTGATGGAGCGCTCACTTTTTTTATGGCGCAGCTCTGAGGAGAAGGTCGCAGTCGACCTACACCTCGTCGTCCTTGCAGAACGGGATGGAGCGCACATTGTACTTATGGCGCAGCTCTGAGGAGAAGGTCGCAGTCGACCCACACCTCGTCATACTTGCAGATCGGGATGGAGCGCACATTGTACTTATGGCGCAGCTCTGAGGAGAAGGTCGCGGTCGACCTGCACCTCGTCGTCCTTGCGGATCGGGATGGAGTGTGTGGCCAAGTCCCCGAGCTAGAAGATCGCTTCTCACTCGGAATGTGTTTTATACTTAGGCGAGTACTGGACTGCAGCTAAGCCCCCGAGTGAGAGGGTTGCTCGCCACTCGGTAGGATTTTTTAAACTTAGGCGAGTACTGGACTGCAGCTAAGCCTCCGAGTGAGAGGGTTGCTCACCACTCGGTAGGATTTTTCAAACTTAGGCGAGTACTGGACTGCAGCTAAGCCCCCGAGTGAGAGGGTTGCTCGCCACTCGGTAGGATTTTTTAAACTTAGGCGAGTACTGGACTGCAGCTAAGCCTCCGAATGAGAGGGTTGCTCACCACTCGGTAGGATTTTTCAAACTTAGGCGAGTACTGAACTACAGCTAAGCCTCCGAGTGAGAGGGTTTCTCACCACTCGGTAGGATTTTTCAAACTTAGGCGAGTACTGGACTGCAGCTAAGCCCCCGAGTGAGAGGCTTGCTCATCACTCGGTAGGGTTTTTCAAACTTAGGCGAGTACTGGACTGCAGCTAAGCCTCAGAGTGAGAGGGTTGCTCACCATTTGGTACGATTTTTCAAACTTAGGCGAGTACTGGACTGCAGCTAAGCCCCCGAGTGAGAGGGTTGCTGTGACAACCTGATTTTTGACCCCTTCTTTTTCTTTTGTTTTTCTGAGGTTTTTGCCTGAGATTTCCTTTTTCCATGGCTATGTGGTCTGGAAACGGAAGAAGATGAACTCTTCTTTGCTTCTAGAGTGGCCTGTCAAACCCAAATCCTTCCCTAGACCATGTCATTTTCATCCTAGCCCAAATCCCAATATTCTTTTTATTGGGAATATTCCTTTTCTATTAAAGGAATAACTCAAATTGCCCTAGGTTGTGAAGCAATCTTTATTTCCATCACTCCTGAAATTCCCAAATAATTCTCATAAATTGTTTGGGTAATATCTTTCTCAAATATGGCAAAATATTTCATTTGTCATGTTTATCATCATGCTCAAATAATTCATTTCCTATTCTGCCCTAAATGGCACATTGTGAAGCAAGTGCTATTTTCATTTTCCCAATTGACATCAAACTCTTTGGACACCTTTTCCTGTCCATATCATTGCCACATGCCAAAATGCAACCTCATTTGCCTAGTAATTATTTAATTATGATTTCCCAAAGTTTCTATCCAGAAAGAAGCTTTGTGAAGGAGGTGCAAGCTAGGCATATCCAAATGAGTTGCCCTTTTGCATGGTCCCTCATATCATCATATCATAGCCCTCCACCAAAGTAGAGCTCATGTCATGCCTCCATGTGAGCTCATCTTCAATCCTTTGATTCTGTCCAAAATTTCAGTTTGTGAAGCAAGTATATTTTATCTTCCTCCACTATAGCTATCATTTTTTCTAGGCCTTCTATTATCCATATAACCTACCTCCACCCATTTTGGGCATGGTTCATCAAGCCATTATTCCTCTAGAATTTTTGCAACTTTCTGTCCAAAGGAGATGTTTGTGAAGCAAGTACCAGTTTGGCTTGGCCAATTGGTATGAGACTTTTTGAGCATCTTCATAGGACCAAATGACTCTGCCTTGCCCAATTTGAGCTCAATTTGACACTCCACGTGAGTGCACCTTCTTGATCAAGTTTCTGGACCAGATTATGCAGTTGCAAAGCAAGTGCATTAAATCTTGGTCTATTTCCTGCCAAACTCCCCAGTATGGTAGTACTTCCTAACCCAAATACCCCAGACAACTCATTTAGCTCTAATCTCACCTCAGTTGATCACTGTTTCATGATCAAGTTTACTATAGTAAACTTCAGAGGGTTCTTACCATTTAACCATAGCGTGTTTCATCGATCTACCACCGGAGTTGAAACCTATCTTGGAAGGACTATTAGCTAGACAACGTTTTGGGTGCAGTAGAGCATTGAAAGCCCTGGTTCACGTGGTGACTACGACGATGGCGTGCCTGTGCACGCGCTCTGTGCGCTGTGGCCACGTCCAGGGCGCCGTTTCTGCTTCGTTCGCTTCCCCCTCGTCGTCTTAGCACGCGTGAGCATGTCCATTGTCTTCCTCTTGTCGTCGCCGATCACCTGGACCCCGCACCCCCTCCGGCAGCTTCCTCACCGACGCAAGCCGCCACGTGCCCACGGGCGCACAGTGGCGGTTTGGCTCGGTTCCTCGCCGTCATCATCCTCCCTGCGCTTCCTTGGCCGCCTCTTCCCCGTGAGCTTTCTCCATGTGCCTCCATCGTCGTCTACCTCCGAGCTCATGCGCGTGGGCACGCGTGCGCGGCGCCGGACACGCGTCCGCGGCAGCGCCAGCACGGCACAGCCCTCCCCTTGGCTATTTAAGCAGCCCCGGGCGCCCTCGACCTCAGCAAGCCACACCTCGACCTCCCAGGTCCCCGCCCCACTACTCTCCCGAGCCCATAGAGCTCTCTGCTTCCCTCCATGGCCGTCGTGCCTGCCTCGGCCTCGGCCTAAATTCGCTCAACGCCGAGCTCCTCCCTCCCTCACTCCACCACCAGAGACCTCCATCCTCACCCCGGAGCCACCCCAGCGCCTCTCCTCCTCCTCCCGTGGCCGTTTGCCACGCACTCCCCGGAGGCCGAAGCTCTCCTCCGCCGCGGCTCCCTGTTCCGTCTGCTCCACTGTTTTTCGGCGTGGGCAGATCCCTCAGTCGGGTGCGGCTCGTCTCCCTGAGCTCCTTGGTGTGCTGCACGGCTCGGGGGATGGCCGGAGTCGGCCCGGCGAGCGCCGGTGACCCCTCCTCTGCCCTGCGCACGGCGTCGGGGAAGGAAGAAGGAGGAGCGGGAGGAGGTAGTTGACCGCGCGTGGACCCCGCGGCCCCACGCGATAGTGGCTCGGTAGTCCGGCCCCGCCTTTGCCACGCTGGATAAGTGGAGGCGTAATCCACTAGGTTATGTCTTAGCTTATCGAAAGCGTATTTCTCTTCGAGCTCAGCCCAGAATGCATTTTCGCTTCTGGAAAACGTATTTCCTTCTAATACGCTTTCTGTTTTTCTGTCCAGGCCGCGTTTGAAAATATTTTCATTACAGATAGGTCCCTGGCAGAAAACACTTCATATCTTTTTGCTCCCAACTCCAAATGAGGTGATTCCAAAGCCCACGTCTTCGTTTCGTCGAGCCCGTTCTGTTGGTATCATTTTCACCATGTGTTAACATTCTGAAAATGACCATTTTTCCCTTGCACTTAATCAGCCCCTTTTGAGACAGAATGTTTTCCGGCAATTTTTTCCGCGAGCTTCTCGCACTCCTTCTCGGTGATTTCTTCCACCCCAGGCAAGCCACAATACCCACTTGCATGATAGTCATGCAATAGCCATGGTTTTCAAATTGAATATTTATTAAATGATTGCTTGTTTAAAATATGGTTATCGTTGTGTCGGTAATGCTTCTGGGTTAGTGCTTACTTGCTTGCTATGTTGTTATGCACCTGGTTATCATGCCCTCCTAGTTGCTAGTATTACTTTCATATTTCCATGCTTGATAGTAGTACATGTTGGGTTGGTCATGTTCTTCGGTGCATGACTAACGTCGGTTACCGAGTACTGTTAATATGCATTGTTCCTTTGCTTTTAGTTGGTTAAGTGTTACTCGGTAATGTTATTGATGAGTTCTCGCATGGTAGTTTGGTTGATGCTAGTGGTCATGTTATGCTATGAGTAGTGTTGCACTTGTAATATTTATGCTCGTCATTATGCCATGTTCAGTTGGAGATTATTCATAGTTGATATGGTGGATAGTTATGTTGTACCCTCATGCTTATGTTGATATCATGCTCATGCATTGTCCTTGCATCATGTTATTTTATCATGGCTCAACATATTGCATTCAAGTTTAACTGGATTAAATTGAACTGGAACAACTGTTGGCTGAGTCATGGTGCCACCATATCAAAACTGACCAGTGCAACCACGCTTACCTTTATGGGAAGGTCCTAACTAGGTCTATTGTCGTGCCTCTCGCCGGTGCCTCCAACGAGGGAAGGTTATGGGCGCGTGCTACCCTGATCAGGTAGGCGGACATAACCTCGTGTGCCCGTTGTTGTTATTATGGATCCGGTCCCTGTGAGGGACGGTCCCCGTGAGGAACGTTTTGGCCACGACGGTGGTCGTTGTGTCTTTGGTAGACACGGGGCCACCCAGGACTAGCCCAGTGGGGAGTGAGTCGGAGTGGCCGGGAGAGTGTCATGGCAGTAGATCGCTTTTGTCGGAACGCCGTTGGTCCACCCGAATGGGAGTGCGAGGCCATGGGTTCCGTAGTGTGGGTACAGTGTACTAACCACTTTAGAGTGTATATTAAATCTATCGATAGCCGCGCCCGCGGATAAGGGCCCAGTTCGTGTCGGTCACACCGTGAGTCCATAGTATTAATAATAATGTCCTTAATAACAACCCCGGTTCGATGATGAGATAAGTTGGTTGTGATCGCCGGAAGGATCACCGTTTGAGACCAAGTGTTGGTCATGGTCGTGATCGCCGGAATGATCACCGTGGTATCGAGGATACCGAGTTGTTGGATATCCGTGTTGTTGTGCGAGAATCGTGGGTAAAGATCAAGCTCTTTGTGGTCATTTGATGATTACTACGGTATTGTTTATACCAAGCTTGATTTGATCCTGAGATGATCGTGTAATGTCCGAGGTTGGTAAGTGATGCATGTGATGGTTACGAGGTAAACCGAGCAGAATAAATAGTGCATATAGTGTCATCATGTTGCATGCTAGTATCGTCAGATTCATATGTTCATGCCATGCTCATGTTGTTCTAGCTGTATCATGTTCATGTTGCTCATGTCATGTTTTTATGAGGATCTCATGTTAATTCCTGCTTAACCTGTAAATGCCATGTTGATGTTTGTCTTGAATGCTTCTGGTTATTGTGAGCTTGCAAGTACATTCAATGTACTGACCTGGCGTGTCATGCCAGCTTGCAGGTCGTGCCTGGATTGCTTGCTTGTTTGGTGTTGTTCCTGTGTTCGCGAGCTAGGATAAACGTTCCAGCCAGAGTCCCTGCGGATTGGAGTCCATCATCGCCGTTCGTTGTTCCGCTGCAAGTAGTTGTTCCGCTGCCTCAACTTGTTATGCTGCTTGCATAGAGAAATTGAAGATGGCATAGTGTCGCCGTACCGATGTTATTCATTGTAATATCGAAGACCTTGTATTCATATTCGTGTATTAATAGATAGCTGGTTTGTTCTATGCTAAGCAGTGCCGTATTCTAGAAGACTTCACCTCGATCTCTGGGCTGGAATACAGTGTGTTCTGGTTTTCTCTGAGCCGGAGTGCCATAGGCTTGGTATCAGAGCAGGTCTGGCTGTAGGATGCCTTAGCCCGCGCGAACGTTAGAAAGCGGTAGTATAGACCCCAGTTGGTTTGTTGCACTTGATTGTTGCATTTGGTTGTCGCATAGCATGCATATAGATTATTATTTTGTCACTAACGGTTGATCTTGTGAGTGTAAGCGGCATCATTTTCAGTCCACCGCCTGCACCCCCCTTCTAGCATGTCTGCTCTTTAGTGTTCGGTGTCATCTCTGTCCCAGCAAAGTGATGCCCTGGTACCCAGAGTTCCAGGAACCATTTGCAGGAGTTATGGTCAGGTATCGCGTATATTTTTCCGCCACCCACACATATTATTTCGGTGATAAACTTGTTTCTATCCCGAATCATGCCATCCATCTCGTCCCTCTGTCAACCCTTACTGATCTTGGTTATCAAAAAAAAGGGCAAAGCCAGCGAGCCTTGTTTTTCCACCGCTACCCTACCCAGTCATTCTATTCTTTGGACGTGTATGAATCCCTTTCGTACGCTTGATGATGATGTGGTTGTGACTCGCTACTTGATCGTCAAGTCCGTCCTCGCCTGTGTATCCATCCAGATCCAGCCACTGTTCACCCAGTGCTTGGTGTAGCTTCGGTTAAGCCAACTCCTTCCACACATGGATATAATTTTCGTGCACACCGCCACAGCATATTAGACCGTAATACCGGAGTTTCCGCGCGATTTGTGTGCTTAGGTGTGCATGCATATTATGGTGTGAGTAGTAGTAATATGTGATGATTGCTTGATTAATTATATTAGTAGTATGCTTGTGTGCTTTTGTTTTAGTCATTTCTTTTGGCCTCCGGTGTTCCAAATTTTCCCCTATTAAAGTTGCTCGTCAGCCGACACCGGACCCGAAGAGTCAGCAAGAAATACATATATTTGGAAACTCAGCTAAAGAGAATGGAATTGTCAGCAGACTGTAGTGAAATTGGAAATAGCTCGTCTGAATACAAAAGAAATCCTGGATGGAATGTCAGTATAAAGTTGGCATTAACGTGTACTCCTCACAACAGTATGGAATTCTCAACCGACTGCATTCAGATTGGGGGATATCTGATCATGTTACTGAGTGTCAAGTCTCTCTCAACGTGCACTCCTCATAGCAGAAATGATCAAATCAGCAAGAAGATAAAATTGTGTGCAAGGTTGACAGAATATTATCAAAGGTATGGCTCAGAAACAAGTTTAATTTTTCGTTGAGGATGATTTTGGAACCCGATGTACCTGGAAGAAAGAAAAAATATGGCATGTACTCAGAAAGGAGGATAGTCCTGCAAAACCCCGTTTCATACAAGAAATCAATAACAAAAAATTTAAGATGGTTATATATGTGGAAATCGGTCCGCATATCACAATAAGAAGCTTCTGGTGTAAGCAACCCAATCTTCCCTCGCAAGATACCCGAGAAGCTTCCAAGGCAAGATTCATCTATCTTCCTCAGTATGATACATGGATGGTTTCCCGTACAAGGTACTCTGCCTTCTTCAGTAAGCAACCGCAAAAGCTTCCGGCATAAGGTACAGAGTCTTTCCCCAGCAAAGTCTTTAAGGGAGTAAGCTTCTGAAGCACGATATCCAGTCTTCTTCAGCAAGCTATCCGATGAAAGTTTCGAGCACAAGCCAGCCAATCTTCCTCAGTAAGACATTGGTACAAGGTAGTACGCTGTGAATTGATAGCATATGGCAGTGAATCCCAAGAATCAGATCCGCAACATTTCGGTTAGAAGCAAGAATCAGTCAGAATACACGTGTGTCTCGGGAATCAGATTCTCATATATATGCGGTGAGCATACCACCAAGATCTTACAAGTCACTCGGATGAGGATCTGACAACCATGTGAGGATGGTTAAGAGAAGAAAACCAGTATACACCGCAGTGTGACAAAGGATTATGAGGATTGACGACATCAATGAGCTCAATGCAAGTACCTGTGTACCTGGAAAATGATCCTGATGAGCCCTTGTCCCCTTTTTCTCCAATGACGGCACCGCGCCTGTGATCTAAGCTATTTTTAGCTATCCGGGGTGGATGCCGATTTTTATTTCTCTCTTCAACGACTGTCACGAGTTCTGAGCTGCTTTTAGGCCGTCTCGTACAGCTGTTGAGTTTCTTTTTGTGACAGTAGCCCTATAGCTACTTTTTGGCTATTTTAGGGAGTTGCCACCTTCTTCTTATCAACCCGGTCTCATGTTCTGAGCTGCTTTTCGGCCGTCTTGAGCCGTGGTTGAGTTATTTCAGTAATGTCCCAGATCTGAGTTGTAAAGACCGTTCTGGTGGCTACTGATTTATTTGCCGATTTCTTGCAAAGGTTTGGATGTTCATTTTCCTGCGGTCAGAACTTGAGGGGTGTTGAACCTGCCATTTATTTGGGTACCCTGTCAGAAAAATGAGGATAAGCTGCGATTGCCGAAAAATTGCACCGACATTACCTATGGTGATACGAAGAAGCAATATGACCCAGCTCTTTCAGCCAAGGATCCAGGCCAAGAAAACAATAATGAAGGAGCAAGACCAGTGATGTAGGTATGAAAATTGTTGCAAGACCCGCGTGGTGCAGAACCACCGTCAGTCAAGTCTGCAGATATTATCATACAGGTCAAACTCTTATGCTAGCCACAACAGGCGACAATCAAATATTTGGTACGGATCCGATACTCAAGATAGTGGAACCAGTTAAGATGATTCAGGAACTTCCGCGATAAGCCAGAATCTGTCAGGAAAGCGGTTATGACCCAACTCACTGTTTGGAGCCTGAAGGGCCTGCATTTAGTGGAGAAACCCAATGCAAGGAGTTAGAGCTTGGGTGTCCACTAGAAAAAATGTAATCACCACTTTATGAAAGATTGTCAGTGCCGGATGACACACCCAGCGGAAATCACTCACAGATTTGTGAGACGGGCCTGTATTTCAGCATGATAACAAATCACACATACCTAAGTCAGCAGATCTTAAAAGAAATTGGAGCATGTATAAGCATCAACAAGCAAGGTAAGATCTGTCAGAGTATGGATATATTAAAGCAAACCACCCCAGGGCTAGTCAGATAAAAATTTAGTGGGAACAAAAATAAGAAAAAGGATACCCGAGTTGGAAACAGTTTCCTTAAGTCAGTATCTTCATACTTGTTCCCTGAGCAACCAAATCTCAAGGACGAGATTTCTTTAAGGGGGTAAGGTTTGTGACAGCCTGATTTTTGGCCCTTTTTCTTTCTTTTGTTTTTCTGAGGTTTTTTCCTGAGATTTCCTTTTTCCGTCGCTATGTGGTCTGGAAACGGAAGAAGATTGTAACACCCACGATGCGGCTATATCTCCCACGTGTCGAGGCACGACTTAGAGGCATAACCGCATAGTGGTTTTGTCACAGGAAGGGTCATCTTCACACAATCCCATGTAATGAACAAGAAAGGGATAAAGAGTTGGCTTACAATCGCCACTTCACACAATACATAATATTATTCATACATCATCCAAAATACAAACATATAGACCGACTACGGTCAAAATCCAGATGAAAATAAGACAACCCCAAATGCTAGATCCCCAATCGTCCCAACTGGGCCCCACTACTGATCATCAGGAAAAGACACATAGTAACGACCACGTTCCTCGTCGAACTCCCACTTGAGATCGACCCCATCATCTGCACTGGTATCGTCGGCACCTGCAACTGTTTTGGTAGAATCTGTGAGTCACGGGGACTCAGCAATCTCACGCCCGCGAGATCAAGACTATTTAAGCTTACAGGAAAGAGAGGTGTAATGAGGTGGAGCTGCAGCGGCAATTAGCATATATGGTGGCTAACTTGCGCAAATGAGAGCGAGAAGAGAAGCAACGGAACGGTCGTCATCTAGCAATGACCAAGAAGTGATCCTGAACTCCTACTTACGTCATACATAACTCAGACCGTGTTCACTTCCCGGACTCCGCCGAGAAGAGACCATCACGGCTACACACGCAGTTGATGTATTTTAATTGGGTCAAGTGACAAGTTCTCTACAACGAGACATTAACAAATTCCCATCTGCCTCATAACCGCGGGCACGGCTTTCGAAAGATAAAACCCTGCAGGGGTGTCCCAACTTAGCCCATCATAAGCTCTCACGGTCAACGAAGGATAAACCTTCTCCCGGAAAGACCCGATCAGTCTCGGAATCCCGGTTTACAAGACATTTCGACAATGGTAAAACAAGACCAGCAAAGCCCCCGAATGTGCCGACAAATCCCGATAGGAGCTGCACATATCTCGTTCTCAGGGCACAACGGATGAGCCAGACGTCGGGTTGGCATAGACCCTGGTTGCCCAGGGGGCGCCGGACATCGCTCGGTTTGGCCCAGCACTCGAAGGAGCACTGGTCCGGGGGTTTAAAATAAAGATGACCCTCGGGCTCGCGAAAACCCGGGGGAAAAGGCTTAGGCGGCAAATGGTAAAACCAAAGTTGGGCCTTGCTGGAGGAGTTTTATTCAAGGCGAACTGTCAAGGGGGTCCCATAAATCACCCGACCGCGTAAGGAACGCAAACTCAAGGAACATAATCCCGGTATAACAGTAGCTAGGGCGGCAAGAGTGGAACAAAACACCAGGCATAAGGCCGAGCCTTCCACCCTTTACCAAAATATATAGATGCATTAATTAAATAAGAGATATTGTGATATCCCAACATATCCATGTTCCAACATGGAACAAACTTCAACTTCACCTGCAACTAGCAACGCTATAAGAGGGGCTGAGCAAAAGCGGTAACTTAGCCAAACAACGGTTTGCTAGGAAAGGATGGTTAGAGGCTGACATGGCAATATGGGAGACATGATATAGCAAGTGATAGGTAGCGGAGCATGGCAATAGAGCGAACAACTAGCAAAGCAAAGATAGAAGTGATTTCGAGGGGTGGTCATCTTGCCTGCAAGGTTCTCAGAGTTGTCGAAAGCTTGATCCTCGTAAGCGTACTCAACAGGTTCCTCGTTCACGAACTCATCTCCCGGCTCTACCCAAGACAAGAACACAAGCAACGGAACCACAATCAATCACGAGGAAGGCACAAGCAACATGATGCAAAACATGTATGATATGCAAGATATGATATGCGATGCATATGCGTGCTCCGGAAGGAAAAATGATGAACATGGCAGTAACTTGGCAAACCAAGCATGCGACTGGAAATATGAGATGATTTCGGTCGAAATCGATATAAAGATCACCGGAATCGGATGCACGGTTTGCAAATGGCAAGCAAAGCAAGAATGACGCGAAACTGCGATTAACAGCATGATAGCACTTAAAATGCAACAAGCAACAAAGCTACAGCACTCCAACATAACAACAAAGAACATGGCAGTAAACTAAAGGAGATGCTTGACAAAAGATGAACACTGAGCTATGGCTAGTTCATAACAGCTCAAGCTCAAACAAGCATGGCAAAAGTGCAAAAGATAACAGGATCACAGACTTAGTGAAGAACTGGACATGGCAGTAAACAGCATCAGGTAACAATGTTCAGAGCATGAAATCAACATGCTACAGGAACTTAACATAGCAAAACAAGGAATGGCAGTGTTCTACTAGATGCACATGACAAAAGTTCCTTAATGACCATAAGCCAAAAAGGAGCAGAAGATATGATGGCAAGCATGTAAACATAGCAAGTTTCGTTATCAGGTTTCAGACTTAGCAGAAAACAGAGCATGGCAGAAATAATAATATGTAGGCCTCTTTGTGAGCTTGATGCACTCACTACAGAGCAATTCATGACAAACCAAGCATACCTAAAGCAAGATGGCATGTTTATGAAGCTAACAATAGCAAGAACAATTGCATAGCATGTATGGATCAACTACAATAAGCTTGGCAAAATTGCATATCATGTTAAGAATCTGCCAGAAATATTTTATAGAAAACGTAGAGCAAGATTGAGTCATGCTATGGCACAACATAATTGCAAACAATTGCAGGAATGCATCAATTACAACTATATCTACAAAACATCCTTACTGAATATCTCTAAAATATACATGGATATCTCTGTAGCATCAAGTTTACATGACAACAAAATAACAGCAGACGAGGACTTGGAGAAATCACTAAGTCCCTGAAATCAGAAATATTACGGGGCCTACTTTGCATCCTTGTGCTAGCAACCACAAAGATCACAAAAATACATGGCATACACCCTTGGAAAGATGGCATGGCATACTTCAAAATACATGCAGAGCTAATGCCCAAAAGATGCACAGATTTAATGATACAAAAATGACAAATCTCCAAGTTCCGATAAGAACCAGCAGATAACAGCAACTAGCCCTCTTCCAACAAAGATTTGGGCATCAAGATGACCTCTAATGAACATGATGCAATTAAACAAAATGATGAGCATCACGAGTCGAACAATTTGACATATTACACGCGCGAATCGGACCTACATGCAAGGAGTTATGGCATCGCGAACAAGTGCACATGCTGAGAAAATTGAAGGACTTAAGAGAAATTGGGGGGCGAGAAGTCAACGCTACAGTGTCTTCTCGATCTGCGATGCTCGCTCGAGCTCGGGCTCGGGGCTCCGGCCGCCGGAGTCGGAGTGGAGGCGGCGGGCCGGCGACGAAGGAGGGCACCGGAGGGCGCGGGGGAGAGGCGGCGAGGGGCGCCGGCGGCACGGGCGCGGTGGAGGCGGCAGGTGCGGTGCGCGGGCGGCGGTGAACGGGCCGGCGGGCCCGCGGCGGGCTCGCGGGCCGGCGCGGTCGAGAAGGCGGCGGCGACACGTGGCATCTTCGGATTCGCCGGGGCGCGGCGGCGGACGCGTCCGGTTCGGGTCCGGACGTGTCCGGCGGCGGAGAGGGAACGGAGCTAGGGTTTGGACTGCGAATGTATTTCGGGATGCCCACATATTTATAGGTAGAGGGAGCTAGGAGACTCCAAATGAGGTGCGGTTTTTGCCCACACGATCGTGATCGAACGACCTAGAGCATGGAAGAGAGTTTGGTGGGTTTTGGGCTGGTTTTAGAGGGGTTTTTGCTGCACACACAAATAGACTTTGCGGATGCCCGGTTAACCATTGGAGTACCAAACGACCTCCAAATTGAACGAAATTTGACCGGTGGTCTCCGGTGGTATAATAAGGCCACTTAACAAGCCTCGGTCCATTCCGAGAAAGTTTGACACCCTCACACGAAACAAAACAAGAGGGGTGCACCGGAGGAGATAGGAGCGCCGGATTGCAAAACGGACAACGGGGAAAATGTTCGGATGCAAGAGACGAACACGTATGCAAATGCAATGCACATGATGACATGATATGAAAATGCATGACATGACAAAAAATGCAAAAACGAAAAACAAAACCCGACAACGGAGGGAAAATCATAACACATAGCCGGAAATGGCAAGAGTCGGAGTTACAAATATGGCAAGTTACATGCGGGGTGTTACAAAGATGAACTCTTCTTTGCTTCCACAGTGGCTTGTCATACCCAAATCCTTCCCTAGACCCAGTCATTTTCATCCTAGCCCAAATCCCAATATTCTTTTTATTGGGAATATTCCTTTTCTATTAAAGGAATAACTCAAATTGCCCTAGGTTGTGAAGCAACCTTTATTTCCATCACTCCTAAAATTCCCAAATAATTCACATAAATTGTTTGGGTAATATCTTTCTCAAATATGGCAAAATATTTCATTTGTCATGTTTATCATCATGCTCAAATAATTCATTTCCTATTCTGCCCTAAATGGCACATTGTGAAGCAAGTGCTATTTCAATTTTCACAATTGACCTCAAACTCCTTGGACACCTTTTCCTGTCCATATCATTGCCACATGCCAAAATGCAACCTAATTTGAATCGTAATTATTTAATTATGATTTTCCAAAGTTTCTATCCAGAAAGAAGCTTTGTGAAGGAGGTGCAAGCTAGGCATATCCAAATGAGTTGCCCTTTTGCATGCTCCCTCATATCATCATATCATAGCCCTCCACCAAAGTAGAGCTCATGTCATGCCTCCATGTGAGCTCATCTTCAATCCTTTGATTCTGTCCAAAATTTCAGTTTGTGAAGCAAGTATATTTTATCTTGCTCCATTATGGCTGTCAATTTTTCTAGGCCTTCTATTATCCATATAACCTACCTCCACCCATTTTGGGCATGGTTTATCAAGCCATTATTCCTCTAGAATTTTTGCAAGTTTCTGTCTAGAGGAGATGTTTGTGAAGCAAGTACCAGTTTGGCTTGGCCAATTGGTATGAGACTTTTTGAGCATCTTAATAGGACCAAATGACTTTGCCTTGCCCAATTTGAGCTCAATTTGACACTCCACGTGAGTGCACCTTCCTGATCAAGTATCTGGACCAGATTATGCAGTTGCAAAGCAAGTGCATTAAATCTTGGTCCATTTCCTGCCAAACTCCCCACTATGGTAGTACTTCCTAACCCAAACACCCCAGACAACTCATTTGGCTCTAATCTCACCACAGTTGATCACTGTTTCATGATCAAGTTTACTATAGTAAACTTTAGAGGGTTCTTACCATTTAACCAGAGCGTGTTTCATTGATCTACCACCGGAGTTGAAACCTATCTTGGAAGGACTATCAGCTATACAATGTTTTGGGTGCTGTAGAGCATTGAAAGCCCTGGTTCACGTGGTGACTACGACGATGGCGTGCCTGTGCATGCGCTCTGTGCGCAGTGGCCGCGTGCAGGGCGCCGTTTCTGCTTCGTCCGCTTCCCCCTCGTTGTTTTAGCGCGCGTGAGCATGTCCATTGTCTTCCACTCGTCGTAGCCGATCACCTGGACCCCGCTCCCCCTCCGGCAGCTTCCTCACCGACGCAAGCCGCCACGTGCCCACGGGCGCACAGTGGCGGTTTGGCTCGGTTCGTCGCCGTCGTCATCCTCCATGCGCTCCCTTGGCCGCCTCTTCCCCGTGAGCTTTCTCCCTGTGCCTCCATCGTCGTCTACCTCCGACCTAATGCGCATGGGCACGCGTCCGCGGCGCCGGACACGCGTCCGCGGCGGTGCCAGCACAGCACACCCCTCCCCTTGGCTATTTAAGCAGCCCCGGGCGCCCTCGACCTCACCAAGCCACTCCTCGACCTCCCAGGACCCCGCCCCACTACTCTCCCGAGCCCATAGAGCTCTCTGCTTCCCTCCATGGCCGTCGTGCCCGCCTCGGCCTCGGCCTAAATTCGCTCAACGCCGAGCTCCTCCCTCCCTCACTCCACCACCAGAGACCTCCATCCTCACCCCGGAGCCACCCCAGCGCCTCTCCTCCTCCTCCCGTGGCCGTTTGCCACGCACTCCCCGGAGGCCGAAGCTCTCCTCCGCTGCAGCTCCCTGTTCCCTCTGCTCCACTGTTTTCTGGCGTGGGCAGATCCCTAAGTCGGGTGCGGCTCGTCTCCCTGAGCTCGTTGGTGTGCTGCACGGCTCGGGGGATGGCCGGAGTCGGCCCGGCGAGCAACGGTGCCGGCGACACCTCTTCTGCCCTGCGCACGGCGTCGGGGAAGGAAGAAGGAGGAGCGGGAGGAGGTAGTTGACCTCGCGTGGACCCTGCGGCCCCACATGTCAGTGGCTCGGTAAGCCGGCCCCACCTTTGCCATGCTGGATAAGTGGAGGCGTAATCCACCAGGTTACGTCTTCGCTTATCAAAAGCGTATTTCTCTTCAAGCTCAGCCCAGAATGTGTTTTCGCTTTTGGAAAACGTATTTCCTTCTAATACGCTTTCTGTTTTTCTGTCCAGGCCCTGTTTGAAAATATTTTCATTACAGATAGGTCCCTGGCAGAAAACACTTCATATCTTTTTGCTCCCAACTCCAAATGAGGTGATTCCAAAGCCCACGTCTTCGTTTCGTCGAGCCCGTTCTGTTCGTATCATTTTCACCATGTGTTAACATTCTGAAAATGACCATTTTTCCCTGCGCTTAATTAGCCCCTTTCGAGAGAGAACGTTTTCCGGCAATTCTTTCCGTGAGCTTCCCGCACTCCTTCTCGGCGATTTCATCCACCCCAGGCAAGCCACAATACCCACTTGCATGATAGTCATGCAATAGCCATTGTTTTCAACTTGAATATTTATTAAATGATTGCTTGTTTAAAATATGGTTATCGTTGTTTCGGTAAAGCTTCTAGGTTAGTTCTTACTTGCTTGCTATGTTGTTATGCACCTGGTTATCATTCCCTGCTAGTTGCTAGTATTACTTTAATATTGCCCTGCTTGATAGTAGTACATGTTGGGTTGGTCATGTTCTTCGGTGCATGGCTAACGTCGGTTACCGAGTACTATTAATATGCATTGTTCCTTTGTTGTTAGTTGGTTAAGTGTTACTCGGTAATGTTATTGATGAGTTCTCACATGGTATTTTGGTTGATGCTAGTGGTCATGTTATGCTATGAGTAGTGTTGCACTTGTAATATTTATGCTCGTCATTATGCCATGTTCAGTTGGAGATTATTCATAGTTGATATGGTGGATAGTTATGTTGTACCCTCATGCTTATGTTGATATCATGCTCATGCATTGTCCTTGCATCACGTTATTTTATCATGGCTCAGCATATTGCATTCAAGTTTAACCGGATTAAATTGAACTTGAACAACTATTGGCTGAGTCATTGTGCCACCATATCGAAACTGACCAGTGCAACCACGCTTACCTTTATGGGAAGGTCCTAACTAGGTCTATTGTCGTGCCTCTCGCCGGTGCCTCCAATGAGGGAATGTTATGGGCGCGCGCTACCCTGATCAGGTAGGCGGACATAACCTTGTGTGCCCGTTGTTGTTATTATGGATCCGGTACCCGTGAGGGACGGTCCCCGTGAGGGTCGTTTTGGCCATGACGGTGGTCGTTGTGTCTTTGGTAGACACGGGGCCACCCAGGACTAGCCCAGTGGGGAGTGAGTCGGAGTGCCCGAGAGAGTGTCATGGCAGTAGATCGGTTTTGTCGGAATGCTGTTGGTCCACCCGAATGGGAGTGTGAGGCCATGGGTTCCGTAGTGTGGGTACAGTGTACTAACCTCTGCAGAGTGTATATTAAATCTATCGATAGCCACGCCCGCGGATAAGGGCCCAGTTCGTGTCTGTCACACCGTGAGTCAACAGTATTAATAATAATGTGCTTAATAACAACCCCGGTTCGATGATGAGATAAGTTGGTTGTGATCGCCGAAAAGATCACCGTTTGAGACCAAGTGTTGGTCATGGTTGTGATCGCTGGAATGATCACCGTGGTATCAAGGATACCGAGTTGTTGGATATCCGTGATGTTGTGCAAGAATCGTGGGTAAAGATCAAGCTCCTTGTGGTCATTTGATGATTACTATGGTATTGTTTATACCAAGCTTGATTTGATCCTGAGATGATCTTGTAATGTCCGAGGTTGGTAAGTGATGCATGTGATGGTTACGAGGTAACCCAAGTAGAATAAGTAGTGCATATAGTGTCATCACGTTGCATGCTAGTATCGTCAGATTCATATGTTCATGCCATGCTCATGTTGTTCTAGCTGTATCATGTTCATGTTGCTCATGTCATGTTGTTATGCGGATCTCATGTTAATTCCTGCTTAACCTGTAAATGCCATGCTGATGTTTGTCTTGAATGCTTCTGGTTATTGTGAGCTTGCAAGTACATTCAATGTACTGACCTGGCGTGTCATGCCAGCTTGCAGGTCGTGCCTGGATTGCTTGCTTGTTTGGTGTTGTTCCTGTGTTCGCGAGCTAGGATAAACGTTCCAGCCAGAGTCCCTGCGGATTGGAGTCCATCATCGCCGTTCGTTGTTCCGCTGCAAGTAGTTGTTCCAATGCCTCAACTTGTTATGCTGCTTGCATAGAGAAATTGAGGATGGCGTAGTGTCGCCGTACCGATGTTATTCATTGTAATATCGGAGACCTTGTATTCATATTCGTGTATTAATAGAAAGCTGGTTTGTTCTATGCTAAGCAGTGCCGTATTCTAGAAGACTTCACCTCGATCTCTAGGCTGGAATACAGGGCATTCCAGTTTTCTCTGAGCCGGGGTGCCACAGTTGCTCGCCACTCGGTAGGATTTTTTAAACTTAGGCGAGTACTGGACTTCAGCTAAGCCCCCGAGTGATAGGGTTGCTCTTCACTCGGTGGGATTTTTTCAAAGTTAGGAGAGTACTGGACTGCAGCTAAGCCCCCGAGTGAGAGGCTTGCTCACCACTCGGTAGGATTTTTTAAACTTAGGCGAGTACTGGACTTTAGCTAAGCCTCCGAGTGAGAGGCTTGCTCACCACTCGGTAGGATTTTTTAAACTTAGGAGAAACGGATTCGCATCTAAGCCTCCGAGTGAGAGGCTTGCTCACCACTCGGTAGGATTTTTTAAACTTAGGCGAAACGGATTCGCAGCTAAGCCTCCGAGTGAGAGGCTTGCTCTTCACTCGGTAGGATTTTATTTTTTGAAACTTAGGCGAAGCGGTTTTGCATCTAAGGCACCCACTGGGGGATTTAGAATATATAAAAAAGGAACAACAATCATTTAGGAGACTGTAAAACTGTGTCTTTGATAATCAAACTAGAAGGTATTTCTTATTACATGTCAACAGTCTGAATGCTTAAGTATAAAAGGGGCGGAGCAGCTCCGCTTTCCAAGCGCGTGGCTCGTCTTTATTGTGCTCGACATTGTAGAGGTGGTATGCTCCGTTGTGGAGCACTTTGGTGACAATGAAGGGGCCTTCCCAAGCAGGGGCGAGCTTGTGTGGTTTCTGCTGATCCACTCGAAGAACCAAGTCTCCCTCTTGAAATGCTCGACCCCTCACGTTTCTGGCGCGGAATCGACGCAGGTCTTGCTGATAAATGGTCGACCGGATCAGGGCCATCTCTCTTTCCTCTTCTAGGAGATCAACTACATCTTGCCGAGCCTGTTCTGCTTCATCTTCTAAGAAAAGCTCGACTCGTGGTGCATTGTGAAGCAAGTCACTCGAAAGCAGAACTTCAGCCCCATAGACTAAGAAGAACAGAGTTCGACCAGTCGACCGATTAGGAGTTGTCCTCAATCCCCAAAGCACTGATGGAAGTTCAACGACCCAGGCGCCTGCTGCATGCTTGAGGTCACGCACCAATCGGGGTTTCAGTCCTTTGAGAATCAATCCGTTTGGTCTTTCAGCTTGTCCATTCGACTGAGGATGGGCGACTGAAGCATAGTCGACCCGAGTGCCTTGGGAAGTGCAAAAAGCTCTGAACTCATCAGAATCAAAGTTCGACCCATTATCTATGATGATGTTGTGTGGGACACCATATCTAAATGTTAACTCTCTGATGGAGCTGACAGCAGTACTTGCTTCGAGGTTTTTGATAGGCTTGGCTTCAATCCATTTGGTGAACTTGTCAACTGCCATGAGCACATGAGTGAAGCCACTCCTGCCTGTCCTCAGAGGTCCAACCATATCTAATCCCAAGACAGCAAAAGGCCAGACGAGCGGAATGGTCCTCAGGACAGATGCAGGCTTGTGAGACATGTTGGAGTAGAACTGTCAACCTTCACATTTGTCGACTATGTCTTTTGCCATTTCATTCGCTCGTGGCCAATAAAACCCCGCTCGGTATGCTTTGGCCACAATGGTCCGAGAGGACGCATGGTTACCACAGGTCCCCGAGTGGATGTTGTTGAGGATCACTCGACCTTCTTCCGGTGTTATGCACTTCTGAGCGACTCCGGTAACACTTTCTCAGTAAAGTTGTCCACCCATTACTGAGAAAGCTTTAGATGGACAGACAATCTGATGGGCCTCCTCTTCATCCTCTGGAGCTCTTTCCTGAGAATATATGCAATGTACGGCACTGTCCAATCGGGTATGACGACCAAACTTCCATGACCAAGTCGACCACGGCTGGGATTTCAACTTCGGTCAGGTCAGTAGGGCTCTTAGGTTGTGGGGAATCCTCCGTGAAGGGATCCTCTTGGACAGACGGCGTGTGAAGATGCTCCAAGAACACATTACTGGGAATAGGCTCACGCTTGGAACCTATCTTTGCCAAATCATCAGCTGCTTGATTTTTCAGTCGAGGTATATGATGGAGCTCTAACCCCTCAAACTTCTTCTCTAACTTTCTCACAGCATTACAATAGCTAGTCATAGACGGGCTCCTAATGTCCCACTCCTTCATTACTTGATTAACCACCAAATCTGAGTCGCCGTAGACCATTAGGCGACGGACGCCGAGTGAAATGGCCATACGCAACCCATACAGAAGTGCTTCGTATTCAGCCTCATTGTTGGAGGAATCAAGATGAATCTGAAGAACATAGCTGAGCATGTCTACTCGGGGGGATACCAATACCACCCCAGCACTAGAACCATTCAACATCTTGGATCTGTCAAAGAACATGGTCCAATGCTCCGAGTGAATCTGAGTCGGTTGTTGCTGCTCAACCCACTCGGCGAGGAAATCTGCTATTGCTTGGGACTTGATAGCTTTCTTTGCCTCAAACTTGATATCCAATGGAAGGAGTTCAATCGCCCATTTTGCCACTCGACCAGTTGCATCTCTATTGTTTAGAATTTCTGACAATGGTGCATCGCTGACGACTATAATGAAATGATCTAAAAAATAATGCGCAACCTTCTTCGTGGTCATGTAAATTCCATAAACAAGCTTCTGATAATGCGGATATGATTGCTTGGACGGAGTCAAGACTTCAAAAATATAGTACACTGGGTGCTGAACTTTATAGGCTTTTCCTTCTTCTTCCCGCTCAACCGTGAGTATTGTACTGACAACTTGTCCAGTGGCTGCAATATAAAGCAGTAAAGGCTCTTTGCTGATTGGGCAGAAAGCACTGGCTTGGTGGAAAGCAGGGTTTTGAGCTCTGCAAACGCTGCATCAGCTTCAGGAGTCCACTCGAACTTATCAGATTTCTTCATCAGTCAGTAAAAAGGCAATGCCTTCTTACCGAGGCGAGAGATGAATCGACTCAAGGCGGCCAAACAACTAGGAAGCTTCTGAACGTCATGCACACACACAGGGCGTTTCATCCGGAGTATGGCCCCAACTTTCTCTGCGTTCGCGTCGATCCCTCGTTCGGAAACGAGGAAACCGAGTAACTTTCCTCCTGGAACTCCGAATGTGCATTTCGACGGATTAAGCTTGATATCATACCTTCTCAGGTTGGCAAAGGTTTCAGCGAGGTCAGTCAGTAGGTCGGAACCTTTACGCGACTTGACCACAATGTCATCCATATATGCTTCCACATTCCGATTGATTTGAGTGAACAGGCACTTCCGAATCATCCTCATAAATGTGGCACCAGCGTTCTTGAGACCGAATGGCATGGTGACATAACAAAAGCACCTGAATGGAGTGATGAAGGCTATTTTTATCTCATCGGGTCCATACAGTCGGATCTGATGATACCCGGAATAGGCGTCCAGAAAAGACAAACGCTCACACCCCGCAGTTGAGTCGACGATTTGGTCGATGCGGGGGAGAGGGAAATGATCTTTCGGACAGGCCCGATTGATATGCTTGAAGTCAATGCACATACGAAGTGAGTCGTCCTTCTTGGGGACCATGACAACATTGGCGAGCCACTCGGAGTGGTAAATCTCTCAGATGAACTCAGCTGCCAGGAGCTGAGCCACTTCCTCGCCAATTGCCTTTCTCTTCTGTACGGCGGACCGTCGAAGATATTCCTTGACTGGTTTCACTTTCGGGTCGACTCGCAAATGGTGCTCAGCTAGTCCCCTGGGTACACCCGGCATGTCAGAAGGTTTCCATGCAAAGATGTCCTAGTTCTCACGGAGGAACTGGATGAGCACTTCTTCCTATTTGCTGTCGAGTGATGTCGAGATATGAGTAGGAGCAGCATTAGGATCGGTCGGGTGAATATGGATCGGCTTTGTTTCACCGGACAACTGAAATGCAGAATCTGTGGCAGGCTTCTTGGCTCGCAACAAATCACTCGGATCTGCATTTTTCTGATACTCTTCCATTTCAACTGCTGCCATTTGTGCATCGGCAATTTTAGAACCCTTCTGGAAGCATTCCTCTACCTTCTGCTGATTGCCAGTGACCGTGATCACTCCTCTGGGACCAAGCATTTTCAATTTGAGATACACGTAACATGGTCGAGCCATAAAGCGTGCATATGCAGGCCTCCCCAATATAGCATGATAAGCACTCTGGAAATCCACTACTTCAAATGTCAACTTTTCCTTACGGTAATTCTTTGAATCACCGAAAACCACGTCAAGGGTTATCTGGCCGAGTGATTCAGCCTTCTTGCCAGGGATGACGCCGTGAAAGCTCATGTTGCTCTCACTAAGCTTGGACATCGGAATGCCCATCCCCTTCAAGGTTTCAGCGTAAAGGATATTCAAACCGCTACCACCATCCATCAACACTTTGGTCAATCGAGTGCCCCCAACGACTGGGTCGACCACCAATGCTTGCCTCCCTGGAGTGGCTATGCGAGCAGGATGATCAGACTGGTCGAATGTGATAGCTATTTGTGACCACTTCAGGTATGTTGTCGTTGCCGGAGCAACCATATTCACTTCTCTGTTTATCACTTTCAATCAACTTTTGCTCTCAACATCAGCAAAAATCACCAGGGTAGAATTGACATTGGGAAAACCATCATCTTCCTCTTTGTCCTCATCCTTGTCTGACTCTTTTTCCTTCTCATTGGGTTGCTTCTCTCGAAACTGCTGGATCAGAACTCGACACTGTCGAGTGGTATGTTTAGGATAAATCAGATTACCTTCTTCATCCTTCTTGGTGTGAATGTGGCATGGTAAATCCAACACATCATTTCCGGCTTGATCTTTCACTTTCTTGGGGGTCCATGGCCCCTTAGGTTTCCCTTTAAACTTTCCTTGAATCACTGCCGCAGTTTCACCAGGCCCTGCAGGCTCGGCTTTATGCTTCTGTTTCCGATTGGAATTGCCTCCACCAGTGTCCTGACCGATTGGTTTGCTCTTTCCACTGCGGAGTCGATCCTCTTCTTCTCCGTTAGCGTACCGAGTGGCTATTTACATCATCCAAGTCAGAGACATATCTCCCGTCCGACCGAATTTCAGGACCAGTTCTTGATACTTAACGCCTTCCTTGAAGGCACAAACTGCTTGATGCTGGGACATATTTTCCATTGTGTGATGCAAAGTGGTCCACCTCTGAATGTAATCTCTCAGAGTCTCATTCGGTTTTTGCACGCAATGCTGCAATTCTGTTAATCCTGCTGGCCGTTTGCAAGTACCCTCAAAAGTTCTGACAAACACTCGGGGAAGTTCCTCCCAACTGAATATACTGCCTGCTGTCAATTGATTCAGCCATGCTCTGGCCGAACCTTCCAACATCAGAGGAAGATGCTTCATGGCCACTTCATCGTTGCCGCCACCAATCTGCACAGCCACTAGGTAATCTTCAAGCTAAGTGTCAGGCTTGGACTCACCAGTGAGCTTGCTGACTCCAGTCGCCAACCTGAAGTTGGGAGGAATCTCCGCAGCCCTGATGGCTCTGCTGAAACACTCTGGACCTGAAACATGGACTCTGCTACTAGTCGGGTGATCACTGTCAAGGCCCTCTCTGTGTGCTCTATTCCTGTCGACTAGACCTTGAACGAGAATAGATCTCGCATCAAAGCCCGGCTCTCTTGGGTCGGCTGGTATTCTTCGCTCGCCACTGTGCGGGCGTCTGCCATCATATCGCCGGGGCACATATGATCCACTCCTCAGGGGAGGTGTGGGCACTCGATGATGGTCATCGCGGCTGAGTCAGTGATCATACTGCTCATGGTTCCTGTTCTGATCCTGCCGGTGCCCACGTCTCTCACGCCGCGGGGACGATCTTGGGTTGTGGGCCGACTGAACTGTATCTGTCATCACGGATCTGCTATGAATCCTGTTCCGCGACTGAGACACCGCTGAGTTCTGTTCTCCTGCTGCCCGGAGTAAGGCCTGGATCTACATCAAACCCCTACCAGCCTCCGACTGGGAAGGCTGAATTGACTCCGCTATATGGGCCGCAGCTGTGAGATTTTGAATTGGAGTGCGGTATACCTGAGGTTGAGGCGGAAAAAGCTGTCGTCGACTGGACTCGGGAATCCGCTGTCGAGCATGCTCGTCGAGTGCATGCTGAAGATTACCAAGCCGAGTGCGCTCAGCCAAATTGGCCAGGCGCACCTCCTCCAATGCCCGAGCCTCAGAGGTTACCCCAACGATGGGCGTGTGGAGCGCATCCATGTTGCGGCGGCGAAGCTCTTCCCTCTGCTGTGAAGAAAGGGGTTCGGGGCGGTACTCCTCGTGAACGCGCGACGGATTGCCGCCACCATCACTGCCGTCATCGCGGCGGAAGCCAGGCGGACTACATAGTCCGTCGACCATCAAAACTTCAGCCGCAGGGTCGCTGCTATCGCACTCGGATGCGGTCTCAACGAAGCCAGTCGAACAGACCGTAGAGAGTTTCGTCGGGCTCGATTGCGGCGACATGTGGGGTGGCCGACTGACGAGCCACTGCGTGTTTCACCCACCGCTGAAGCCGCGACCGATCGTATCGCTTGCGTCGGCGAATAGCGGGGAGCGAAGACACCACGGGAGCCAACCGATACTTGGTCGACGGCTGCCGGAGAAGGACGCCGCGAGCGCACGCGCGAAAGTGCGTCGCCCCGTGGACGGGGAGCGTCTCGACATCGTGGGGAGCTTCCTGAAGCTAGGCGGAGTCGTCGGCGACGAAGACGAGCGCGCCGAGACGGATCTCGCGGCCCTCAGCCAATCCACCGCCGGAAACCATGATAATGGGAATCGAAAAAATCGCAACCTCACCAAAAAGTTGCTAGGACACCTGCCCCATGGTGGGCGCCAACTGTCGTGGTTCTAAGACTGACAGTAGAATGGGGGTAGGTATGAGGAGGCAAGATCCCAGCTATGGTGAAGTTGTACACACAAGGTTTACGAGTTCAGGCCCTTCACGGTGGAAGTAATAGCCCTACGTCTCGGTGCCCAGAGGCGGTCGACTGGATTATATGCGTGTGGAGTTACAGGGGGTGCGAACCCTCGTCACTGAGGAGGGGGTGGCTTATATAGAGTTCGCCGGACCCCTCCGGCCCTCAGTTACACAGGGTTTAAGGTACATAAAGAGGGGGCGTTACTGGTAACGCCAACAATAAAGATACATGAATGACCATTAAGTCTACAATGTAAATGCCCGACCGTTGCTGTTCAGAGCGGTTTTAGACCTTCTGGTTGTCGAGTGACTAATGTTGCGGTCGAGTGAGTACTATCTCTAGTCGAATGACCTTGAATCTTCCGAGTGGAATGCTTCTGGTCAAGTGGATGATGATATCCCTTGAATGCTTCTGACTTTAGGGTGATGTCCTAGGGGAGGGTGTCTAGGTCAGGCCTATGACCCTACCCTAGGTACATAGCTTCATCAGACACCCTCGCCAGGCTTCCGCTTGAAGGTTGCTGAGATACATAACATGTACATGGCGGTAAGTGGCGAGAGCGTGTGTGAAGAAGTACACCCCTGCAGGGTTAACATCATCTATTCGAATAGCCGCGTCCGCGGTAAAGGACTTCTTGGTTGCCTGTATAGTCATAGACAAGTGAAAGTGGATACTCTAAAATGCGCAAGATAAGCGTGAGTGCTGTGGATGGCGTTCTCGTAGGGAGACGGGAGCAGATCCATAGTGGTGTATTGATTTGGTGAATATGTGGACTCGTGTGCGCCACCCCAAAAGAGTTACTTGCAGATGTAGTTCAGGATAGCCACTGAGTCAAAGCTGGCTTGGTGCAGTTAAACCCCACCATCCCTTTGTTGATACTGATCCATATGTAGCTAGTTATGATGTAAGTCTTGCTGGGTACATTTGTACTCACGTTTGCTTAATTTATGTTTTTGCAGAGAGACTTCAGTCTCGCTAGTAATTCTGCGTGGACTTCGATGTTTAGCTTGTTACCTCAGCTACGATCTTGTGCCCTCGGCAGGGTCTTGTAGATAGTCAGGCTTCTCAACCTTTTCATTTGTAGTTGTCTGTACTCAGACAAGTTAAGCTTCCACTTGTGCTTATTTCTTGTATGACTTAAATGCTGGGTCATCAGACCCATGTTTGTAATATCTGGCTCCTCGGAGCCTAATGAATAAATACTTGAGTGGTAGAGTTTTGTTGTGATGCCATGTTGTATTTGCACATATCGAGCATATTGTGTGTATGATTTGAAATGATTGATATGTGTGGGATCCGACAACCTAGTTGTTTATCCTTGGTAGCCTCTCTTACTAGGAAATGTCTCTTAGTGCTTCCACTGAGCCATGGTATCTTGCTACTGCTCCGGAACACTTAGGCTGGTCGGCATGTGTCCTTCTTTGTTCCTGTGTCCGTCCCTTCGGGGAAATGTCACGCGGTGTCTACGAGAGTCCTGTTAGCCTGCTATAGCCCGAATTCTCCGGAGTCCTGTTAGCCCAGCTGCTACAGCCCGGATTCACTCGCAGATGACCGACACGTTCGTTGCTGGGTCATGTATGACTGTCCCTGTAAGTTAGTGCCACTTTGGGTTTACGACTAGTCATGTCGGCCCGGGTTCTGTGTCACACGAATGCTAGTGACACTATCATATACGTGAGCCAAAAGGCGCAAATAGTCCTGGGCCAGGTAAGGTGGCACCCGTGGGAATACCGTGCGTGAGGCCGCAAAGTGATATGTGTGTTACATGCTAGATCGGTGTGACTTAGGATCGGGGTCCTGACAGCTTTGGTATCAGAGCCTGACTGCCTGTAGGATTACCAAGCCAAACTGGTCGAAGTTGAGTCTAGAAATGCTTTAGTTATATAAGGGAATTGATTGTGGATGGGAACGTAAGGCTCTTTTTACTCCTTTACCTTATGCCCTTCTGATCTGAGTCATCCTCTTCTCTTCTACGAGGATTAAGAACTAGGCTTCTCATCTTCTATCAGGATCACGTGTTACTAATCTATAGACTTATAGGATTGATAGTTTCAAGCCCCAGTTCAATTCCTACTACTTCCGTGTGTTGACAATTGATCTCAAAACCTTGATTTTGTGATGTTGAGTGGTTATGCTACCATTTTGCAGGATGTCTCAAATATTTTCAAGCATTTACAGCCGTTATGCTGTCCGAGTCATCCCAGATTTCTAAATAGTCTGATGCATTTGCAAATCCCGTCTTCCCATTCCCGATGTTCCTTTGGGCCAGATCAACCACACTAAGCAGTGTGTTGAGGTACTCTATTGCCTCGACATATATGTTCGAGCTATTATTATGACACTAGGGTATCCTAGAGAACCACACAATAATCTAGCAATGCTTATATCCCCAGTGTGATGATTCTGGCCACCATTCTCGAAAGCATCTTGTGATGTTATTAGTTAGTAGGTATTCTTTTTCTAGGTTCTTGAGAACAAGATTCACTCTACTTACCTCGTGTTGGTAGTGTTTGCTAGTTCCTTTAGGATATTAGTAACCTTTGCGATAGTCCTCGAGGTTCGTGGTATTTCCTTCTTCCAAATACCATGAACTGCTTATGGCAGAAGTTATTTTGAACCAAAAGATCACAACTAGAGTGCTCTTGATGAGTTCTCCATTCTACATTGTGAATCTGCCAGTTCTACCTTTCTGCATGGGTTATCCGGAAGAAATGTTGAGCTTTGCTCGACATACTAATCTATGCATCCATAGCTCAGAAAGATATATGTTCCTTTGAGTTGTCCCTCTTTAGTTGTTATCTGACCTTCGTCTATCAATTAATAGTCAAGATTATGTGAGCATTCGTGTTCATCAATGACTTTTACTCTTCTGGTCCGTCAAGCCATTCTATTCCGGAATAACTAGGAGAAACAAACTCCAGCACCTCATCCCTTTCTTGGACTAGTCAAAGTAGTTGTATTCCCCAGATCAAGAATGCTAATCCAACTTCTATTATGTTCTACCATGGAGTATTACCCCCTTTATGTCAGGATTGTCATGAGAATTGCACCATCTCTTATGAATTCTTGATGCAGTGATACTTCTCGCCATCATTATTCATCCCTTGGTCTCCGTGTTGGTCGTAACCGGAATGCTGACAAGTGAACTATGATTTGTGAAATCAATACTCCTAGCAATCGTGTTGCTTGGTAGTTAATGGACAATAATTTCATTCTTAGCGTGTTGGTTATTGAATCAACATCATAAGATTTATCATGCGACCTAGTCCAGTTTCCCTGGTGCACTCCTCGATCAATGAGCTAGGATTGTGTCAATCCATCACTCTCTTGATCACATCGTCTCGAGCTTAGTAGCATATCGGTGGCTCGTGATTTTCTGAATATCTTCTCGGAAGTATTACCAGGTTGTCACCTGACCGCTATGTTGAGTTCGTGATCAAGTTGGTTTTTCTATAAACCACCCTTTCTCCAAGGATCTGTGTTGGATATCCCTGAGCTAGTTGGTTAAGCTAAACAACAACTTGGAGAGTTGGAAGATAAAGCTTTTCCCAACTTAGTTCTCTTTAAATGGATATCTCTTGAGTGTGTGTGTGTGTGTGTGTTGAAGAAAGATGACATCTTCATCGATTGGTCCTCGTGATCAGTTGTTCGATCAATTATCTTGTCAAAACTTTGATTTGAGTGTGGGCTATCATCAAATCAACTCAGAACCAACGATATTCGTAATGTTGTCTTACTCGTGGTTGATCCCTCGAGCATACACCATTACATCTTTTGGTCTGACCGATGCTATCACCTTGTTCACATAATTGTGGAATTCCATTTTTATAGAAACCTAGATGAATTGTTGCTGAGCCCATCGACAACATTGTTATCTTCTCCATAATTGTGTTGAACATTAAGCTAGTGTTGGAAACTTTGTAAGCAATGCCTTTGTGTCATGTTCATGAAGCCTATGTTTGGATGAAAGAAGTGATTTCCTCTAATTCACGTGCATTTGGTGCAAGTTGCCGCCGTGAATTCGAGAAAGTTAGTTTTGCTTCCTATGGGATCGTCCCAAGTCAGTCATGCATGTGTGAAGTATTCATAACATAACCTTCCGGTACCTTAGGCAATTCATATCTAGGAGGGCTAGTTCTAGCAGGTGTTTCAGGAGTTTCAGTTTCAAGCTCATCATCAGATTCAACAACATCATGTTGTATTACTCCAGCAATTTGTTCATCAAGAAATTCGCCAGGTGGCACATCATCATTATCAAGAAATGTACTAGCATCATCATAAGTATTATCCATAGCAGAAGTAGCATCAATAACTTGCGATATATCAGAATTGATAGCATGTGGTGGTGTTGCAAGTTTACTTATAACAGAAGGTGAATCTAAAGCAGAACTGGATGGTAGTTCCTTACCTCCCCTCGTCTTTGAGGGAAAAATCTTAGTCTTAGCATCCTTTAGATTCTTCATACAGATAAAGTGATAATAATCCCAAGTGACTCAACAAATATTGCTATGCTCCCCGACAACGGCGCCAGAAAAAGGTCTTGATAACCCACAAGTATAGGGGATCGCAACAGTTTTCGAGGGTAGAGTATTCAACCCAAATTTGTAGATTCGACACAAGGGGAGCCAAAGAATATTTGAAGGTATTAGCAGCTGAGTTGTCAATTCAACCACACCTGGAGATTAATTATCTGCAGCAACGTGATCAGTAGCAAAGTAATATGATAGTTTTGATAGTAGTGACAGCAGTAACAGTAATGGTAACAGTGATATCAGTAATTTTGTAGAAAGTACAACAGTGATAGCAGCAGTAGTAACTTAGCAAGATCGGTGACTTGTTGGATGATATTCATCATGGGACAGTTATAACCTAGGGTGATACGACACCTAGCTCCAGTTCGTCAATATAATGTAGGCATGTATTTCGTAAATAGTCATACGTGCTTATGGAAAGAACTTGCATGACATCTTTTGTCCTACCCTCCCGTGGCAACGGGGTCCTATTGGAAACTAAGGGATATAAAGGCCTCCTTTTAATAGAGAACCGGAACAAAGCATTAACACATAGTGAATACATGAAGTCCTCAAACTACGGTCATCATTGGGAGTGGTCCCGACTATTGTCACTCCGGGGTTGCCGGATCAAAACACGTAGTAGGTGACTATAACTTGTAAGACCGGATCTAGAACATGAATACAATTGTGATAACATAAACGGTTCAGATCTGAGTTCATGGCACCCGGGCCCAAAGTGACAAGCATTAAGCATGGCAAAGTCATAGCAACATCAATCATATAACATAGTGGATACTAGGGATCAAACCCTAACAAAACTAACTTGATTACATGATGAATCTCATCCAACTCCTCACCGACCAGCGAGCCTACGAAGGAATTACTCACTCCCAGTGGGGAGCATCATGGAATTGGCGATGGAGAAGGGTTGGTAATGACGAAGAACGGAGATCCCCCTTTTCGGAGCCCCAAACGGATTCCAGATCTGGCCTCCCGATGAAGAACAGCAAGTGACGGCGGCTCCGTCTCGTGGATCACGATAATTCTTTCTCCCTGATTTTTTCTGGAAAAATAGGATTTTATAGCGTTGGTTTCAGGGTTTGTGGGGCCACTAGGTGGGGACAACCCACCTGGGCGCGCCAGGAGGGGTGGGCGCGCCCTGGTGGGTTGTGCCCACCCAGGTGCCCCCCTCCGGTGGATCTTGGCTCCAGAAATTCTTATTTATTGTATAAAAAGTCCTCACAAAGTTTCGTTCCATTCCGAGAACTTTTATTTCTGCACAAAACAGCACCATGGTAGTTCTGCTGAAAACATCGTCAGTCTGGGGTTAGTTTCATTCAAATCTTGCAAATTAGAGTCCAAAACAAGAGGAAAAGCGTTAGGCAAAGTAGATAGGTTGGAGACGTATCATTATGCATCTCCATGGATAGATCTTGCGTGTGCGTAGAACTTTTTTTGTTTTCCATGCAATGTTGTCCAACAGTGGCATTAGAGCCAGGTCTATGCGTAGATGATGTGCACGAGTTGAACACAAAGAGTTGTGGGCGGTGATAGTTATACTTCTTACCACCAAGGTTTTATTTTGATTCGGCGGTATTGTGGGATGAAGCGGCGTGGACCAACCTTACATGTCCACGCACATGAGACTGGTTCCACCGACTGACATGCAACTAGTTTTGAAGGTGGCTGGCGGGTGTCTGTTTCTCCTACTTTAGTTGAATCGGTCCTTGAAGAAGGTTAAAATAGCAAACTTGATGAATCACCATTGTGGTTTTTGCGTAGTTAAGAACGGTTCTTGCTAGAAGCCCGTAGCAGCCACGTAAAACTTGCAACAACAAAGTAGAGGACGTCTAACTTGTTTTTTCAGGGCATGTTGTGATGTGATGTGGTCAAGATATGATGTGATATATGTTGACGTATGAGATGATCATGTTTTGTAATGTCAACAACCGGCAGGAGCCTTAGGGTTGTCTCTTTATTGTATGAAGTGCAAGCGCCATGTAATTGCTTTACTTTATCACTATGCGTTAGCGATAGTTGTAGAAGCAATAGTTGGTGTGACGACCTCGACACAACGACGCTGCGGTGGAGATCAAGGTGTCGAGTCGGTGAGAATGGAGGTCATGACGATGCTTTGGATATGGAGATCAAAAGCACAATAGGATGATGGCCATATCATGTCACATATTTTGATTGCATGTAATGTTTACCCTTTATGCATCTTATTTTGCTTAGAACGGCGGTAGCATTATAATATGATCCCTAAAATTTCAAGATAAAAGTGTTCTCCCCGATTATGCACCATTGCCAAAGTTCGTCGTTTCGAAGCACCACATGATGATCGGGTGTGATAGACTCTATGTTCACATACAACGGGTGTAAGACAGTTTTGCACGTGAAGAATACTTTGGTTAAACTTGACGAGCCTAGTGTAACGCCCACGATGCGGCTATATCTCCCACGTGTCGAGGCACGACTTAGAGGCATAACCGCATAGTGGTTTTGTCGCAAGAAGGTTCATCTTCACACAATCCCATGTAATGAACAAGAATGGGATAAAGAGTTGGCTTACAATCGCCACTTCACACAATACATAAATATCATTCATACATCATCCAAAATACAATCCTATAGACCGACTACGGTCAAAATCCAGATGAAAAATAAGACAACCCCAAATGCTAGATCCCCGATCGTCCCAACTGGGCTCCACTACTGATCATCAGGAAAAGACACATAGTAACGACCACGTTCCTCGTCGAACTCCCACTTGAGATCGACGCCATCGTCTGCACTGGCATCGTCGGCACCTGCAACTGTTTTGGAAGAATCTGTGAGTCACGGGGACTTAGCAATCTCACACCCGCGAGATCAAGACTATTTAAGCTTAAAGGGGGGAATGGTGCAAAGAGGTGGAGCTGCAGCGGCAAAAGCATATATGGTGGCTAACTTGCGCAAATGAGAGCGAGAAGAGAAGCAAAGGAACGGACGTCATCTAGCAATGACCAAGAAGAGGTCCTAAACACCTACTTACGTCATACATAACACAGACCGTGTTCACTTCCCGGACTCCGCCGAGAAGAGACCATCACGGCTACACACACAGTTGATGTATTTTACTTGGATCAAGTGACAAGTTCTCTACAACCGGACATTAACAAATTCCCATCTGCCTCATAACCGCGCGCACGGCTTTCGAGAGATAATACCCTGCAGGGGTGTCCCAACTTAGCCCATCATAAGCTCTCACGGTCAACGAAGGATAAACCTTCTCCCGGAAAGACCCGATCAGTCTCGGAATCCCGGTTTACAAGACATTTCGATAATGGTAAAACAAGACCAACAAAGCCGCCCGAATGTGCCGAAAAATCCCGATAGGAGCTGCACATATCTCGTTCTCAGGGCACACCGGATGAACACTACGTACAGCTAAAACCAATCCTCGAGTTTCCCCAAGGTGGCGCTGCAAGTGGCTCTAGTTTGGACCAGCACTCAGAGGAACACTGGCCCGGGGGTTTAAAATAAAGATGACCCTCGGGCTCTAGAAAACCCGGGGGAAAAAGGTATAGGTCGCAAATGGTAAAACCAAGGTTGGGCCTTGCTGGAGGAGTTTTATTCAAGGCGAACTGTCAAGGGGGTCCCATAAATCACCCGACCGCGTAAGGAACGCAAACTCAAGGAACATAATCCCGGTATAACAGTAACTAGGGCGGCAAGAGTGGAACAAAACACCAGGCATAAGGCCGAGCCTTCCACCCTTTACCAAAATATATAGATGCATTTATTAAATAAGAGATATTGTGATATCCCAACATATCCATGTTCCGACATGGAACAAACTTCAACTTCACCTGCAACTAGCAACGCTATAAGAGGGGCTGAGCAAAAGCGGTAACATAGCCAAACAACGGTTTGCTAGGAAAGGATGGTTAGGGCTGACATGGCTAAAATGGGAGACATGATATAGCAAGTGATAGGTAGCGAGCATGGCAATAGAGCGAACAACTAGCATAGCAAAGATAGAAGTGATTTCGAGGGGTGGTCATCTTGCCTGCAAGATTCTCAGAGTTGTCGAAGGCTTGATCCTCGTAAGCGTACTCGACAGGTTCCTCGTTCACGAACTCGTCTCCCGGCTCTACCCAAGACAAGAACACAAACAAACGGAAACCACAATCAACAACGAGAAATGCGCAAGCAACATGATGCAAAACATGTATGATATGCAAGATATGATATGCGATGCATATGCGTGCTCCGGAAGGAAAATGATGAACATGGCAGTAACTTGGCAAACCAAGCATGCCACTGGAAAGATGAGATGATTACGGTCGAAATCGATATAAAGATCACCGGAATCGGATGCACGGTTTGCAAATGGCAAGCAAAACAAGAATGACACTAATCTGCGATAAACAGCAAGATAGCACTTAAAATGCAACAAGTAACAATGCTACAGCACCCCAACATAGCAACAAAGCACATGGCAGTAATCTACAGGAGATTCTTGACAAAAGATGAACAGTGAGCTACGGCTAATTCACAACATATCAAGCTCAAACAAGCATGGCAAAAGTGCAAAAGATTACAGGTTCACAGACTTGGTGAAAAACTGGACATGGCAGAAATTAGCATCAGGTAGCAATGTTCAGAGCACGAAATCAACATGCTACAGGAACTTAACATAGCAAAACAAGGCATGTTAGTGTTACACTAGATGTACATGACAAAAGTCCCTTAATGACCATAAGCCAAAAAGGACCAGAAGATATGATGGCAAGCATGTAAACATAGCAAGTTTCGTTATCAGGTTTCAGACTTGGCAGAAAACAGAGCATGGCAGAATTATTAGTATGTAGGCCTCTTTGTGAGCTTGATGCACTCACTACAGAGCAATGCATGACAAAACAAGCATATTTACAGCAAGATGGCATGTTTATGAAGCTATCCATGGCAAGAAAAATTGCATAGCAAGTATGGATCAACTACAATAAGCTTGGCAAGATTGCAAATCATGTCAAGAATCTGCCAGAAATATTTTATAGCAAAAGTAGAGCAAGATTAAGTCATGCTACGGCCCTCCATAATTGCAAACAATTGCAGTAATGCATCAATTGCAACTATAGCTACAAAACATCCTTACTAGACATCTCCAAAATATGCATGGATCTCTCTGTAGCATCAAGTTTACATGGCAACAAAATTACAGCAGACAAAGACTTAGAGAAATCACCAAGTCCCTGAAATCAGAAATATTACGGGGCCTACTTTGCATGCTTGTGCTAGTCACCACAGAGATCACAAAAATACATGGACTATACCACTGGAAAGATGGCATGGCATACTTCAAAACACGTAGAGCTCATGCTCAAAAGATGCACAGAATAAATGATACAAAAATGACAAATCTCCAAGTTCTGTTAGGAACCAGAGAATAACAGCAACTAGCCCTCTTCCAGTGAAGATTTGGGCATCAAGATGACCTCTAATGAATATGGTGCAATTGAAAAAAATGAAGAGCATCGCGAGACGAACAATTTGACATATTACACGCGCGAATCAGAGCTACATGCAAGAAGTTATCGCATCGGGAATAAGTGCATATACTGATAAGATTCCAGGACTTGGAAGAAATTTGAGGCGAGAAAAAGTCAACGGGGCTCACAGATCGGAACGAGCCCGTGGTCTCGAGCTCGTGCTCGTCGACCGGAGGAGGAGAAGGGCGAGGCGGCGGCGGCGGTCGTCAGAGGAGGAGGGGACCCGGGGACGGCGGTCGCCGGCGGGCCTGCGGGCGGCGGCCGGAGGCCCAAGGCGCGGCGGCGGTGGTGATGGCGAGCCGGCCGGCGGCGATGGCGGCGGCGGCGGGGCCGGCCGTCGGTGGCGGCGCGCGGCGGGGCCGGCGGCGGTGCGCGGCGGGCGGCGGCGCGGGCACAGGAGGAGGCGGCGGCGGGCCCGCTGCGGGCTTCGCGGGCCGGCGGCGGGGCGGTTGGACGTTGTCCGGCGCGGACGGACGCGTCCGGCGGCGCGGTGGGAAAATCTCTAGGGTTCGTCTGCGAGTCCGTTTTCGGGATGCCCACTTATAAATAGGTAGAGGGAGCTAGGAGACTCCAAATGAGGTGCGTTTTCGCCCACACGATCGTAATCGAACGACCTAGAGCATGGAAGAGAGTCTGGTGGGTTTTGGGCTGGTTTTGGAGGGGGTTTTTGCTGGACACTCAAATGGACTTTGTGGATGCCCGGTTAACCGATGGAGTACCAAACGACCTCCGAATGGAAAGAAACTTGACCGGTAGTCTCCGGGTGGTATATTAAGACCACTTGACAAGCCTCGGTCCATTCCGAGAAAGTTTGACACATGCACACGAAAGAAAACAAGAGGGGTGCACCGGAGGAGATAGGAGCGCCGGATTGGAAAACGGACAACGGGGAAAATGCTCGGTTGCATGAGACGAACACGTATGCAAATGCAATGCACATGATGACATGATATGAAAATGCATGACATGACAAAATACAAAACGAAAGACAAAACCCGACAACGGAGGAAAAAACATAACACATAGCCGGAAATGGCAAGAGTCGGAGTTACAAATATGGCAAGTTACATGCGGGGTGTTACACCTACCATGTACGGACATGGTCTCGGAACACTGGAGACCGAAAGGTCGAACGTGAGTCATATAGTAGATATGATCAACATAGAGATGTTTGTCGGTGTCAAAACCGGCGGATCTCGGGTAGGGGGTCCCGAACTGTGCGTCTAAGGTCGATGGTTTACAGGAGACAGGGGACACGATGTTTACCCAGGTTCGGGCCCTCTCTATGGAGGTAATACCCTACTTCCTGCTTGATTGATCTTGATGAATATGAGTATTACAAGAGTTGATCTACCACGAGATCGTAATGGCTAAACCCTAGAAGCCTAGCCTGTATGACTATGGTAATGAGTATGTCCTTTCCGGACTAAACCCTCCGGTTTATATAGACACCTGGGGGATCTAGGGTTACATACAGTCGGTTACATAAGAAGGAATCTTCATAGTTGGTCACCAAGCTTGCCTTCCACGCCAAGGAGAGTCCAATCCGGACACGGGTACAGTCTTCGGCCTTCGTGTCTTCACAGCCCAACAGTCCGGCCCATTGATAATAGACCGGACGCCCGAGGACCCCTTAGTCCAGGACTCCCTCAGTAGCCCCTGAACCTGGCTTCAATGACGAGGAGTCCGGCGCGCAGATTGTCTTCGGCATTGCAAGCCAACTCCAAGATAGTCTTCAGATGTAATGATTGTATCCGGACTTGTAAACACAACTACAGAGGATATAATATTTCACGAACCCAATCTGCTGACAACTTTTTGGTAATATGACATCATGCCTGCTCGGTCATTATTTCCGAACCGTTGACTAGCCCGTCGTCCCATGTCTCAAGACGTGGTTTTATTGGAACGTCTTATCCAAGCGGAGATCGTGTCTCCCTTTTTTAAGGGATTCTTATTAACCCGGACGTGGGTAACCCAACCGTCACTCGGGTACAACTCCTTGGGAATAGGCAAGTTTTGAGGCCCAGGAGGAGACGCTCGATATCCGCGGTCTTTATATAGGGGTACAGACCCGTCTTTTTTCTTTCAGGCTTGCTTCTTCCTCAACCCTTGCTACCCCGAGTTCCAACACCCGGGTTTCAATCACCACAAGCTCCGATCATGTCAGGATCCAGCCGTCAAGGCCGGTGGGTGGCTTCCTCTGTCACGGAGGGAGATATTGCAAAGCTTCGGGAGGCGAGGTATCTGACCGCAGAAATCCTTCATCGGCTTCCTGCCGAGGGGCAGGTTATTCCCACCCCCAGATCCGGCGAGAGGGTCGTGTTTGTGTCGCACTTCCTCCGCGGGTTAGGGTTTGCACTTAACCCCTTCGTCCAAGGGCTCATGTTCTATTATGGGCTAGATTTTCATGATCTGGCCCCGGACTCTATTCTTCTTATCTCGGCGTTTATCGTCACGTGCGAAGCCTTCCTCTGAACTCCTCCGCACTTCGGCTTGTGGCTCAAGACTTTCGATGTGAAGCCGCAAGTGATAGAGGGGGAGCAGGCAGAGTGCGGTGGTGCCGCGTTGAGCAAGCTTGCTAGCGCTGTTTGGCTGAAAGGATCATTTGCCGAATCTTCCGACTTATGGCAGCAGGGGTGGTTCTATATCACCGAGCCCCGTGGCTCCAAGTGGGCAGCTACGCCCGCATTTCGATCCAGCCCCCCAATTCAGCTTGCATCGTGGATTAATAAGGGGTTGGACTGGGGATCAACGGACGAGGTGCGGGCTCTGCAAAGTCGCATCTGAAGCCTCATTGAGAGGGACATCAATATCGTCAATGTTGTTCAAGTAATGCTAGTCCGCCGGACCCTGCCGTGCCAGCGACGGCCTCTCCGCATGTGGGAGTTTAATCCAGAGGGGTCGTGGACTCTTCAGCACTTCTTTGGCACTACGCACGAAGGAATGTGGAGATTATTTTTCGGGAAACAAAAGCAATGGCCGGACACCACCGAAGATATCGGCCTAGACTGTAACCATCCGGACACCCCGGTAAGTGCCCGTTCGCCGAACACCTCATAATCAGATACCCAGTGGTAAGACACTGACCGAACCATCCTTTTTCAGGGCTGGATAAAGAAAGTGGAACGGATTAGGTGTCTGGCTCCCCCTTCCCGAAGACTCAGCTAATCCTGTGTTAACAAGGATGCTGGCCTCGGCACCATACCAGGCGCCGGCAAGGGAGGGCAAAAAGAAGAGTGAAAAGACCCGGGATGACCTTTGTTCCGGAGGTAAGTCGGATACTGAGTCCGGAGAAATCGACCTTTCCTCGCCTGAAGACAAAGGCGAAAGAGGAGCCAGTATCCCTTCTCCGAGCAGGAGGAAAAGGGCCGCCTCCGAAGGTTGGGAGGGGCGATCTCCCAAGAGGGGAAAGATGCCACCGTCGAGTGGCTTGGGTTTGGAAAGCGACGCCGTTGAACAACTCCAACATGGGGACAAGTCCTCGACCAAACCGTGAGTGAATCCGGGGTGCTTTGATAGCGTCCCGCTCCTTTGCCGTTACCAAAGATATACGTAACGTGTCCGTGCATTTTTACAGGTCAGCACAGAGTTTTTCGGGGCAATCCTCTTCTTCGGGAGGTCTCCTCCCAGAGATGATGGAAAGCGAGACGCCTCCCCCGGCCTCCTCGCCCAATAAGGCGGACGACTCCGAAGTGTCATCGCGGAGGGTTTTTCTTGCTCAACAAGCTATGCAGGGGATGAAAGAGGCAGTACCCGAAGGTGGACCTCCGACCGTCTGGGATTCTGGGGCCAATAATAAAGGCCCCGGACTGTCTGGCTTGCAGCCGACGATGATTCCGGAGACAGATGAACAGATTCCTTCAAAGGATGACTGTGCTCCTAGAGCGGCTTCCGGAGACCCAGCGGCTCCGGACATATTGCGGGACCTGTTGCGAAACGCATCTGTCTCGGGGGAACAGCGTACCTTGATGGGTACAGTGGTTGAGAAGATTTTGTCCGCGAAGAGCGGATTAAATGAAGCCTTCATGAGCCTGCTAAAAGGCTTCGAGGTTTGTGATATAATGTTTTCAGCTATGTTTTATTTGCAAAGGTGCACCTGTGTATAGGTAGTAGCCCCTGAGACTCGGGTTGGCTTCCACAGGGAAGCGAACGGAGGATCGAAAAGAATTATTCGAGGACTAACCTGATGAACTTGAACTCAGGCTGCTTCCCCCTTGGCTACTTCCCAGACTATGGATATTGCCGAGCTGCAGTGGAAGCTTGATGTAGCAGGGGACGATCTTGCGTTAATCAATATGCGTCTTGATGAGTCGCAAGGTATGTCTTCGGGGCAATCCCCATACATTTTTGTGGTATAAGCATGATGCTACAATTTATATGCTAGAATATCCATGGCTACAGATGGTGCTGCCGCCGTTGAAGTTCTTCGAGCGGAGCTGGCCCGGGCCAAGGAGCAGGCCCGGTGTAGCAATGCTGCTGCCGAAAAGGCATCTGCTGAGTTAAAAGCCGAACAAGCTGCACGGCGCCAAGACGAGGAGAAAGTATCCACGATGGCGCTCGAACTGAAAAATGCTACTAGCCGCTGTGAATTTCTGGAGAAGGAGAATGAAGCCAAAACGGCTGAACTGGACAAAGCCTTACAAGAGGCGAGAGAAGCACGGTCAGAATCGAGAGCAGCCCGTGAGGAGATCCGGCAAGCTGGGGAGATTGCGGCTGGTAACCCTTTTTGCTACAAACTAAGTTCGGCGATCCGAACTATGCTCAGCTTAACCGAGTGTGGAGTTCTCTGGATGAGTTTTTAGACTTGCCGAAGAGTTCTTCCGATGCGGCACAGTATTACCAAGCACGAGATGGGTACGCAACGGAGAAGCTTTTCTGGTCACAGTTTGGCGCATCAAAGCGCCCTCTGTTGCTGAATGAACAGATGTCCCAGTGGGCCGAGCTTCATAGGATATCCGGCGCTGCCATGAAGAACGTCATAATCCGGTTGTGGCCAACTGAGCCCGTTCCGGATAGCTACTTCGGTTTGGTGCAAAGGCTTGTTGACGCGGTGTCGCGTATCGACGCTGTGAAGCGGTCGGCGTGCATTGAGGGTGCACGGATGGCTTTTGCCCGAGCCAAGACATTCTGGGGGAAGATGAAGGCCATCGATGTCGCGGCGAAGAGTCCACCCAAGGGCAAGGACCGTCCTGAACCGGAGCATTATTTTGAAGACGTCCTAGAGGCCGCCCGCTTGATAGAGGGTCAGTGCTTGAAAGACATAATGTTCGAGTGAGTTGTATGAGAATTGTAAAAGACAATTTTATAGTTAATCTATTTGTATGTTTTGCTCTAAAGCTTGTATTCCTCCTGTGCGGCCGTTGTAATATAATCTGAAAGTTTTCCAGTCGTCGGCTTCAGCCCCCTCGTAGGAAGTACAGGGGTGTTCAGAAAAGCATTTAATCACTCTTTATCCAACGTCTTGGTCCATGAAGGAGGTGATAATGCGGCGAACCAGGCAATTGGACTATAGGGCGTTAACACTTTCACTTAGCCATAGGAGTTTTATGGTAGGACTACGACATAGCCCCTGGTATGTACGCGCCGTATTATAATACGATGCTTTACATTTTTGATCTGAAAAAGATCCCTCGTGTGACAGGGAGAATCGCTAAAGATTCCAATAAGTCGTCAAATGGTTGACCAGCTCTCGCCGCATCATGACAGTCAGTTTTCGGCTTTCTCTACTGAGGTACTTGACCGGATGAACCGGAAGCACAATCGTAGTAGTTATCCCTTTACTACCCTAGCCGATGGAGCGGAACATAGGGTAGCAAGCACAGGAGCCGGGAAACCCAACTATTGACCCAAGACAATGATTCGGAGCTGATGCATATAAGGCCAAACTTACGACGCCGAAGTACGCTATAGAGCTGTTCGGACTTTTGTTGGCAACTCATTTGTTCCCGTACCGATCCCCTGGCAGGTTATGCCAAGGTATATCTGTGAAACAAACATGGGAGCCATTTTCATTGGCGAAACAACACGGATGATTAATTCGGGTACTGTTTACTGGGACCTGAGTGATATGCCAATGATTACTTTATATATATATAAAGACCACAACCCCGGCCATTTGACATGCTCAAGGTTGGGGCGGAGGAAGAGGCATAGTACAGGCTCGAAATAAAGAGTGCGGTCTACAAAAAGTTATTTTGGACCTCCTGTCGCACGTCTGCGCCGCCTGTCCTCGGCGAGGGGAATCCTTTGTGGAAGAAGCCCCTTAGGTGAGTGTATGGATCCGAACTCCGATAGAGTCAGTTTTAGATGTTTGTCCTATTCGTCACCTGTTTTTAAGACATAGTGAAGGAAAAAATAAAAATAAAATAGATAAAAGGTGTTACGGGAATGCTTGCAGGTTTGTCTGTAATGTGCTTCCGCCAATGCCCATGGTATCTTGAGTGCATAGTGATGTATGTGCGGTACAAATTTTGCAGGTATACGAAGTGAGCGGCGGAAGCCGGGCTGCTATTTCCGCTCTGGGAGTAGTCTATCCTCGGGTGGAAATTGCTTCTGACCCCCTATATGTCATTGGTGAACCTCTTCATTGTTCCTGTCGCCTGGCAGCCTCCTCCCCTTGTATTCGGCGTTGAGCTTGCTGGCCTGCTTAAAGACCCAACAGTTTCTGTTGGTATGATTAGCTGGTTTATCGTGGTGGTCGTGAATCTGGCAGGGTCGGTCCAATATCCTGTCTAGGTTTGATGGTTCGTCTCGGTTTGCCTTGAATGGCTTGTTCCGTTGACCAGGCTTGGGATTGCTGAATCCGGCGTTGACCGTTGTGTCGCGTGATCTTTCATTATCATTGCGGCTATTGTAGTTGCTTCGTCGTGGCTTGCCGTTGCCGTCTCGGATTTCGGAAGTGCCCGTGTCGCTGGCACTGTTGCTTCTACGAGCGAGCCAGCTGTCTTCTCCTGCGCAAAAGCGGGTCATTAGAGCAGTGAGGGTTGTCGTGGATTTAGGTCCTTCTTGACCGAGGTGGCGTGCAAGCCATTCGTCCCGGACGCTGTGTCTGAAGGCCGCAAGGGCTTCCGCGTCCGGACCGTCGACGATTTGGTTCTTTTTGACTAAGAACCGAGTCCAGAGCTTCCTGGCTGACTCTCCGGGCTGCTGGACAATGTGACTTAGGTCATCGGCATCCGGTGGCCGGACATATGTTCCTTGGAAGTTGTCAAGGAAGGCTTCTTCCAAGTCCTCCCAGCTGCCTATGGAATTTTCAGGCAGGCTGTTTAACCAGTGCCGAGCTGGCCCTTTTAGCTTTAGTGGGAGGTATTTAATGGCGTGGAGGTCGTCTCCACGGGCCATATGGATGTGGACGATAAAATCTTCTATCCATACCGCGGGATCGGTTGTTCCGTCGTATGATTCAATATTGACGGGTTTGAATCCTTCGGGGAATTCATGATCCATTACTTCATCAGTGAAGCAAAGAGGGTGTGCGGCGCCTCTATGTTGGGCCACACTGCGACGTAACTCCGAAGGAGTCCATTTGCGGTTTTCAGCTCTGGCGTGGCTAGGTTTGTCACGTCCGGATAGGTAGCCGTCGTCGCGTGTCCGGGCATGCCCTCGCGATCCGTAGATCGATCTTATGTGTCCTGCTCTACTGTCCAAGTCCCGTTGAAGGTCGTCTGTACAGCCACGGGCTGTGTTATTCTTGCCTTTACGGCGAGGTGGGGCGGTCTGGTGTTCGGCTTGAGTTGGCTCTTTATCCGGACCGAATTGTCGATGACCTGCCGAATTGTGTGATGATGGTACGGGCTCTAATGCCTCGTCATTGAACTGAGGTAGCAGTCTATGCTTCGGGTAGCTTTTGGCTGGGCCACTAAGGCCGTATTCTTCGGCGGCCAGGACGTCAGTCCATCTATCGTTGAGTAGGTCTTGGTCAGCTTGAAGCTGTTGCTGCTTCTTTTTCAGGCTCCTTGCAGTAGCTATTAGCCTGCACTTGAAGCGCTCCTGCTCGAGGGGTTCTTCGGGTACGATGAAGTCTTCATCGCCGAGGCTTACCTCATCTTCGGAGAGCGGAAGGTAGTTGTCGTCCTCCGAATTGTCACTGGGCAGAGCCTGTTCATCGGGGCTGGCTTGCCCGTTTTCTTGTTCCTCCTGTTCGGATCTTGCTCCAACAGGGTCTTCATTGTTTTCGACGTCATCCGAAGTACTATTTTCTCCGGTACCAGTGTTGCTATCTTTTGAGCGACGTGACTTAGAATGGCGTTTAGGGCGCCGGCGCTTGGACTATGTCTCAGGAGGTTTATTCGCAACTGGATCTTCTTTGTCATCATCGCTAGCTTTTTTAGGTGTATCAACCATGTACACATCGTACGAAGAGGTGGACGTCCCACGTCCAGTGAATGGTGGGTCTTGGCCTTGCTCCTTGTCGGCATCGTCGTCTATACCGTGAATGTCTTAGGAGCCATAATCAAGCATGTCGGTTAAGTCCTCGATAGTGGCTATGAAGTGGGTGGCGGGTGGGAAGCGAAATTCTCCATCATCAGCCTCCAGTTCGAACCGGACATAGTTCGGCTGTGAGTCCCCCGCCAAGGACAGGCTCTTCAATGAATTTAGCACATCGCCCAAGGGCGAGTGTTGGAAGATATCTGCGGTGCTCAACTCGAAGATCGATAACTGATCCAGTTCGGCGTCCGCAGGCGTGCGTTGTTTAGAACTTATAGCCGGAAACGAGTCCGGAATTCCGTTGACGCAGATATTGCAAGGTGCTGAGTCTGTGTGCGGCTCCAACACCGCAGATTATGTGGCTTCGGATGGCGCGATCTGCTCCGGATCTAAGGCCGTAGCAGTTACAGGAACCATCTCTTGAATATGGTCCGATGACAGATTTAAGTCATGTTCATCGGAGCAAGGGGGAGCGATCGCCGTGGACTCAAATCCGTTGAAGATCAAGTCTCCACGGATATCTGCGACATTGTTCAGGCTTCCAAATCTGACCTGGTGGCCAGGGGCATAGCTATCGATCTGCTCCAGATGGCCAAGCGAGTTGGCCCGCAGTACGAAGCCGCCAAATACGAAGATCTGTCCGGGGAGGAAGGTTTCTCCTTGGACAGCGTCACTATCGACGATTGAAGGGGCCATCGAACTTTTCGTCGACGGCACAGTGGAACTCTCAATGAAAGCACCAATGTCGGTGTCAAAACCGGCGGATCTCGGGTAGGGGGTCCCGAACCGTGCGTCTAAGGTCGATGGTTTACAGGAGACAGGGGACACGATGTTTACCCAGGTTCGGGCCCTCTGTATGGAGGTAATACCCTACTTCCTGCTTGATCGATCTTAATGAATATGAGTATTACAAGAGTTGATCTACCACGAGATTGTAATGGCTAAACCCTAGAAGCCTAGCCTGTATGACTATGGTAATGAGTATATCCTTTCCGGACTAACCCTCCGGTTTATATAGACACCGGGGGATCTAGGGTTACATAGAGTCAGTTACATAAGAAGGAATCTTCATAGTTGGTCGCCAAGCTTGCCTTCCACGCCTAGGAGAGTCCAATCCGGACACGGGTACAGTCTTCGGCCTTCGTGTCTTCACAGCCCATCAGTCTGGCCCATTGATAATAGACCGTACGCCCGAGGACCCCTTAGTCCAGGACACCCTCAATGTTCACCATTGATGACTACCCCATCTCACGTGATGATCGGACATGGGTTAGTTGATTTGGATTAGGTGTCACTTAGATGACTTGAGGGATGTTTATTTAAATGGGAGTTCATTAGTATTTTATTAATTGAACTTAATTTATCATGAACTTAGTCTTAATAGTGTTTGCATATCTATGTTGTAGATCAATAGATCGTGATATAGATCCCCTATTTTGATATGCTCCTAGAGAAAACTAAGTTGAAAGATGATGGTAGCAATGATGCGGAATGGGTCCATGATCTGAGGATTATCCTCGTTGATGCATAGAAGAATTATGTCCTTGATGCACCGTTAAGTGACAGACCTGTTGCAGGAGCAGATGTAGACGTTATGAACTTTTGGCAAGCTCGATATGATGACTACTTGATAGTTTAGTGCGCCATGCTTTACGGCTTAGAACCGGGACTTCAAAAACATTTTGAACGCCACGGAGCATATGAGATATTCCAAGGGCTGAAAATTGGTATATCAGACTCATGCCCGTGTCGAGAGGTATGAGACCTCTGACAAGTACTTTGCCTACAAGATGGAGGCGAATAGCTCAGCCAATGAGCATGTGCTCAAAATTCTGGGTACTATAATCACTTGAATCAAGTGGGAGTTAATCTTCCAGATAATATAGTGATTGACAGAGTTCTCTAGTCACTATCGCCAAGCTACTAGAACTTCGTGATGAACTATAACATGCAAGGGATGACGAAAACGATTCCCGAGCTCTTCACGATGCTGAAATCGGCGAAGGTAGAAATCAAGAAAAAAACATTAAGTGTTGATGGTTAATAAGATCACTAGTTTCAAGAAAAAAGGCAAGGGAAATAAAAGGAACTTCAAGAAGAATGGCAAGCAAGTTGCGACTCCCGTGAAGAAGCCCAAAGCTGGATCCAAGCATGAAACTAAGTGCTTCTACTACAAAAGAAATGGTCACTGGAAGCGGAACTACCCCAAATACTTGGCGGATAAGAAGGATGGCAAAGTGAACAAAGGTATATTTGATATACATGTTATTGATGTGTACCTTACTAGTGTTTGTAGTAGCCCCTGGGTATTTGATACCGGTTCAGTTGCTAAGATTAGTAACTCAAAACAGGAGTTACAGAATGAACAGAGACTAGTTAAGGGCGAAACGACGATGTGTGTTGGAAGTGATTCCAAGGTTGATACGACCACCATCGCACACTCCCTCTACCTTCGGGATTAGTGTTGAACCTAAATAAATGTTATTTGGCATTTGCGTTGAGCATGAATATGATTAGATCGTGTTTATTGCAATATGATTATTCATTTAATTCAGAGAATAATTATTGTTCTGTTTACATGAATAAAACTTTCTATGGTCATACACCCAATGTGAATGGTTTATTAAATCACAATCGTAGTGAAACACATATTCATAATATTGATGCCAAAAGATGCAAAGTTGATAATGATAGTGCAACATACTTGTGGCACTGCCATTTAGGTCATATTGGTGTAAAGCGCATGAAGAAACTATGCAGATGGATTTTTGGAATCACTTGATTATGAATCATTTGATGTTTGCGAACCATGCCTCATGGGCAAGATGACTAAAACTCCGTTTTCCGGAACAGTGGAGGGAGCTAATGACTTACTGGAAATAATAAATACTGATGTATAGAGTGTTGAGGCACACGATGGGTATCGTTATCTTCTAACCTTCACATATGATTTGAGTAGGTATGGGTATATCTACTTGATGAAACACAAGTCTGAAACATTTGAAAAGTTCAAAGAATTTCAGAGTGAAGTGGAGAATCATCGTAACATGAAAATAAAGTTTCTACGATCTGATCGCAGAGGTGAATATTTGAGTTACGAGTTTGGCCTTCATTTAAAACAATGTGGAATTGTTTCACAACTCATGCCACCTGGAACACCACAGCGTAATGGTGTGTCCGAATGTTGTAACCGTAATTTATTAGATATGGTGCATTCTATGATGTCTCTTACCAATCTACCACTAACATTTTGGGGTTATGCATTAGAGACAGCCGCATTCACCTTAAATAGGGCACCGTCTAAATCCGTTGAGACGACATCGTTTGAACTATGGTTTGGCAAGAAACCTAAGCTGTCATTTCTTAAAGTTTGGCGTTGCGACACTTATGTCAAAAGGCTTGAACCTGATAAGCTCGAACCCAAATCGGAGAAGTGCATCTTCATAGGATACCCTAAGGAAACAATTGGGTACACCTTCTACCACAAATCCAAAGGCAAGATCTTTGTTGCCAAGAATGGAACTTTTCTAGAGAAGGAGTTTCTCTCGAAAGAAGTGAGTGGGAGGAAAGTAGAACTTCATGAGGTAATTGTACCTTCTCTCAATTTGGAAAGTAGCACATCAGAGAAATCCATTCCCGTGATGCCTACACCAAATACAAAGGAAGCTAATGATGATAATTATGAAACTTCAGATCAAGTTACTGCTGGACCTCGTAGGTCGAACAGAGCACGTTCCGCACCAGAGTGGTACTGTAGTCCTGTCCTGGAAGTCATGTTATTAGAACATGGCGAACCTATGAACTATGAAGAAGCTATGATGAACCCAGATTCCGACAAATGGCTTGAGGCCATGAAATTTGAGATAGGATCCATGTATGAGAACAAAGTGTGGACTTTGGTGGACTTGCCCGGTGCTCGGTAAGCCATTGAGAGTAAATGGATCTTCAAGAGGAAGACGGACGCTGATGGTAATATCACCATCTACAAAGCTTGACTTGTCGCAAAAGGTTTTCGACAAGTTCAAGGGGTTGACTATGATGAGACTTTCTCACCCGTAGCGATGCTTAAGTCTGTCCAAATCATGTTAGCAATTGCCGCATTTTATAATTATGAAATCTGGCAAATGGATGTCAAAACTGCATTCCTTAATGGATTTCTTAAAGAAGAGTTGTATATGATGCAACCAGAAGGTTTTATCAATCCTAAAGGTGCTAACAATGTGTGCAAGCTCCAGCGATCCATCTATGGACTAGTGCAAACATCTCAGAGTTGGAATATATGCTTTGATGAGGTGATCAAAGCATATCGTTTTATACAGACTTATGGTGAAGCCTGTATTTACAAGAAAGTGAGTGGGAGCTCTATAGCATTTCTGATAATTTATGTGGATGACATATTGCTGCTTGGAAATGATATAGAATTTCTAGATAGCATAAAAGGATACTTGAATAAGAATTTTTTTCAATGAAAGACCTTGGTGAAGCTGCTTACATATTGGACATCAAGATCTATAGGGATAGATCGAGACGCTTAATAGGACATTTACAAAGCACATACCTTGAAAAGATTTTGAAGGAGTTCAAAATGGATCAGTCAAACAAGGACTTCTAGCCAGTATTGTAAGGTGTGAAGTTGAGTAAGACTCAAAGCCCGACCACGGCAGAAGATAGAGAGAGAATGAAAGTCATTCCCTATGCCTCAGCTATAGGTTCTATAAAGTTTGCCATGCTGTGTACCAGACCAATTGTGTGCCTTGCCATGAGTTTGGCAAGGGGGGTACAATAGTGATCCAGGAGTGGATCACTGGACAACGGTCAAAATTGTCCTTAGTTACCTAAGAGGACTAAGGAAATATTTCTCGGTTATGGAGGTGATAAAGAGTTCATCGTAAAGGGTTACGTCGATGCAAGCTTTGACACCGATTCAGATGACTATGAGTCTCAATCTGGATATGCATTGAATGTGGGAGCAATTAGCTAGAGTAGCTCCATGCAGAGCATTGTAGAGATAGAAATTTGCAAAATACATACGGATCTAAATTTGATAGACCCACTAAACTTCTTTCATGAGCAAAACATGATCACACCTTAGTACTCTTTGGGTGTTAATCACATGGCGATGTGAACTAGATTATTGACTCTAGTAAACTCTTTGGGTGTTGGTCACATGGCGATGTGAACTATGGGTCTTAATCACATGTCGATGTGAACTAGATTATTGACTCTAGTGCAAGTGGGAGACTGAAGGAAATATGCCCTAGAGGCAATAATAAAGTTGATATTTTATATTTCCTTATTCATGATAAAGGTTTATTATTCATGCTAGAGTTGTATTGATCAGAAACTTAAATACATGTGTGAATACATAAACAAATACCGTGTCCCTAGTAAGCCTCTACTAGACTAGCTCATTGATCAAAGATGGTTAAGGTTTCCTAACCATAGACATGTGCTGTCATTTGATAACCGGATCACATCATTAGGAGAATGATGTGATGGACAAGACCCATCCGTTAGCTTAGCATATTGATCGTTCAGTTTGTTGCTATTGCTTTCTTAATGTCAAATACATATTCCTTCGACAATGAGATTATGCAACTCCCGGATACCGGAGGAATACCTTGTGTGCTATCAAATGTCACAACGTAACTGGGTGATCATAAAGATGCTCTACAGGTATCTCCGAAGGTGTTTGTTGAGTTGGCATAGATCGAGATTAGGATTTTTCACTCCGAGTATTGGAGAGGTATCTCTGGGCCCTCTCGGTAATACACATCATAAGAAGCCTTGCAAGCAACGTGACTAATGAGTTAGTCGCAAGACGGTGTATTACAGAACGAATAAAGAGACTTGTCGGTAACAAGATTGAACTAGGTATGAAGATACCGACGATCGAATCTCGGGCAAGTAACATACCGATGGACAAAGGGAAATACGTATGTTGTCATAACGGTTCGACCGATAAAGATCTTCGTAGAATATATAGGAGCCAATATGGGCATCCAGGTTGCGCTATTGGCTATTGACCGGAGAGGTGTCTCGGTCATGTCTACATAGTTCTCGAACCCGTAGGGTCCACACGCTTAATGTTCGTTGACGATATAGTGTTATATGAGTTATATGATTTGGTGACCGAATGTTGTTCGGAGTCCCGAATGAGATCACGGACATGACGAGGAGTCTTGAAATGGTCGAGAGGTAAAGATTGATATATAGGACGATAGTATTCGAACACCAGAAGTGTTTCGGAGTACACGGGGTACTCATCGGGTCACCGGAAGGGGTTCCAGGCACCCCCGGCAAGTGTATGGGCCTTATGGGCCAAAGGAGGGGACAGACCAGCCCACGAAGGTGCTGGTGCGCCCCTCCCCTTGGTTGGCCAGCCCTAGGGGAAGGAAAGGAGAAGGGGTAGCCCCTCCTGCCTTTCCCTCCTCGGGGGAGAAAGGAAGGGGGCGCCACCTCCTTCATTTCTCCCGCACTTATACAAGGAAAGGGAGGCACTTTGGGGAGGACCCCAAGTAGGATTCAGCCTGCTTGGGGGCGCCTCCTGGCTGCTTCCTCCACCCCCACATATATATATGTGGGAGGGGGGCGCCTAGCACACCAGAACATTGTCTTAGCAGTGTGTGACGCCCACCTCCACCGTTTACACCCCCGGTAATATTTTCGTAGTGCTTAGGCGAAGGCCTACGGAGATAACTTCACGATCACCAGCACCACGCCGTCATGCTGCCGGAACTCATCCACTACCTTGCTGAAGGAAATGTGCCCTGGAGGCAATAATAAAGTTATTATTTATTTCCTTATATCATGGTAAATGTTTATTATTCATGCTAGAATTGTATTAACCGGAAACTTAGTACATGTGTGAATACATAGACAAAAACAGAGTGTCCCTAGTATGCCTCTACTTGACTAGCTTGTTTGTCAAAGATTGTTATGCTTCCTGACCATAGACATGTGTTGTCATTTGATGAACAGGATCACATCATTAGAGAATGATGTGATGGACAAGACCCATCCGTTAGCTTGGCATAATGATCGTTTAGTTTTATTGCTATTACTTTCTTCATGACTTATACATGTTCCTCTGACTATGAGATTATGCAACTCCCGAATACCGGAGGAACACCTTGTGTGCTATCAAACGTCACAACGTAACTGGGTGATTATAAAGATGCTCTACAGGTGTCTCCAAAGGTGTTTGTTGGGTTGGCATAGATCGAGATTAGGATTTGTCACTCCGTGTATCGGAGAGGTATCTCTGGGCCCTCTCGGTAATGCACATCACTATAAGCCTTGCAAGCAATGTGACTAATGAGTTAGTTACGGGATGATGCATTACGGAACGAGTAAAGAGACTTGCCGGTAACGAGATTGAACTAGGTATTGAGATACCGACGATCGAATCTCGGGCAAGTAACATACCGATGACAAAGGGAACAACGTATGTTGTTATGCGGTTTGACCGATAAAGATCTTCGTAGAATATGTAGGAGCCAATATGAGCATCCAGGTTCCGCTATTGGTTATTGACCGGAGATGTGTCTCGGTCATGTCTACATAGTTCTCGAACCCGTAGGGTCCGCACGCTTAACGTTCGATGACGATTTGTATTATGAGTTATGTGATTTGATGTACCGAAGGTTGTTCGGAGTCCCGGATTAGATCACGGACATGACGAGGATTCTCAAAATGGTCGAGACATAAAGATTGATATATTGGAAGGTTATATTCGGACACCGGAAAGGTTCTGAAGTGTATCGGGTATTTTTCGGAGTACCGGGAGGTTACCGGAACCCCCCGGGGAGTCTATGGGCCTTATTGGGCCCTAGTAGAGAAAGAGGGCAGCAAGCAAGGTGTGGGGCGCCCCCTCCCCCCCTAGGCCCAAACCGAATTGGTTTAGGGTTTGGGGGGCCGGCCCCCTCTTTCCTTCTTCCCTCCTCCTCTTTCCTCCTCCTAGTAGGAATAGGAAAGGCGGGCCAAACCTACTTGGAGTAGGATTGCCCCCCCTTGGCGCGCGCCTCCTCCTAGGACGGCCTCCTCCTCCCTCCCTCCTTTATATACGTGGGGAGGGGGCACCCCAAAGACACACAAAGATTTGTCTTAACCGTGTGCGGTGCCCCCTCCACAGTTACACACCTCGGTCATATCGTCGTAGTGCTTAGGCGAAGCCCTGCGCCGCTAACTTCATCATCACCGTCACCATGCCGTCGTACTGACGGAACTCTCCCTCGGCCTCAACTGGATCAAGAGCTCGAGGGACGTCATCGAGCTGAACGTGTGCTGAACGTGTGTTGAACGCGGAGGTGCCGTACGTTCGGTACTTGGATCGGTTGGATCGCGAAGATGTTCGACTACATCAACTGCGTTACTAAACGCTTCCGCTTTCGGTCTACGAGGGTACGTGGACACACTCTCCTCGCTCGTTGCTATGCTTCTGCTAGATAGATCTTGCGTGATCGTAGGCAAATTTTTTGAAATACTACGTTCCCCAACAGTGGCATCCGAGTCAGGTCTATGCGTAGATGTTATATGCACGAGTAGAACACAAAGAGTTGTGGGCCATAATAGTCATACTGCTTACCAGCATGTCATACTTTGATTCGGCGGATTGTTGGATGAAGCGGCTCAGACCGACATTACGCGTACGCTTACGCGATACTGGTTCTACCGACGTGCTTTGCACACAGGTGGCTGGCGGGTGTCAGTTTCTCCAACTTTAGTTGAATCGAGTGTGACTACGCCCGATCCTTGTTGAAGGTTAAAACAACACACTTGATGAAAAATCGTTGTGGTTTTGATGCGTAGGTAAGAATGGTTCTTGCTAAGCCCGTAGCAGCCACGTAAAACTTGCAACTACAAAGTAGAAGACGTCTAACTTGTTTTTGCAGGGCATGTTGTGATGTGATATGGTCAAGACGTGATCAGATATAAATTGTTGTATGAGATGATCATGTTTTGTTGAAGTATCGGCAACTGGCAGGAGCCTTATGGTTGTCTCTTTATTGCATAAGATGCAAGTGCCATATAATTGTTTTACTTTATCGCTATGCGATAGCAATAGTTGCAAAAGCAATAGTTGGCGAGACGACCATGTGATGACACGTTGATAAAGATCAAGATGATGGAGATCATTGTGTCATGCCGGTGACGATGGAGATCATAATGGTAGTTTGGAGATGGAGATCAAAGGCACAAGATGATGATGGCCATATCATATCAAATATTTTGATTGCATGTGATGTTTATCTTTTATACATCTTATTTTGCTTAGTTCGGCGGTATCTTTATAAGATGATCCCATACTAAAATTTCAAGGTATAAGTGTTCCCCTGAGTATGCACCGTTGAGACATTTCTTCGTGCTGAGACACCACATGATGATCGGGTGTGATAAGCTCTACGTTCACATACAATGGGTGCAAGCCAGTTTTGCACACGCAGAATACTCGGGTTAAACTTGATGAGCCTAGCATATGCAGATATGGCCTCGGAACACTAAGACCGAAAGGTCAAGCGTGGATCATATAGTAGATATGATCAACGTAGTGATGTTCACCATTGAAAACTACTCCATCTCACGTGATGATCAGACATGGTTTAGTTGATATGGATCACGTGATCATTTAGATGACTAGAGGGATGTCTATCTAAGTGGGAGTTCTTAAGTAATATGATTAATTGAACTTTAATTTATCATGAACTTAGTATTGTTAGTATTTGCAAATTATGTTGTAGATCAATAGCTCGCGATGTAGCTCCCCGTTTATTTTGATATGTTCCTAGAGAAAACTAAGTTGAAAGATGATAGTAGCAATGATGCGGACTAGGTCCGTGATCTGAGGATTATCCTCATTGCTGCACAGAAGTATTATGTCCTTCGTGCACCGCTAGGTGACAGAACTATTGCAGGAGAAAATACAGACGTTATGAACGTTTGACAAGCTCAGTATGATGACTACTTGATAGTTTAGTGCACCATGCTTTACGGCTTAGAACCGGGACTTCAAACATGTTTTGAACGACATGGAGCATATGAGATGTTCCAAGAGTTGAAATTTGTATTTCAGACTCATGCCCATGTTAAGAGGTACGAGACCTCAAACAAAAACTTTGCCTACAAGATGGAGGAGAATAGCTCAGCTAGTGAGCATGTGCTCAGAATGTCTGAGTACTACAATCACTTGAATCAAGTGGGAGTTAATCTTCCAGATAAGATAGAGATTGACAGAGTTCTCTAGTCACTATCACCAAGTTACTAGAACTTCGTGATGAACTATAATATGCAAGGGATAACGAAACAATTCCCAAGCTCTTCGCGATGCTGAAATCGGCGAAGGTAGAAATCAAGAAAAGCATCAAGTGTTGATGGTTGACAAGACCACTAGTTTCAAGTAAAAGGGCAAGGGAAAGAAAGGGAACTTCAAGAAGAATGGCAAGCAAGTTGCCACTCCCATAAAGAAGCCCAAAGCTAGACCCAAGCCTGAAACTGAGTGCTTCTACTGCAAAGGAAATGGTCACTGGAAGTGGAACTGCCCTAGATACTTGGCGGATAAGAAGGATGGCAAAGTGAACACAGGTATATTTGATATACATGTTATTGATGTGTACTTTACTACTGTTTATAGCAACCCTTCGGTATTTGATACTAGTTCAGTTGCTAAGAGTAGTAACTCAAAACGGGAGTTGCAAAATAAACAGAGACTAGTTAAGGGCGAGGTGATGATGTGTGTTGGAAGTGATTCCAAGGTTGATAAGATCACCATCACACACTCCCTTTACCTTCGGGATTAGTGTTGAACCTAAAATAAATGTTATTTGGTGTTTGCGTTGAGCATGAATATGATTGGATCATGTTTATTGCAATACGGTTATTCATTTAAGTCAAAGAATAATTGTTGTTCTATTTAAATGAATAAAACCTTCTATGGTCATACACTCAATATAAATGGTTTATTGAATCTCGATCGTAGTGATACACATATTCATAATATTGAAGCCAAAAGATTCAAAGTTAATAATGATAGTGCAACTTATTTGTGGCACTGCCGTTTAGGTCATATTGGTGTAAAGCGCATGAAGAAACTCCATGTTGATGGGCTTTTGGAATCACTTGATTATAAATCACTTGATGCTTGCGAACCATGCCTCATGGGCAAGATGACTAAGACTCCGTTCTCCGGAACAATGGAGCGAGCAACTGACTTATTGGAAATAATACATACTGATGTATACGGTCCGATGAGTGTTGAGGCTCGCGGCGGGTATCGTTATTTTCTCACCTTCACAGATGATTTATCTACTTGATGAAACATAAGTCTGAAACATTTGAAAAGTTCAAAGAATTTCAGAGTGAAGTGGAAAATCATTGTAACAAGAAAAAGTTTCTACAATCTGATCGCGGAGACGAATATTTGAGTTACGAGTTTGGTCTTCATTTGAAACAATGTGGAATAGTTTCGCAACTCACGCCACCTGGAACACCACAACGTAATGGTGTGTCCGAACGTCATAACCGTACTTTATTAGATATGGTGCGATCTATGATGTCTCTTACCGATTTCCCACTATCGTTTTGGGGTTATGCACTAGAGATAGCTGCATTCACGTTAAAAAGAGCACCATCTAAATCCGTTGAGACGACACCGTATGAACTGTGGTTTAGCAAGAAACCTAAGCTGTCGTTTCTTAAAGTTTGGGGTTGCGATGCTTATGTGAAAAAGTTTCATCCTGATAAGCTCAAACCCAAATCGGAGAAGTGCGTCTTCATAGGATACCCAAAAGTAACTGTTGGGTACACCTTCTATCACAGATCCGAAGGCAAGATATTCGTTGCTAAGAATGGATCCTTTCTAGAGAAGGAGTTTCTCTCGAAAGAAGTGAGTGGGAGGAAAGTAGAACTTGATAAGGTAATTGTACCTTCTCCCGAATTGGAAAGTAGTTCATCACAGAAATCAGTTCCAGTGATGCCTACACCGATTAGTGAGGAAGTTAATGATGATGATCATGAAACTTCAGATCAAGTCACTATCGAACCTCATAGGTCAACCAGAATACATTCTGCACCAAAGTGGTACGGTAATCCTGTTCTGGAAATCATGTTACTAGACCATGACAAACCTACGAACTATGAGGAAGCGATGATGAGCCCAGATTCCGCAAAATGGCTTGAGGCCATGAAATCTGAGATGGGATCCATGTATGAGAACAAAGTATGGACTTTGGTTGACTTGCCCGATGATCGGCAAGCAATAGAAAATAAATGGATCTTCAAGAGGAAGACGGACACTGATAGTAGTGTTACTATCTACAAAGCTAGACTTGTCGAAAAAGGTTTTTTACAAGTTCAAGGTGTTGACTACGATGAGATTTTCTCACTCGTAGCGATGCTTAAGTCTGTCCGAATCATGTTAGCAATTGCCACATTTTATGAAATCTGCCAAATGGATGTCAAAACTACATTCCTTAATGGATTTGTTAAAGAAGAGTTGTATATGATCCAACCAAAAAGGTTTTGTCAATCCTAAAGGTGCTAACAAAATGTGCAAGCTCCAGCAATCCGTCTATGGACTGGTGCAAGCATCTCGGAGTTGGAATATACGCTTTGATGAGTTGATCAAAGCATATAGTTTTATACAAACTTGCGGTGAAGCCTGTATTTACAAGAAAGTGAGTGGGAGCACTACATCCTTTCTGATAAGTATATGTGAATGACATATTGTTGATCAGAAATGATGTAGCATTTTCTGGAAGCATAAAGGAGTGTTTGAAAGGAGTTTCTCAAAGAAAGACCTCGGTGAAGTTGCATACATATTGAGCATCAAGATCCATAGAGATAGATCAAGACGCTTGATAAGTTTTTTCAATGAGTACATACCTTGACAAGATTTTGAAGTAGTTCAAAATGGAACAATCAAAGAAAGAGTTCTTGCCTGTATTGCAAGGTGTGATGTTGAGTAAAGACTCAAAACCTGACCACGGCTGAAAATAGAAATAGAATGAAAAGTCATTCCCTATGCCTCAGTCATAGATTCTATAAAGTATGCCATGTTGTGTACCAGACCTATTGTGAACCTCACCATGAGTTTGGCAAGAGGGTACAATAGTGATCCAGGAGTGGATCACTGGACAGCGGTCAAAATTATCCTTAGTGGTATAAGGATATGTTTCTCGGTTATGGAGGTGACAAAAGGTTCGTCGTAAAGGGTTACGTCGATGCAAGTTTTGACACTGATTTAGATGACTCTAAGTCTCAATCTGGATACATATTGAAAGTGGGAGCAATTAGCTAGAGTAGCTCCGTGCAGAGTACTGTAAGACACAGAATATTTGCAAAATACATACGGCTCTAAATGTGGCAGACCCGTTGACTAAACTTCTCTCACAAGCAAAACATGATCACACCTTAAGTACTCTTTGGGTGTTAATCACATGGCGATGATAACTATAGAGTGTTAAATCACATGACGATGTGAACTATTGGTGTTAAATCACATGGCGATGTGACCTAGATTATTGACTCGTGCAAGTGGGAGACTGAAGGAAATATGCCCTAGAGGTAATAATAAAGTTATTATTTATTTCCTTATATTATCATAAATGTTTATTATTCATGCTAGAATTGTATTAACCGGAAACTTAGTACATGTGTGAATACATAGACAAAAACAGAGTGTCCCTAGTATGCCTCTACTTGACTAGCTTGTTTGTCAAAGATTGTTATGCTTCCTGACCATAGACATGTGTTGTCATTTGATGAACAGGATCACATCATTAGAGAATGATGTGATGGACAAGACCCATCCGTTAGCTTGGCATAATGATCGTTTAGTTTTATTGCTATTACTTTCTTCATGACTTATACATGTTCCTCTGACTATGAGATTATGCAACTCCCGAATACCGGAGGAACACCTTGTGTGCTATCAAACGTCACAACATAACTGGGTGATTATAAAGATGCTCTACAGGTGTCTCCAAAGGTGTTTGTTGGGTTGGGATAGATCGAGATTAGGATTTGTCACTCCGTGTATCGGAGAGGTATCTCTGGGCGCCCTCAGTAATGCACATCACTATAAGCCTTGCAAGCAATGTGACTAATGAGTTAGTTACGGGATGATGCATTACGAAACGAGTAAAGAGACTTGCCGGTAACGAGATTGAACTAGGTATTGAGATACCGACGATCGAATCTCGGGCAAGTAACATACCGATGACAAAGGGAACAACGTATGTTGTTATGCGGTTTGACCGATAAAGATCTTCGTAGAATATGTAGGAGACAATATGAGCATCCAGGTTCCGCTATTGGTTATTGACCGGAGATGTGTCTCGGTCATGTCTACATAGTTCCCGATCCCGTAGGGTCCGCACGCTTAACGTTCGATGACGATTTGTATTATGACTTATGTGATTTGATGTACCGAAGGTTGTTCGGAGTCCCGGATGAGATCACGGACATGACGAGGAGTCTCGAAATGGTCGAGACATAAAGATTGATATATTGGAAGGTTATATTCGGACACCGGAAAGGTTCCGAAGTGTATCGGGTATTTTTCGGAGTACCGGGAGGTTACCAGAACCCCCCGGGGAGTCTATGGGCCTTATTGGGGCCTAGTGGAGAAAGAGGGCAGCAAGCAAGGTGTGGGCGCCCCCCTAGGCCCAAACCGAATTGGTTTAGGGTTTGGGGGCCGGCCCCCTCTTTCCTTCTCCCCTCCTTCTCTTTCCTCCTCCTAGTAGGAATAGGAAAGGGGGGCCAAACCTACTTGGAGTAGGATTGCCCCCCTTCGCGCGCTTCCTCCTAGGCCGGCCTCCTCCTCCCTTCCTCCTTTATATATGTGGGGAGGGGGCACCCCAAAGACACACCAAGATTTGTCTTAACCGTGTGCGGTGCCCCCCTCCACAATTACACACCTCGGTCATATCGTCGTAGTGCTTAGGCGAAGCCCTGCGCCGGTAACTTCATCATCACCGTCACCACGTCGTCGTGCTGACGGAACTCTCCCTCGGCCTCAACTGGATCAAGAGCTCGAGGGACGTCATCGAGCTAAACGTGTGCTGAACGCGGAGGTGTCGTACGTTCGGTACTTGGATCGGTTGGATCGCGAAGATGTTCGACTACATCAACCGCGTTACTAAACTCTTCCGCTTTCGGTCTAGGAGGGTACGTGGACACACTCTCCCGCTCGTTGCTATGCTTCTCCTAGATAGATCTTGCGTGATCGTAGGCAAATTTTTTGAAATGCTACGTTCCCCAACACTCGCCGTCTTGTTGGATCAAGAAGGTGGAGGACGTCATCGAGCTGAACGTGTGCTGAACGCGGAGGTGTCGTACGTTTGGTACTCGATTGGTTGGAACGCAAAGAAGTTCGACTACATCAACCGCGTTGTTAAAGGCTTCTGCTTACTGTCTACGAGGGTACGTAGACATACTCTCCCCCTCGTTGCTATGCATCTCAATGGATAGATCTTGCGTGTGCGTAGAAAAATGTTTGCTTTCCATGCAACATTACCCAGCACCATGTAGCAAGGAAGATTATTCGCCCCCAAAAGGCAAACATAAGCCGGCACAATGGTCCTCATAGCTTGAAGAAGTCACTTTGAGCGCTCGAGCACCGCAGGGCAAGGCGCCAAGGTAGCCCCTAAGCCATCGAGATGAAGAAGGAAGCGAGCCCAAGGCTGCCCTGCTATTGTTTTGCAAGCTACCTCCGTCGCCAGCGGAAGCCCGAACAACCAAGTAAGCCCCTCGCAGGGGGGGGGGGTGTCAAGGAAATGCTCTTCCTGGGCAAGCTCAAGAAACCAACTATCAAAAATGTCATGGGAGATTCCATCTCACTTCATCCCATGCAGGCACACCCTATCACCACCTGGGGGCAGAGAAGACGACCCCATGGGAGTACATGAGCCACCTCCGCAAATTCGCAACCCAGGCGACAAATGTCTCGGAGGCTCTACACCAAGGTGTGACCCTTGAAGGTCACGCGAGGAGCACGTGGGGGGACAACAATATTCCGGGCACACTACCATACATACCTTTGATGTAGGTGGGACAACATACCAGTCATCATCATTGCCAGGAACATCATGGATACCCGCTTCGATAGCTCGGCGCCTTCCTCGTCGACACCATCATCATTAGCTGCACAACGCTTGAAGAGCATGCTCAAGGAAGGCGATGGGCATCAAGCCCCCACCGAGCCCCCACCAATACCTCAAAGGGCTTTACGAAGATACAGGGAGAATATCGGGGAGGCGCCCTGAAGCCTTCACCCCACTCATTGGCTTCACTCCAGGAAGGCTGCCCTCCGCCACCTTCATGGCAAAGCTTGCCTCATCACACAAGAGCCGCCACCAGCCACCCATGTTGAATCCTCGTCTTACATAAAGAGCACAAGTTACAACCAAGTACCTTCGGACACACGGCTCTTGTTTTTTCTCGTAATTTTTTTAACAAAATCACACAGATGGATAGCAAAAGATGAAAATTGCAAAATAATTAACAAATGAAAGACGGATATCCATACATATGTATCATATGGATTATTAGCCACCTTACAATCCAATGTTGGTGCCTTATTAGAAACCAATTTATCACTATTTTCTCGTTTTGATGGGCACTAAAGAAATGATTGCAGCTTGACCATTTATCTTTTTGACAAAACTTCGCTACGTTTAATCATCTAGATATCTTGTTTTCACAAGATATGAAAATGCTCGCAAAAAATCAAAAGAAGTTTTCTTAAATAGCACCAGCAATCTGTCAGCATTCATCTGAAATTACCAATCTTTGATCCACTCTGGAGTAGTCATATCAGCAGGATCTTCAGTCAGGATGGAAGGGGGCACTGTTAAATCCTGCTGAAGAGTTTCTACATATATGTCGATGCGATTAGAGATTTCTTGAGGTACTCTTGAAGTGCCATCTGCTATTTGTTTCCAGTCAATGTCATCAAACCAGGGATGTTCCTTCACAGCGTCAGCACCTGTGGCTCCAAGGCGTGTATTTTCATCTACCACAAGTAGCTGGCCAGAGAAACCACAAAATTGAGTTGCCTTATTGCACATAGAACAAATAAGGTCAAAGATATATATGAACAATGAAAGTACAAACATTGGACCGCGGGTACAACCTTGGTTATAAGGTCACCAACTTCCACACTGAAAGCTGATGGTATAATTAGGCGACCTTTCGCAATCTTACCGAAAGGTTCTAGCTCGCTCTCCCTCCAGGACCCAAATGGCATGTCTGATTGCAGCATGAAATAAATCAATACTCCAAGCGCCCACCTGATCATACAAAAGCAAAATAACGATTGGTTAATGTTTACAGAACTATAGATATACATACAAATCGCAAACTCATAGCTTTCCAGCTGAAGAATGTAGTGCAAAAAATATTAATGTGCATTCTTTCCTGAAGAGAATTTGTAATTTCGTATCTACTTCAATCTTGCTTCTTGGGAGAGATTAGGTTTTTATATGTCTCCATCTGCTGTGTTTTCGGCACTGAAAGCACCTTCTAGAGGAAAATGGGCATGTCGGCACTGACACCGACGGCAACAATGACAACAACAAAGACATCCATGACAACAATAATTCACAGCACGCATAATTTGGAAGGTCTTACACAAAAATGGGGGTAGATAACCACTTACCAGTCAGCAGTAAACCCATGCCCCCTGCCAAGAACAATCTCTGGAGGTAGAGAGTCAGCGATGCCACATATTGTGTAAGTCCTTTCACCTTCCAACTTCTTCGCAAACCTGAAGTCAACTATCTGTCACACATAAATACATTTTTATCATTAGAACAGCGATGCTATCTGCTCTCCTGTCACATGAAATGTCAATTTAGTAAATTAGAAACTACGCAACAATCAAGATTTGTCCTGGTCGAAGAAGGATTATATATTTGTATGCTATGGTCTTAGGGCTAGATGAACATGTGTGTTAGTTTTACATTCCTCAAAAAGTGCTTATTAGAAACATGAACATTCTCTGCAACAAATGGTAGTTCTATCACCAGATACCTTAAGGTCAGATAATCACCTGCAGATATCCCGATCGGTCGAGCATAAGAATATCTGCTGAAACACCTCTGTAAAGAATAGACCTCTGAAATATTGTACATACTTAGATGCATATTGTAGATAAGCTCATAATATGAAACATAATACAGTTTTTTTTAATGTCTGCAGAAAAGACACAAAATGGTCTGACCCTTCCCCGGACCCTGCGCAAGCGGGAGCTACATGCACCCGGCTGCCCTATTAGTCTCTCAAGTGCAGAAAATGAAAATCTTACCCGATGAAGTTCTTCTAGAGCAACAACAACTGAAGCTGCATAGAATCGTGCGGATGACTCACTTAGTGGTGCATTAAGTATTGAAGCCAGTGAGCAACAAAGGCAACAATTCAGCAGTATTCCAAGGTATGATTGATCCGCACAAGTACATAAAACTTCTGGCACACAAGCTGATTTGCTCAAAGTTTTCATCATGTCTTTCTCCTGAAACACCTGCTTTTCCTTACGGAGATCATTTACCCTCTTAATGTAGAACCTTTTGAAGCTTTTCATCTTGTCTGGTTGATGGTTAGCACAAAGGAAACAGAACACGATTAGCTAAAAGTCATGTATGGCTGTTAGAAAATTGATACATCTGATAACAAAGGACAGCCAAGCTGAATTCATCATCATACCAGAGCCTCTAATTTGGACAAGACCGATCTCGCTGCAATCAGCGGCATATATGCACTCCTTCCATTCCTGTGAACATATATAGAGCCATGCATCAGCAATGATCTGACCAAATCTTTCCCCTGATAGAAACATTGACATTAGAGAAAAGAAATTGAAATACTAACCCCCTACCAAATCAGATAGCTGAACCCTCCTGAAGGGCAAATCGTCATCCGCACAATGCTGGTTCTCCTTTGGGATAAGAGAACTTTTAAGCCTGCATATATGTCGTGAAATGATAAGCTCAGTGGCTGAGAAACATCTCCTGGGTGACTATGAAAAATATGTTACATGTACAGTACTTGGAATCAGCCTGTGATGGTTTAGGCAAGGACCCAACAATTAAATCAAATTTCTCTTTTGCTATAGTAGAACAGATCACATCACCAACTGAGCTAGCAGTAAATGTGATAGTCTCTCCAATGAGAGCCCACTCTCCAAAGTGACCTCCCTCATCTATCTCAACCACATAATTACCACTTTCTTGACTCTGTTGGACTTGCTTTCCGTGAGTACTAAGAAGATCCCACGAATCTGAATTTAACCTATCAGCTGCTACTGTAAGTCTCACATGGCCTCTTTGAATAATATATAGAGAAGAGACGTCATCATCCTGAAAAAGAAAAGAAACAATTAATAACTATTCAAGGATCCCATAAGTTTGCAAAAGAGCATGCCGATATGTTTTCTTTTGGCCGTGTGCATTGCAGATGCAGAGGTGGGGAGTTAACTCTTTTGTGATTATATCTCCCTGATATGGTGCAAACAATCAATAAAAGCTTCCATTTCATTAAAAAAACAATTTTCAGGCAGTATACCTTGTCTACTATTACTTGTCCATCTGCAAATGATACCTCAACAAGTGAGTCGGCAAGTTGACTTAGCTGAAGCACTGTCAATCTTGTAAACAGTTGTACAGATCGGAGCAACTTCAGTGATGGTATGTTTGAAAATTCTGACATCAGAATTCCCCGGAAATCCTCCCGCTTTAGAGCCCATAATGTTCCATTAGTCACGGCACGGACCGAAGACTGAAGTGGCTTGTTATACCTGTTTGTTTATAAACAACAAATGGTAATTAGATGTGCTAAATAGTGAGGGACTGAGCGTCACCTATATCCGTCTGGACTGCTTATTCATATAGTACTCCCTCCGTAAACTAATATAAAAGTGTTTAGATCACTATTTTAGTAATCTAAACACTCTTATATTAGTTTACAGAGGGAGAATATGGTTAAGTCAAGTCATGGCATGGGGGAGATACTTAGGGCGGCCAGGCCAGACCCAACAAGAATGAAATTTTATTGGATTCATTTGGTTCAGAGGTTGATGGTGGCCAACCTATCAGGTGATGACGACTCGTTTCGGTAGAAGCTAATAAATCCTGGTAGTTTTACCATAATATCATGTAGACTGATGGTATTAATACTGGTACGGTCTTGCAAGATCAATATATATAGAAGTTTAAGATTTCATTGAAATTAAAGATTTACCAAAAAAGGCTTTCGCCCTGCTTTATATATAAAGCAACAATCATCAACAACCCGGTACAAACACACGCCAACACAACACACGCACACACCCAACGCAGGATACATTGGTGCTGAGAGCGGCAACACCACCCCTAGGACTACAAGAGCAACCGGGGCCTTCAACCGTGAACACGCCACCGCGAAGATATGAAGCTGCATACGACGAACCGTGGGCTCCAAGGGGGCGCCTTCAGGAAGGTTACGACACCGGAGCGCCACCACCTCCCGATCCGAGGATCAGAGGAGCAACACGACGGGCAATGAGAGCCGCGACAACGCCTTCAAGAAGGGAACGAGCTTCGCTGCCGCCGGTCCGTCCGAAGATAGAGGTTTTCACCCGGCCAACACTCACCGCTACCGAACGCCACACCCCAGCTAGCACGCTGCCCACACGGCTATGGCCACCGGGCAGACCGAGCCACGGGCTCTGGCCATGAGCACCGCGCTAACACCACCTAGGCTGCCGCCCCGTCATCCAAGACCTTGACACCACCTCACCCGAGACCCGCCGCTACCCCAACCAAAGAGACGAGCAGAAAGGCCCCGCCTTTCACACCCCTGGGCGGCCCCCAGCGCCGAGACCCAATAGGCCGGCCAAAACTGACCTCCATCGACCCGTCCTGCAGCACCGGGCGCGAGACGAGCTCGGTCCTGCAACACCGGCCGTGAGATGAGCGATGGACCGCAGCTGGGAGAGGGCCAACCCTTCGACGAAAGTAACGCCCGGACGACGAGGAGAGGGATCGAAGGCCGACACAAGCCGCGTACGGACGAGCTGACGCCGAAACATGCTAGCCGCTGCCGCAGCCAACCTGCCAAGCTGTCGTGGGGCCACCCACGACCGGAGCAGCAACCACACCGGGCACGCAACCACCAGGAAGCCAACAGCACGGCGCCGCCAGATCAGAGGCAGCCCCGCCCCACCGCTTCCTTGCCAAGCACAGGGCTCACCACCAGCTTCGCACCAGAGCATGCTGGGGAGCACCACCCCGGCCAACACCCCGCGCGGCGCCCCAGCCAAGTCGCTGCCATCTCCCCGCGTTGCCTTACGCAGCTGAGCAGCCGGAGGTCTCGACTGCCCCGAATTGGCGCCGCCACGCCCGGCACACCCCACCATCTCCGACGTGGCCTTCCACGCCAGCGAGCTCGCCGCCAAACGCAGCCACGCCCCACGCAGCGCAGCGCCCCCACCCGACGGTGCTGGCCCGCGCCATCCACCACTGCGCGGAGGAGAGAGGAAGCCTCGCCGCCGCCCACGCCGCTAGGGCTTTGCCCGCCAGCGGGATCAGGCGGCGGCGAGGAGGGGGGAGGAAGGAGGGAAGAACTTGGACCGGCGGCGGCTAGGTGAAAGCACAAGTGCTCTCTGGGCGATTTTTGGTAATTAATGTCAACATATCTCTTGTTGGACTAATACTTTTATCTAGTATATCTCAGATGAGTTCAACAATGGCGTGGCAATGACGAGAGGATGTGGAACCCCTTCAAAATGCTAAGGACAAAGATTGGCAAAAGCTCAAGACTCTTCATTTTCATTTTAGTGATCCAAGATCACATTGAGTCCATAGGAAAGCCAATACTATTAAAAGGGGATGAGGTGTTGCTTAATGGTCTACTTGCTCAAACTGCTTAGTGATATTGCTCCAAAAACCCTCAACCACTTTCTCATTTTCACATATGTCCAAAACCAGAAGTCAAACTCGACCCCACCGATTTGATCTATCCGGCGGCACCGAGTTCATTTGACCTAGCCACTGACAGAAACCTTAGACAATTCGGTCTCACCGATCGGGATCTCGGTTTCACCGAGATGGCCTTGCAAACTCTCTGTTACATGTTGTAATTATTTCGGTCTCACCGAAATGTGCAATCGGTCCCACCGAGTTTGCTTGACCAACTCTCTGTTTGCTCTTTGCTGAAATCGGTCTCACCGAGTTCATGCAATCAGTCTCACCGAGATAAGGTTTTGCCCTAACCCTAACACATCGGTCCCACCGAGTTGATCATGTCGGTCCCATCGAGATTCCTAACGTTCACATTTTGAACTAAATCGGTCTCACCGAGTTCTTCTATTCGGTCTGACCGAGTTGGGTCAAATGTGTGTAACGGTTGGATTTTGTGTGGAGGCCATATATACCCCTCCACCACTTCTCCATTCAAGAGAGAGACATCAGAACATGCCTACACTTCCACTACTCATTTTCTGAGAGAGAACCACCTACTCATGTGTTGAGACCAAGACATTCCAATCCAACCACAAGAATCTTGATCTCTAGTCTTCCCCAAGTTGCCTTTCACTCAAATCATCTTTCCACCATAGCCAAATCTGTGTGAGAGAGAGAGAGAGTTGAGTGTTGGGGACACTATCATTTGAAGCACAAGAGCAAGGAGTTCATCATCATCACACCATCTATTACCTTTTGGAGAGTGGTGTCTCCTAAATTGGTTAGGTGTCACTTGGGAGCCTCCGACAAGATTGTGGAGTTGAAGCAAGGAGTTTGTAACGGCAAGGAGATCGCCTACTTCGTGAAGATCTACCCGAGTGAGGCAAGTCCTTTGTGAGCGATGGCCATGGTGGGATAGACAAGGTTGCTTCTTCGTGGACCCTTCATGGGTGGAGCCCTCCGATGGACTCGCGCAACCGTTACCTTTCGTGGGTTGAAGTCTCCATCAACGTGGATGTACGATAGCACCACCTATTGGAACGACGGCAAAAATCTCCGTGTCTTAATTGCGTTTGCACACTCCAATCCCATCCCTTTACTTTCTTGCAATTAGCATGCTTTACTCTTTCCGCTGCTCATACTCTTGCCATGCTTGCTTGAAATGTATTGTGAATGCTTAAACTTGTGCTAAAACTCCACCTCAACTTGAAGAACTTAAAAACTGCTACTTTTGCTTGTTGAGGGTCTAATCACTCCCCCCCCCCTGGTAGACACCTCTTCTCGATCCTTTCAATTGGTATCAGAGCTTTGGTCTCCATAGCTTTGGTTTAATCACCATTGGAGGAAGATGCATGAGTCTATGATTGAGAGTATTAGACGTAGAGTGCCAATGCTTGATGGAGAGTTCTATAGTGCTTGGAAAAATGAGATGCTTGAGATTTTCAATGAATATAATTTGAACAAGTATATTACTAGCCCTTGTGCGCCTCCCATTGATCCCTTGCATCCTACCCCCGATGAGTATCTTGACATGACCCACAACCTTAGAGTTATTGATCTTATCATTAGAGGATTGACTAGAAATTTGCTTGTGTGCTTGACTACATTTGAATGTGCTTATACCATATGGAGATATCTTGAGGAGTGCTTTCCAAACTATTCCTCAAAAAATCTAGATGAGATACTTCAAAAGTCCATTGCTTTTCATAAAATGCATCCTAGTGGTCCTAAATTTGGTGATTGTCTATTTGAGCTTCGTGACCTCATGCGTGCCAAAGGAGACGTTGGAGTCATTAGTAGCATCATTTCTCAAGTCATTAGAATTCATAAAGATGCACATTGTCATGGTCATAAATCTAATGAATCACTCTCTCTAGGTGATGATCAATCACAAGACGATGTTGACATGGATATTATGACGAGGATGATGATAATGACTTTGATCTTGATGAGTCAATGAGACACTTTGGTCTTATGGCTAACCTTCGTGGTTACATGGCTGGAGGAAAGGAATGGGTTCTTGATAGTGGATGTACCGATCACATGACCGGAGACAAGGATGTGTTTCGAGAGCTTGCTAAAAATAATGATCCCCGAAAGTATGTCACTTTTGGTGATAACTCAAAGGGTAAGGTGCTTGGCCTTGGTAAGGTGGCTATCTCACATGACAGCTCCATCCAAAATGTTATGCTCGTTGAATCTCTTGGCTATAATTTACTTTCCGTATCTAGACTAGCCGATTTCGGTTTCAATGTCCTATTTACTTAAGTAGATTGCCAAGTGTTTCGAAGAGATAATCATAATATGGTCTTTACCGGGTATATGTAGAGGTGATCTATACATTGTTGACTTCACTAAAAGAGCTCAACCTAGAACTTGCTTAATTGCTAAATCTTCTAAAGGTTGGTTGTGGCATAGAAGGTTAGGTCACGTGGGCATGCGAAATCTTGATAAGCTTATTAAAGGTGATCATATACTTGGTATTAAAGATGTTATATTTGACAAGGATAGACTTTGCAGTGCTTGTCAAGCAGGAAAACAAGTTGGAGGAACTCATCCCGTGAAGAACATCATGACCACGAGAAGACCACTCGAGCTACTTCATATGGATCTTTTTGGTCCCAACGCCTACAAGTCTCGGTGGTAACTCGTTCGGATTGGTCATTGTTGATGATTTTTCAAGATTTACGTGGGTGTTCTTTTTTGATGATAAATCGCAGGTCCAAAAGATCAGGAAGGCCCAAAATCAATTTGAAGTAAAGATCAAGAAGGTTCGGAGCGACAACGGAACGGAGTTCAAGAACGCCAATGTGGATACCTTTCTTGACGAAGAAGGGATTTCACATGAGTTCTCGGCTACGTACACACCTCAACAAAATGGAGTTGTTGAGAGAAAGAACCGGACACTTTTTGAGATGGCAAGAATGATGCTTGATGAATACAAGACGCCAAAACACTTTTGGGCGGAAGCGGTTGAGACAGCTTGTCATGCAACAAATTGACTATATCTCCACAAGCTTCTCGGCAAGACGGCATACGAGCTTCTTACCAGTAACAAACCCCAAATTGGATACTTTCGAGTATTTGGCTCAAAGTGCTTCATTCTTGATAAGCAGCGTCGTTCGAAATTTGCCCCTAAATCTCATGAAGGTTTCCTACTTGGTTATGGCTCAAACTCTCACACTTACCGTGTCTACAACAATTTCACCTGAAAGGCTGAAGAGACGGTAGATGTGAAGTTTGATGAATCTAACGGCTCGCAAGTAGAGCAATTGCCAATTGATGTAGGAGACAAAGACCCTTCGAAAGCAATTCAAGACTTGTCCATTGGCAAGATTCGTCCAACGGAGGTGAAGGAGAGTACCTCGTCCGTTCAAGTGGAAGTCTCAACTTCACGACAAGGTGAACCACAAGTTGACTTGGAGGCATCCACAAGTGGAACACGTCAAAATGAAGGAAACGAGGAAGTGCAACAAGATGAACCTCATCGACGTCCTTCTCCACCTCCACAAGAGAATAACAACGCCAACAACAATGAAGAAGAACAAGAAGAAGACAATGAAGAGGATGTTCCACCCCGACCCAAACAAAAGCTCTCACGAGTTAGAGCAAGAGTCTCAAGAGACCATCCCGTCGAACAAATCTTTAATGATATTCAAACCGGGAGAATTACTCGCTCTAAAACTCGTTTGGCTAACTTTTGTGAACATTACTCATTCATTTCTAGTATTGAACCTATGAAGGTTGAAGAAGCTCTTGATGATCTGGATTGGGTGAACGCCATGCATGAAGAGCTACAAAATTTCGAGAGGAATCAAGTGTGGACATTGGTAGAAAAGCCGAACAACAACCAAAATGTCATTGGAACCAAGTGGGTGTTTCGGAATAAGCAAGATGAGGATGGACAAGTTGTACGCAACAAGGCTCGTCTCGTCTCCCAAGGCTACACTCAAGTCAAAGGTATGGACAATGGTGAGACATATGCCCCCGTTGCTAGACTTGAGTCCATACGGATCTTACTTGCTTATGCCAATCACCATGATATCATGTTATACCAAATGGACATTAAAAGTGCTTTACTAAATGGTGAAATTGAGGAGGAAGTCTATGTTAAACAACCTCTCGGCTTTGTTAATCCCAAGAAACCTAATCATGTTTACAAACTTCACGAATCTTTTTATGGTCTTAAACAAGCTCCTAGAGCATGGTATAAATGCTTGACCAAATTTCTTATTGAAAAAGGCTTTGAAATTGGGAAAATTGATTCTACACTTTTTACTACAAGGGTTAATGATGAATTATTTGTGTGCCAAATTTATGTGGATGATATCATATTTGGTTCGACTAACCCTCATTTTAGTGAAAAGTTTGGAAGGCTAATGTCGGAGAAGTTTGAGATGTCTATGATGAGTGAACTCAAATTCTTTTTTGGTTTGCAAATCAAGCAAACTAAGGAAGGTATCTTTGTTTCCCAAACAAAGTATACCAAGGACTTATTCAAGAAGTTCAATATGCAAGAAAGCAAAGGTATGGAAACACCCATGCCTACTAGTGGACATCTTGACTTGACTAAAGATGGCAAACCGGTTGACCAAAAGGTTTACCGTCTATAAGTGGTTAATTGTTATATATGTATGTGCCTCCCGTCCCGATATTATGCTAATTGTGTGCATGTGTGCACGATATCAAGCGGCCCCTAAAGAATGTCATCTTAAAGCCGTGAAAAGGATAGTGAGATACTTAATTCATACACCAAACTTTGGCATTTGGTATCCTAAGAGGTCTTCTTTCGATCTTGTTGGCTACTCCGACTCGGACTATGCCGGAGACAAGGCTGATAGAAAGTCCACTTCGGGTACTTGTCAATTTTTTGGTAGATCTCTTGTGTCTTGGTCCTTCAAGAAACAAAACTCGGTATCCTTATCCACCGCCAAAGCGGAATACATTGCCGCCGGATCATGTTGTGCTCAGTTACTTTGGATGACCCAAACTCTTAAAGATTATGGGATATATGTGAAACATGTTCCATTGCTATGTGATAATGAGAGTGCTATTAAGATTTCTCACAATCCCGTGCAACATTCTCGAACTAAGCATATTGAAGTTCGTCATCATTTCATTCGAGATCATGTTGCTAAAGGAGACATCAATCTTAAGCATGTTCGTACCGATAAGCAATTGGCGGATATATTTACCAAACCGCTCGATGAGAAAGTATTTTTCCGTTTGAGAGATGAATTGAACATCATTGATGCCTCAAACTTGGAGTAGAAACTCCATTTGGATACATGCAACACATGAGCCTTCTATGACTAATCCTTGGTATTTCTCTTAAGATGATGATCATATGTCTTGGATCTATTCTTGTACCTTGCATGTTATCTAACCCTTGTAGGTACTTGGATGACCCAAATCTATGAGATTGCAAGGCACTCACATCTTGAGCAATCTCTACATCACCAAGTTTCTACTATATGGTTGTCGAATATAAGGAAGCATGAATCCACTCAACATATCCTTTGACAATTTCTATATATCAATTCATGATTGTTATTTTGGATACACAAGTGCTCTTCAAAAGCAAGACTAACCCATGTAGAAAGATGAACTCAAACTATCAAGTGGTGCTCCAAACTCTTGATGAACTACATCAACCTTGAGCATCCAACACAAGTTCGACTATATGATCAAAATCAACACCACTCAAGGTATGTTATTCCATCTTAGAGAAGTTTTACTCCAAGTCTGAGACAAAGAAACTCTACAAGATGTGAAGACATCAAAATGCTTAAACGAAAAATGATAACCCCATTTTGAGCTTCGATGAGTATGACCTATAATCAAGTGTTATCACTTGACTCCTCGGTCAATATACTCTAACATAGGTGACTTTATCGCCGACCCCTCTCTAGATGAAGTTCTTTAGTGTTTCTTTGCTTTGTGTTTTTGCATATGATTCTTGCTATCTTGTTCCTCTTATAAAAAAACTTCATCTAGATCTCTTTTCTTTTGTGTGTTTGTTGCAAAACTTTCCGTTAATTCCTTGCAAATCTTTGTGAGATTCCAATTGCCAAGTGAGCTGAGATGACAAGATTTTTCCTCTACATTGAACTCGGACTCACCGATTCATGCCTATCGGCTAGACCGAACTACAGGGATTACTTGTAGACAGTTCATCGGTACTACCGACGAGGACTAACCCGATCTGACCGATATGCCTCATCCATGACACTGCCAACTCGGTGTCACCGATGAAAACGGATCGGCGTTACCGATTTCACTGCTGAGAAAACCTTTTGCCCTTGCATATTTCATTTCTTCTCCAGCTCCACTCAATGATTTTTATCCTCTACTCGCATCTTAATTTACATGTTGCTTTGTAGTGTGTCTTAAGGACCAAACCTAATTGACTCATGCTTCAGAAGTTTCCTTCTTGGAAATTGATGCCAAAGGGGGGAGAGAGAGAGAGCACATCAAAGCTTATCACATGGGAAAGAGAGTACATCCTAACTCTTCCAGATGCCAGTAAAATAAGAGGAGAGAAGTCACATGTCTTTAAGAGGGGAAAGACATGTCAATATATGGTTTCATTGCTTTAATTTTTCATGCTCTGATTTTCTGATTTTCTCTTACCCTACCTTCTCCCATTATCCAATATCAGATTCAGGGGGAGAAAGAGTTCATATCTAGGGTAGAAAATCTGCTGGAATTCATTGCATATTTTTAATCCTTGGGGACATGTCTATATCCAAATGAAGTACTAAGTACCCACCCGTTACATGTCATCCCAGTCTTGGTACTCTTGTGGTTTCCTGAACTTGCTTTATTTCGAGTGTTCTTGTGTTATCTAACCCTGTTTTCTCAAGTTCATCTCTTCCAAAGCCAACTCAAGACCATAAGGTAAGTATATGCATCACACTCATGCATGATGATCTCTTGCTGCTGCACATATTGTTTGCAAGAAGGATTCATGAACATGTAGGTACACCTATTCTATTTACATCATCTGCTCTGATGCATATAGCCAAGATACATGTAACTCATTGCTTGCTCTGACATGCTTATGCACTCACATGTTCTTATATTCCATCTTTACATGATTGCATACATGTAGGGGGAGCCTATGCATGTTACATGTCCTTCCAAAGCTTTACTTGTTACTCTTCATATCTTTATCTAAAGCTTTGATGTATGTTGTCACCAATTACCAAAAGGGGGATATTGAAAGCACAAGTGCTCCCTGGGTGATTTTGGTAATTAATATCAACATATCTCTTGTTGGAGTAATACTTTCATCTAGTATATCTCAGATGAGTTCAACAATGGCGTGGCAAGGACAAGAGGATGTGGAACCCCTTCAAATGCTAAGGACAAAGATTGGCAAAAGCTCAAGACTCTTCATTTTCATTTTAGTGATCCAAGATCACATTGAGTCCATAGAAAAGCCAATACTATTAAAAGGGGATGAGGTGTTGCTTAATGGTCTACTTGCTCAAAGTGTTTAGTGATATTGCTCCAAAAACCCTCAGCCACTTTCTCATTTCCACATTTGTCCAAAACCAAAAGTCAAACTCGGTCCACCGATTTGATCTATCCGGCGCCACCGATATCATTTAACCTAGCCACTGCCAGAAACCCTAGACAATTCGGTCTCACCGATCGGGATCTCGATTTCACCGAGATGGCCTTGCAAACTCTCTGTTACCTGTTGTAATTATTTCGGTCTCACCGAAATGTGCAATCAGTCCCACCGAGTTTGCTTGACCAACTCTCTGTTTGCTCTTTGCTGAAATCGGTCTCACCGAGTTCATGCAATCGGTCTCACCGAGATAAGGTTTTTCCCTAACCCTAACAAATCGGTCCCGCCGAGTTGATCATGTCAGTCCCACCGAGATTCCTAACGTTCATATTTTGAACTAAATCGGTCTCACCGAATTCTTCTATTCGGTCTGACCGAGTTGGGTCAAATGTGTGTAACGCTTGGATTTTGTGTGGAGGCTATATATACCCCTTCACCCCTTGTCCATTCAAGAGAGAGCCATCGGAACGTGCCTACACTTTCACTACTTATTTTCTGAGAGAGAACCACCTACTCATGTGTTGAGACCAAGACATTCCAATCCAAACACAAGAATCTTGATCTCTAGCCTTCCCCAAGTTGCCTTCCACTCAATCATCTTTCCACCATAGTCAAATCTGTGAGAGAGGAGTTGAGTGTTGGGGACACTATCATTTGAAGCACAAGAGCAAGGAGTTCATCATCATCACACCATTCATTATCTTTTGGAGAGTGGTGTCTCCTAGATTGGTTAGGTGTCACTTGGGAGCCTCCGACAAGATTGTGGAGTTGAACCAAGAAGTTTGTAAGGGCAAGGAGATCGCCTACTTCGTGAAGATCTACCCGAGTGAGGCAAGTCCTTCATGAGCGATGGCCATGGTGGGATAGACAAGGTTGCTTCTTCGTGGACCCTTCGTGGGTGGAGCCCTTCGTGGACTCGTGCAACCGTTACCCTTCGTGGGTCGAAGTCTCCATCAACGTGGATGTACGATAACACCACCTATCAGAACCACGCCAAAAATCTCCGTGTCTTAATTGCGTTTGCACACTCCAATCCCATCCCTTTACTTTCTTGCAATTAGCATGCTTTACACTTTCTGCTGCTCATACTCTTGCCATGCTTGCTTGAAATGTATTGTGAATGCTTAAACTTGTGCTAAAACTTCACCTCAACTTGAAGAACTTGAAAACTGCTACTTTTGCTTGTTGAGGGTCTAATCATCCCCCCCCTCTAGACACCTCTTCTCGATCCTTTCACTAGGGTTTCCCCCAGGTCGCACGCGGGGGCGACGCAGGGGGAGGGGTGAATCATTAAAGATTTTTATGTGGTTCTTGCACAACGGTATAGTTCTGACCAAGGATAACCTGGCAATCGTCGTTGGCAGGGATGCAAGAAATGTTGCTTTTGTTATCAGAAGGAAACTATTTAGCATTTGTTTCAAGCATGCCCATTTGCAACATTGGTATGGTGAATAAAGCTTTTAATCTACTACCCCCAACTAGCATGACGAATATGTTCGGTTCCCTCTACACTTAAGGCACAAATACATGTTGGTGTTCGCGATTTACTATGGGCATTATGGAATTGTTGTAATGACTTCATCTTGAACAAATACAAATTTCCAAAACTTCTTGCAGGTCATCTACAGAGCCACCAACTTTTGCGCGTGGTCTACCCTTCTTCGCGTGGAGGACAGTGGGTTGATGGACTTTGGGTGCAACGGACGAAATGATAGGATATGCGATTGAGTCATTGTATCTTGTTAGTGCCTGATTGTTTCAAGCATTGTGCCCTTTTGCTTGTTACTGTATGTACGTCGTACTGGATGTTTGACACTCTAACCTTAATAAGTACGGCTGTGTGCATGGGATGATGCAGAGGCCAGGGGTAAACCCCCCTTTTTGAAAAAAAAACTTTACCTCTAAAGTTATTCATTATTCCTCTTTCAGTTTTTAGGTTCACTTATTTTTGTAGTTTTATGTTTATCTAAAAATTTCTTTTGGACATTGTATTTGTAAAAATATTCAAGGAATATGTGTTTTTTCAGCAGGAGATATAGTTTGTTCAAACAGTACACATTTTTAGAATAAAGGTAATACACGCAAGTTAATTGTATCTGTGTGTGGCATAAGTAAACCTTCTAACTTCTTTAAAAAAGGAAATTTTTAAACACGCGAATATTTGTTTGAAAGACATTTACATTTTCTAATCGTATGTTGGAAAAAAATTCCAAATATGTTCAGCGTTCGCAGGGTGGTGGGCTAACCAGGTTTCCGGGCTCCCCACCCATCACCAGTGTGGTGGGTCAAACAAGTTTTTGGGCTAGCACGATAGTTGATGGCGATATGATTTTGTTGTTGTGTCTTTGCTTTGTTGCACAAGTGTGTGAGCATTGGTTGTTGCGCTGAAAAGGTTGCACGACCTTTGTCGCTGACCACAAGGGCGGCACCCTCGTGGGTCATTCCTTGTGCTCTAGTCCTTCGGGTGAAAACCTAGATCAGACGATGGCGACCTCGATGTCGCTTCCTCCTGGGGGCGTTGTTCTTGGAAGTATGACCCCTGGTTGGTGTGCATGTTGTTATGTCTTGCACGCCCTTTCGGACCTGCTAGGGCCGACCATGTCAGATCGTGTCTAATTGGTGGTGGGTCAGGTACAAGATCGCCTTGGTGCGGTAGGGATGCCCCTCATGGTGGTGAGAGGTAAGCGATCTGCAGTGTCTTCATCCAGTTGTCTTTGTTTATAGGTTATGGTAGGTTAGGATTTGCTAAGATTGTTTTTAATCTCTCCTATACAATCCTACCTTATCTCTAAGAGAGACTTCTTACCCTCCAAGTTTTGTACTCTGTATATGTTACAGTATATGTGCACTGCATTAGCCCTTTTCATAATTTCGGACTTTTGGTTGCGTTGGCTAGTGCATGAAGCTTGACATGGTATCAGAGCTAGGTTATTTTTTTGGGCGCCGGAACTCGCCCTCCCGATCCAATCTTGCGCGTCGCCGACACTTCTTACGCTGGCGTGCTGCTTCCCTTGGTTAACGCACGGACGACGTTCGAATCGTGGCTCTTGCAGCCGCCCCGTCCAGATCGAGGTTGTCGCCGTTGTCGTTCTGCTCCAAGTCACCGCTCCGTTCGGGCCGCTAGTTGCCTTCTCCGGATGGGTCACGCCTGGGTTGTGAAGAAAGCTGTCGATCCAGCAGACCTGATCGATCTGGAGCTCTGGACATGGCCAAAGCGCAGCCACCTTCGTCCAACACTTGTGCACGTCTGCATGTTTGTCCGCTGTTGCCCCCTCTATGTCCACGCATAGGCCTCTTGAGCCATACCTCTGGGTCTATTCACGTGTTGACTTCCCCGTCACACGTGAGAGGGGGTGTTACAGTATATGTGGACTGTCTAGCCCTTTCCATCAGTTCGGACTTTTGGTTGCGTTGGCTAGTGCATGAAGCTTAACATGGTACCGGAGCTGAGGTCTTGAGTTCAAGTCCTAGCTTTTGCAATTTATCTAAAAAATTGTTGATGCCCCCCTTTGTGTCCACGTAGTCCTCTTGAGTCATACATGAGTTTCGTGAGCCGTCGCTCTCTTCCGGTTGCACGTGTTGACTTGTCTTCCCTATCACACGTGACGGGGTGTTATAGTATATGTGGCTAGCACTAGCCCTTTCCACCAATTCGGACTTTTGGTTGCCTTGGCTAGTGCATGAAGCTTAACAGTATATACTAGCCCTCGAGGCTCCGCAATACAACAAGCGATTCCATCACCCCTCTAATCCTCTTGCATGGTATCGCCGCAAGTTCCTGACATCGCTCCACCACAACTTCTGCGCTGCCTCCCCTGGGAGGTTCGTCTGCCGATTGTGCTGATCGGCTGCCTTAGAGAGTCCTTCTCCTGATTCATTTATCAAGGGTTTTCTCTCTCGTCGGTCGTTTGATCGGCGTTTCTTTTTTGGTTTTCCGCTCTAAGATCGGTTTGCATTGCCCGTCAACCCTCTATGCGCCTCTACCTCGACATTTGTGTCAACAAGACCGGCCTCTTTTTCGACTATGCGGCCTAAGGCGGCACGCGACACCCTAGGGGATGCCCATTGTCCGCCGTTCCATCCACACATCGTTCTATAAGAGCCTTGAGTGGTTAGTTATTTGTCCTAATTAGTCTATTAAATATATTCTTTCTATCAACGCATCGAGACACAAGCGTTGTGTTTTCTCGAGAGAAAAAATGCGAAAGAGCAAATTTTAATAGCTAACCAAACATTTTTTTCTTGTGCTATAATTAGTCATGAAAATATTTTATTTACTTCTTAACTAAACATGAATTGTAAACTACCTTGTTGCTAAATTCTATAATAAACATCTGCTTTTTGGGAAAAAAGTTTTTTGACAAAAACAAAATTAAAAAGATGTGCTAAATGGGCTTGCCCATACCCGGCCCATTTGCTCCCTTACACATGTGGCATCCAGCAGTGGGAAATAGGACCGCTCCATGGCATGGTACATTTCGGATATAAAAAAAATACTTTGCGTGTAGTTTGCAAGCAAAGGCATAGCTCAACATTTTAGTATCCGTGCACTTAAGAGTTTACAGGTTAATATTTTGCATTTCAACATTGTTCAAAGGGAGATAACATGGACTACATGCTTTATAGCGATTTCTTTTGAATCTTCAGCGCATGGTAGAACACTTGGCATGGTAGAAAATGTACAGACTGGCCAAATGGAGTGTGGTTTGTAGGCCGAAAGACCAAGGTGGCCTTGACATTAATGACCTGCAGGTCAAGAATGATGCCGTACTTAGTAAATGGGTTTTCATGCTAGTTACTGAGGATGGTGTATGGCACACCATGCTGCGCAATAAATATCTAGGCCAAAAAGCTGTGTCTTAGGCCTATTGGAAACCTGGCGACTCGCACTTTTGGGCTGGACTACTAGTGGCAAAGAAACATCTTTTTCACTTTGGATCCTTCTCGATAAAAGATTGGTCGGAGATTCGTTTCTGGGAGGACAAATGGCTAGGCAAGCCAACCTCCGAGAACAATATCCAGCTTTGTGCCGCATTGCTCGTGATAAAAAACATACTATTGCGCATGTGCTCTCAATTCATACCTGCCAAATATTTCTTTTGGGCAGGATTTGATTGGCTCCCGTCTTTTGTCATGGCAAAATCTTCTATCCAGATTGGATTTGAATAACCTGACACAAGGACAAGATGTGTTTCGCTGGAATCTCACTACATCTGGGTCCTTCATAGTTGAATATATGTATCGTGCGCTCACACATTCAGAGGTTCCAGTGGATAATAACAAGAAAATTTGGAAGTCAAAGATTCTGCTAAAGTTTAAAATCTTCATGTGGTATCTTCGGAAGTGAGTTCTACTAACCAAAGACAACCTCGCCCGTCGCAATTGTGTCACGACCCTGGATCAAGGCGTAACAAATCAACACGGAACAACTCAAATCGATTGATACAAGTGTTCCCGGTGTATGAATCGAATTCACCAAACCTAGGTTCACTGAGGGGATATAATCTAGAGAAGAGAACTGAGGATGGGAGGAACATAGATCAAGGATAGAAGAGCAACAGAGGATACATGGGGAGAGACTCGTCAGGCCACGAGGGAGGGGCGAGCCGAGGAAGAAGAAGCAATTCTGTTCTGTTATGTTCGATACCGCCCCTCGCTGCACTCCTGTGTCCTTTATAGTTCTTGCTCCAAGGCTTGATCCGCTGGGCCAAGCCCATGTACAAGCAGCCCATAAATCCAATGCGGTCCAGTGGGTATGTAGGGTGTACCGCCCCCGCAAAACATTGCTTGCCCCCAAGCAATGGCTCGGATTCCACTTCCATGAACACCTCCGGGTTCTCATGGCAATCCATCAAGCGTGCACATGTTGCACGGTTGAGGAATACAGGACTTACAACCTGGATTGGATGTGGAAGCAATGCTGCGAGCCATCTTCTTGTTGATTCATGGGAACCATTCCCTCCTGAATGAATGAAACCCACTGATCAATCTGATAGTGCCAAATGACACGGGCAAAAGCTAGCTCTGATTCAGTATTATGTAGGGATCTTTTCAACCTTGAAATTCTACAACTAGTTTCAGTTAATCCATCTGCATTTGTTCCTAGACGAAGGACAACACTTGTATGTACTTTCATCTGTGGTCTCCAACTTGTACAGTTCAACATCAGACTCATTCGACACCACATAATAGCTAATCCTGGGCACTGTTCATACTGCCATATTCCCATTGGCTGAGGTATTGGATTCTCGAATTTCTTGATACATACACAGTATTCTGGCCAACACTACTCCCATTTTGCCATCACGAATACAGACTGAAGAGCTTGAACATTGAAACTGCTAGTAGGACCTAAATCATGTTTCCCACTGTTCAACAGCAACAAATCCAGTTGACATCCTTTAGTACCTTTTATCAGACTGGAATAGGCAAAGAAAGCATGACATGATTGTGTAGTTTGAGTCGGAAACTGACTTGGTTGCTGCATTAAGGCATAAATCAAAAGTCTGCGCTCTAGTGTCAGACAACAACAATTCCAATCTGTACAAGCAAACCTCAAAGTACCAGGATCCCAATTTCTTGTGGCCAATCTGTACAAGCAAATCTCAAGGATGCCAAATTCTCCTCTGTATTTACTGTGTCGTGTTTTAGCAACTTTCTCTGCTTGCATTACTCCAACAATGGCTGAAATAACAAGGATTCAGACATATCGCGCATCCTTGGTATGCAGAAAATGATAAGCTTGACAGAGAATTATAACATCCAATGAGCAGTTATCCGTCAATATATTTGCACAAAGTTTGAGACCAAAAAACTGACCGTAGCCGCTGCCCCACAATTGCATGCATATAAAGAATCTTCATAATACCAGGCTCCCATTGCACATAAAGTTCAATTGAAAGAACTCTAATCTTGGCATCCTCCCAAACATTTAGGACAAGCGGCAGGTTCATGTAATAGACTTTGATGGTTCCAGCAAAATGTTTGCAACTAAATACTCCACATATGTATGGTTCTAGCAGAGTAAGCACTAGTGGACCTGATGGCATGTGAGTAAACTTAATTAAGCTTTTGCATGTGCACCTTCCAGCCTTCAGCTTGATAGCAAGTCTTAGGATGCCTAGGATAGAGCTGCAGACTGATATTACACCCAGATCAATACCATGAGACGGACATTGTTCCTTGCTGCTGGCCGGACTCCACCATCGGCACAAGAAATGACCACTGTCGGTATAGAGACATTTCCTCAGAGGAAGAGTTCCAAATAACAACTCCAAGTATGATGTTTGTCGTGATAGGCAAGCCAATGTCATATGTACACTTTCCTGTCGACTGCATGCAAACGACGGTCATGGTTGTGGCCTGCATATGTGTATAGTGTGGCTTATCCACACTTACAATTGTGGAGGCCATGGTTGCCACTCATGATGCAACCCTTCTTCGAGCAGCACGTACATGTCGACGTCCTCTGTATCATCACCTACCGGCACCAGCGAGAACATAGGCATTGTCCTGCTGATGTCTTCGTCGAAGCATTCTGTCAAGCACTTGTGGAGCATCTGCTTGTCAGTAGAATCGACACAGGCTCCAAAGGACTAGTTATGGCCGCAGACAGACCCCCCATGCTATGGAACACGTCGGCATTGTCGATGCCTTGGCCGGGACAATGCGTCGAACAGGTGGTGGCTGTCAGCATGTTGAACTCAAGGGCAGTGCACCGCTGAAGCGGTTGTCCAGGGAAGGCTCCATGGATATCATGAGAGGGGCAAGCGAAGTGAGTGTTGACTGCACCTCACTTTTTGCAGGAGTCAACAACATCATAGGCTTGACAACCTCGGCATTGGAGCTTGGCATGGGTGGCGATGCTCCTTGTACTGCAACTTGTACCGAGGTAGGTGGTGCCATCTCCACACAATCAAAATCAACAACGAACGACTTTGAGTTGGGCAGTGTGATGAAGCTGATGGACGATGGGGCATGCTGGATGTCCAAAAAGGAACACCCATCATAGATGCATCCTCCATGCAGTGCATCCTTAGCCGCTCGCCTCCGGCCATGATTGGAACTCCACAAACACCTCCATGTGCAAGGATTTATACGAGACACACAGATCATGCACCCCATAGGCATCAAAGAGCTGATTAGTACATCCTCTGTTACCTGGTAGATCAAGTTGGTGATGGTGATATGCAAAACGCAGTTGCTGGCTGCCTTCTGGTGTATTGACATTTTGTCGAACAGGTGGTGAGTGGTGGAAAGGGACACGAAATTTGATGGAAATTTTCTGGGATTTTTTGAGAAAATCGATGGGTGGATCGAACAGCTCTGAATACCAACTGTCACGACCCTGGATCAAGGCGTAACAAATCAACACCGAACAACTCAAATCGATTGATACAAATGTTCCCGGTGTATGAATCGAATTCACCAAACCTAGGTTCACTGAGGGAATATAATCCAGAGAAGAGAACTGAGGATGGGAGGAGCATAGATCAAGGATAGAAGAGCAAGAGAGTATACATGGGGAGAGAGAGACTCGTCAGGCCACGAGGGAGGAGGAGCGAGCCGAGGAAGAAGCAATTCTGTTCTGTTCTGTTCGATGGAATTCCCTATCTGACGCTCTCTGCGTCAACGTGTCGACCAAACGCACAGGTGCGCAATTGATTGGGCCGGCCCATCTACAAATGCACGTATAGCTGGCAGTTCCGGTTTTGGGAACCTTCTAGAAGATTCCTAGCCGGTTTTCTCGGTTCTGGGATCCTTCTAGAAGGTTCCTCAACTGGCTTCTTTTCCTTTTTCTGATTTTTTTTCTTTTTCTTTTTTCTGTTTCCTATTATCTGTTTCTTTTAATTGTATATTTTCAAAATTGTTCCAAATATTCGAAAAAAATTGTTTCCAATTTTCTTTCAGTATTTAAAAAAAAATTGAAGTTTAAAAATTGTTCGTGTTATACAAATGTTTCTTTTTATTTTAGAAAAATGTTTTGATTTTCAAAGAAAATCGTGTATACAAAAAATCTTCAGGATTTTCAAATTGTATCAGATTCAAAATTTTGTTCTGCATTTGAAAATCTGTACCAATTTTCAAATTTACTCACCAATTTATAAAATGTTTGCATTTTCAAAAAGTGTTATGGAATTGTTTTTTTGTGTTATACAAAAAAAATGAAGTTAGCGAAAAATGTTTCCATTTTCAATATTTTGTTCACATATACAAAAAAGCTTCGGGATTTTAAAATTGTTCTCGGGTTCAAAATTTTGTTCTTCATTTCTAAAGTTTTACCTGTTTTCAAAATATGTTCACCAATTTAAAAATGTTTGTCTTTTAAAAAATGTTCTGGAATTTGAAAATTTGCTCGCGTTTTACAAAAAATGTTTCCATTTTCAATTTTTTTGTTCACGTACACAAAAAATCTTCAGGATTTTAAAATTGTTCTCATGTTCAAAATTTTGTTCTGCATTTCAAAAGTTGTACTTGTTTTCAAAATATGTTCACCAATTTTGAAAATGTTTGCATTTTCCAAAATTATTCTAAAATTTGAAAATATGTCCACGCTATACAAGAAATGTTTCCATTATCAACTTTTTGTTCACGTACAGAAAAAATCTTCAGGATTTTCAAATTGATCTAAAATTCAAAATTTTGTTCTGTAATTTCAAAAAAGTGTTTGCAGTTTTTAAGTAATGCTCAATTTACGCCGGTGTTTTTAGTTCATTTGACTTCGAGCCAAATATTTGCCACGAAGGCTCGATCGGTGTGGTGGCTAGCTAGATGCGTTCACACCCGGGAGGTCTATAGTTCAAATTCCAGCTCGGGTGCAGTTTTCTTTTTACAAACTTTTGCTCGCGCGACTTCAGTCCTAACGGGTCGGCCCAGTCGCGCGAATCCTGTGCAAAAGGATGACTTTTTGACGCAGAATGCGTCAAATAGGTGCTCCCCTGTTCGATACCTCCCCTCGCTGCACTCTTGTGTCCTTTATAGTTCTTGCTCCAAGGCTTGACCCGCTGGGCCAAGCCCATGTACAAGCAGCCCATAAATCCAATGCGGTCCGGTGGGTATGTAGGGTGTTATAAATTGGCAAGGAAGTAAGAACTGTAGTTTTTGTACTCACGATTAGACAATCAAACACCTCCTTTTTCAGTGCAAGTTTGCACGTTCTACATGGTTAGTCATCCAAGTAGCGTTTAATTTGTATCTGTCAACAAGTGTTGCCAATATTTGTGGCCATTGATTGAACAGTATTCCAAACAGTATTCAAAACGCTAACAAGGATGGGAGTGTATGCCTTGTTATGTGGCTATGTACAAATGATTTGGTCTTTAATGGCAAAAATTGTTCACCTTCACAGCTTATTCTCCGCTGTATGCACTCGCTTCGTAGATGGTCTACGCTACACCGAACGGAGTGCCAACCGCTGTTTAAGGTGGTGTGTATGCGGTTGGAGCAGGTGGCCATGGAAGTTTTTACCCAACATGGGTGGCAGCATAGTCTCTGGATCAGTCCACCACCTCATTCGACATAGGAATAGTGTCGGTCCTATGACTCTTCTGTTGCGATATGTCGGTTTTTAATTTTCATTTTGTCAGACTGTTGGTATTGACCGTGTGCGTTTTAGCTATGCAGAGGCTGGGTGTTGCTCATCATGCTTTGTATTCACTTGATGCTACATTTTGAGTCAATAAAAGTGCCCTTTATTATTGACAAAAGAGAGTAATGCATTAGCTTTCAGTTTTGGCACTTAGTGTTGTATGTCCTTGGAAATGATCGAGTGACTGATTACAAGGGCCAATGGTTGAGTACGGCTCTAAGCTCCATATTTAGGTGCAGAGAAGAAAAGCTTAATTATGTACTACTGATAAAATCAATGTGACACTGAGAGCTGACCATTATTCACCACCTCGCACACGTATGCGTGTTGAATGGTAACACTAGGGGTGACAGGTGTTCACCCAAGTATTTTCTACAGAAACTTCGCTTATAAGCATACTGAAACAGTATAATAAAACACTGAGTAAAACTGACTCACATCAGTGCTAGCTCTCCAAAGGAAGATAGTTTGTCAGCAGTATACCGATGCAAGACCTTGGTCACTTCCTTCCCATCTTCTTCCTGTTTATATATCCTTCATTAGCTTAGCCTTCGATAATCATAGCATAGATATTAAAATAAAATAAATAATTTATGAACTGATTTAATTTCTCGAACTACATGGTTAAACTCAAATCTCGATATAAGCAGCATATACGGAAAAGGTTTGTGCAATGACCAACTAGGTAGCTCTGTAATACCAATCACAGTGACAACTTGCTTCCACTGCTACTTTTCATCGCTTCATACATGGCCACCAACAAGGTAGCACCCAGTGGCGGACCATGATTTTCACATGAGGAGGCTAAGAAAACAACCACATAGAAAATAGCAATACATCACGCGGATTCAAATTTCCAGCAGTGCAGTTAGGAGCTTGATGAATTGGCATAAAAAGGAACATAGTGTTTTTCCTCTTTATGCCTGAACTAAGATAAGAAGTTACTCCCTCCGATCCATAATAACTTAGTTCAAAACTGCGACACTTATTTTGGATCGAAGGAAGTATTAGATAGTTAAGCAAAAGATAAGAAGTAGATCTTTCATTGAGCATTTTAAGGCCGGTTGACAACATCCAATGTCTCCCATGAGGGTGCCTGAAACTCCAATTTTTCTAGGCAGAGGTAGGTATATATATATATATATATATATATATTAGTTTGTAGCAAGATTCCCCGCTCTGAATTTTTTTCTACTTGGAGCTTCTTCCAAAGAGGTTGGGATTCTAGTTTCAATTGGATGTGTCCCGGTAAGATCATTAACGACTGATATACTGCCTAAGACAAGGCATGCTCTCCCCTCTGCATATCGAGAGAACAAAACAACTTCCTGATTCTAGATTCTTTCATTTATACCTACGATATCCACGCTAAAGATGAAAACTTTTGCAGTTCATATCAGCCTGATTGCCTGAATGAGGAAGTAGAGTCAGTTTCGTCCATAAACTGGGCCAAAGATCTGACAGAGGTTGACTTGCTGGCTTGTGAGTTGCCAGCTCCGTAGTTGATTACTAACCAGAGGATAGTGACAGCCAATATTCCTATTCCTGCTTGTGTGCTTGTTTGCTATTCTTCCTGTTCCTGTTACGAGACGACCTCGGCTCAAGCTGACCCCACACCGAAAGTCGCCAAGCAGTCTTGGGCTCCATCAATCAGTGAGGAGGAAACCAAAACCTGTTGGAGTTCCCCGCCATCACCTCGCCTAGATCCGGGGATTCATACCCTCCTGTAGCAGAGATATAAGTCGCAAAGGCTACTTGCTTGCCAAGGGGGGAGAACTACCTAGTATCAAATTCACAAAGCAGCACATTTAGTAGTTGACATCTTTCTTTCTCGTTTTCACCGGAAAGGAGAATTTTCATGTTAAGCAAGAAGAGCTATGAGTTGGAGGGCTATTTCACCGACCGTCACTTCTCCTTTGCATCTGCCGAAGACGAAAGTAGCCCAACGACAGGCTTGTGTGGAGTTGAATGACAACATGCAGAGGTCTTTTGGCGAAACTGGGGGCTCTTTGTCTAAAGGAAGGGCAAAGTCAACAGGCCAATCCCAGTTTCAGAATTGGAAGAAGCAGTAGGAGGTTCACCATCAGAAAGGCATGGGGCAACAAACTCTCTTAAAGCTTTCTTCGAATAAGTCTTTCGCTTGACTTGGCTCAACGGCATGTTACGAACATTATCAATCCTTGAAAAAAGGAAGAAATGGCGAACGTACGCTATCCAACAGAAGTCCCGACTGATATGACTATTCCTATCCTTTAGCGAATGCTGGAACGAAAGTAATCCCTCCAAGTTCAATAAAAAGGGTATTGCAAATCAACTAATTGTTTGCAAAATACCACCTCCTCCTGTTGGTTTCCTGAAAATCAACCAAAAGCAAGGGTAGCCTTCGTTGCACATCTTCTGAAAAGACAAGGACCCGGTATCGGCTCAATCGAACAAGCTGAGGTATATAGGGAATAGTTTCAATTGGATGTGCAACATGATCCCTCGCTTTTGACTGTATTCAGTGGCCTATTGTGCATATAAATACTTGGGATTAATTTTCTGTTCGGCCAGTACTTTGTTAGGCAGATCCCCCAGATTCGTATTTTTTAACTTAGTAGTCATTTTTCTGCAAAAAAAAAAAAAACTTGGAAGTCATTTTGTACTCCCTCCATTTACTTATACAAGGCCACTATGGGATATACGTTTTACATCAATACAAGGCCACCAACAGTAATCGAGGAAAGAATTAATTATATTTCCTCGTACTAGCAACATGTTTAATACTTGCATGCATACAGTCGTAATGACACTAGCTACTTCCTCCACTCAGTTTCCTTGCATGCATGTTGCGTATTAATGATTCCAGTAAACGAAAAGAAAAGTTAGCTTGTCAAGTATGCATTAAATTTTATCTTGATACCTGTAATTTGAGTTTGTGGCCTTGTATATAAAAATGGAGGGAGTACTATTCTTCCATCTGTATATACACAGGGCGGTTGATGTGTCATTGTGAAATCCTAAGCTTGTAAGTTTATTCCTCTTCTCATATCTTTCTTTTAGAAAAGGAGGATGACCCCTGGCTTTTGCATCTGGGCGATGCATGCAGCCATTTTATTAATTATTCACAAAGACCTTACAAGGTAATACATCAGGTAGTCCAAAGCCACCATCTTGGCAACATCTGTCGCTACTCCTATCCACTCGATGAAGGGGTGCCGATTGTCTGAGCCGAATACCAAACAAACATCACACCAAAGCCTAACATCTAAAGCCGGAGGCCCCAACCAAGCTGCATTGTTGGGTCTGGGGCACACACCGGTCCGGCACACTCTCAGAGCCTGCCGCCGCCGTCTTTCACCGATCCATCTGTAGAGCAGGTACTGACGCATCGACCTTGCCAGGCCAGCCGTCGACGCCACCACGGCGCCAGACAACGCCACCATCCTGCACGTATCCATCCACACGTGCCCGTTGCCGAAACTCCGCAGCGCCATGCCGCCAAGATCCGCCTTCGACCTTGCCGTAGATGTAACACCGCTCCTCCTCTTGTCCCCTCCAGCCAGAACTTGATCCAAAACGATGCCCCCAGGAGGGAGAACGACACCGAAGGCTTCATCATCGTCTGATCCAGTAGACCCAGCTCTAGGGTTTCCCCCGGAACATCCCGATCGAGTTGATGTGTGCAACGATGATGCCTCGAGAAGGGAACAACTTCAGAGACGTCACCATCGTCCGCCAAGGCTGCAGTCAGGCGCGATTTCACCGGAAGCCACGTCGTCCCGATCTCATGGCTGGCTGGAACCGCGCGGAGCCTCAACATGACGACGTATGCCGCCCCAGGTACTCCGGAAGAGATCCTCCATCCCCTCACCGGTCCCTCCACATGCCGCAGGCCGGCCAAGATCACGCTGCGGCGGATCTGGACGGGACGCCAGATCCGCGGCCGCCGCGACCCATCTCCAGGAAGAGCCATCCACCACATCATCCATGGAGTGCTTCACCACCACTCATGCATGCAGGGAAGCCCATCGCCGGCCATGGACCGTTGGCCACCACCGCACAGGCTAGGGGCGCCGCCCTGCCTGCTGCCCATGGGCGCACCACAAGAGGCGCCCCTGCCGCCTCTAGGGGATCCCGCTGCAGATCCGCCCGCCCTAGCGCCTTGGGCACCGGGCCCGCCGCCACCGCGGACCTCGCTGGCGGCAGCGGCGGCAGGAGAATGGTCGAGGGAAGGCTGGCGGCACTGGTTTTTTGGGGCCCAGGCGTCGCCCAGGGGAGGCGACGCGAGGGGGTACGCGAGGGGGAGGGTTCTCCTCCTGAATTTATTTATGACCCTTTCAAAATGGGAGAGATTTTCACTTCCCGGCCTCTGCACCAACTAGGGATACATACAACCATTTTAGTATGAGTACCAAGATAAACATGGTCCTCAGATTTTTTTTTTAAATGAGTATTGTTGAGTAGTATGATTATTAGGAAAGATAGGATAGCATAGGATCTTACCCTACCTTGTCTTGTGCTCCAAGTTGGTCATTGTACTCCTATATAGTATATATATGCTCATAAGGCTCAAGCAATACAAAACAATTCGACCAATCCTTTTATATTCCTTAACATGGCATCAGAGCGTCCTCGTGGATCCACTCATGGGGATTTATGTGTCCCGTGCATGCAGGTGTTTGCACGTGGTGCATCCCTTGTGGGTGTGGGTGCATATCTTCACGCGTACCTTGGCATCCGTCTTCCTGATCTCGCTCGTCGCGCCTTCGGTCTAATCAGCCGTCTGCGCGCTGCTTCGCACGCAAGATCTAGTGACAATCGTCATACAGTATACAATATATGTGTTTCCCCGCCGATCGAGCAACAGGCTTCCGCTGCGTCGTCCCTTCAAATCGCAACGTCGCCGCCCCATGGTTCTCCCGGCGGCTGCACCGACTCGCGCGCTGCCGCTGCGTCACTCCTTCGAGCCGTAGTGACGCGGCCTGCGGTCCACTGCCACCCCCAGGCCGTCCACTCCAAGGCGTCCCCGTGGTTGCATCGACCCTCGCACTGCTGCTGCCTCACCCCATCGGGCCGTAGCGAGCATGTCACGTGGTCCCTGCCGCCGCCCCATGGTTCTCCCCGTGGCTGCACCGACCCGCGTGTTGCCGTTGTGTTGCCCCTTAGGCCGTAGTGCCGCGGCTCGCTGTCCACCGCCGCCCCGAGGTCGTCCGCTCAAGGCCGTCCTCCTGGCTGCACCGACCCTCGCGCTGCCGCTGCGTCGCCCCATCGGGCCATATCGAGCATGGCACGTGGTCCCTGCCGCCGCTCTGAGGTCTTCCCCGCCGTCTCCCCGACCCACGCACTACCGCTGCGTCGGCCCTTCGGGCCGTAGAGGCGCGGCATGTGTCGGTGTATTAAACCGGCAAGAGTAAATTTTCAAACAAAGATTTCCCAAGCTGAAAGAAGCAACTCTTCGTGGATCAAGGAGCGCATCAAGAAGACCAAGACAAACCACAAAGATGAAGCTGACCCTTGCCGACAAGGCAGGCCCGGCAAGAGAAAAGCCTGGCAGGCGCTGAACCCGGCAGGCCTTCACCAGCCAGCAGCGCTCCACCTCACATAGCAGGTAGTCACCCATCGGTGAGGTGTCGAGCCCGCAGGCGGTTAGGTGAAGCTTGTCGGGCACGTGGAAGCCCGCTGGAAGAGTTACCTTTATTGACACCCATCCTAATGGCGTGTTAGCCTAATAGGAGGCAGATGAGCAAGCGATGCGGCAACCTTGCCGGGGCTCCTCCTCCTTGCGACACCTAGCGATGCATTTAATGCATTTTTGTCCTAACTAGCAGAGTTAGGTATGATAGTTTTGTTTCTATCTAATCACCCTGTAATGACCCTTTTGCCACTGTGGTAACCCCTTGAGCTATAAAAGGAGGGCCAGGGCAACTTTTACAAGGGTTCGAACCAATTGCAACCTCACGCATACGTACTCGTGCAGCTGCCCTCTCCTCGCGACTTGTCGGGGGAGAGTGCTCTCTGTACTTGCGCATACACCCATTCAATACACCAAGGCAGGAGTAGGGTTTTACGCTTCTCAGCGGCCCAAACCTGGGTAAAAACCGCCGCGTCCCTCGTCGTTCTTGCTCTTTGCGCCGTGTGCACCCCCCTTGCCGAACCAGAAAGGGACAGCACTGTCCCATAGATCGCTGGCTCCACGCCGACATCTTTGGTGCGCCAGGTAGGGGGAATCACTGGCGTGAATCAAGCCAACGGACGACGCGTCGACTTCATCAAGTTTAGCATCTTCTTCACTTTTCATGGCGCCCAAGAAGGGCTCCATGACTACAAAACCTTCCACGTCCAAACTCCCACCGCACGCATCTTTGGACGGCGCAGGCGGCGCTGTCTTCGCGGACGGTGCGGACGCCACGGTGGGCGCGGCCGGCACAGGAGGTGCGGTCGTCGTGCCCACTACGGTGGAGACGGGCGGGGAGACTCCGGAGGCGGACATCTACCTCGACCCTCCAGCAGAGATAGCAACAACGGCCCGGGTGGCGCGGGCGTGCGGGCCCTGCCTCCTCAGCGCACCGGCGAACGAATCCATCGGAGTGACCCTGTCCGGTCAGGCGCGAGCCGCGACCCTCCCGTTGTGACGACTCCAGCAGCGATGACCAGGGGAACGACATCGAGGCACACGCCGCGTCCATCACAAGATGGGCGCGACATGACACCAAGCGACGTTGTTGTGCCTCCATAGCAGTGCCCGCACGGCAAAACGTCTGTCAATCAGGTCCAAGATCTTCACGCACACCTCCCGCCACGCCAACCTATTGCCACTCCCGCAGTTCGGCGGCAAGATCGTAACGGCGCTCCTGTTGGCTCTGCCAGGAGTCGAGCGATGTCACGTTCTTCACACTCCAAAATGCCTTCTAGAGCAACAGAAGCAATGGCGCGAGCTCAGATGCGTGTGTGGTTCCCATATAGGAGCAAGAGCACTTGTCAGGAAGGCTTTCCGGCAAGATTTTTATTGGCCCAACGCCCTCCAAGATGCAACTGAGCTAGTAACAAGATGTGAAGCATGCCAATTCCATTCGAATAATGTACATCAGCCTGCACAAGCCCTCCAGACAATCCCTTTCTCCTGACCCTTCTTGGTCTAGGGGCTCGATATCTTGGGCCCCTTCCCCAGTGCTACCGGGGGCTTTGAGTTCTTGTACGTCGCTATCAACAAGTTCACAAAGTGGCCTGAGGTAGAGCCGGTGAGAAAGGTGACTGCCCAGTCAGCCGTCAAGTTCTTCAAAGGATTAGTTTGCCGGTTTGGGGTCCCAAACCGAGTCATCATTGACAACGGCACTCAGTTTACGAGCCGCGCCTTCATGCAATACATCCATAGCCTTGGAAGCAAGGTTTGCTTCGCCTCCGTTGCTCACCCAGGAGCAATGGGCAAGCAGAAAGTACGAATGCTGAAGTGCTGCCCGGGCTCAAAACAAGAACCTTTGACAAGTTGCACAAATGCGGGAGGCGATGTATTGATGAATTGCCGGTGGTTCTTTAGTCACTCAGAACGACACCAAATCGAGCTACTGGCCAAACGCCCTTCTCCCTAGTCTATGGTGTAGAGGCGGTGTTACCCACGGAATTCATACACGGGTCACCTCGAGTACTTGCCTACGATGAAGTAGCGCAACAGCAGCTCCGGCATGACGATGACGTGCTCCTTGAGGAAGATCGTCTTCGGGCGGCTGTGCGAGCTGCACGCTAACAGCAAGCCTTGCGCCGCTATCATAGCCGCAAGGTTCATGCCGAAGCCTTGAGGAAGGCAACCTTGTCCTTCGGCGCGTTCAATCTGCTAAGGGAACAAACAAGTTGACGCCAAAGTGGGAGGGCCCTTACCGGGTAGTGCGGGTCACCAGACCTGACGCAGTTCGTCTGGAGACCGAGGATGGCATTCGTGTGCAAAACTCGTGGAATATCGAGCATCTTCGCAAGTTCTACCCGTAAGGCGCCATTGCCGAGCCTTGTCTCGGCAACCCCTTTTGTACGAGCATAGTCCCAGGGACTTGTAACCCTTTGTACAAAGCCAGGCGCAGATCCTGTGCGTACCTAAATAATGCTAGGTGCTCCACGAGCTTTCATGCATGTTTACTTATGTACTGATGCATAATATTATGTGATAGCACTTTTGCTTGTATGAAGTGACTAACATACCGCCAAGGTATCCACATTACTATGCTTATCCTTTCTGTTTTCTTCAAATGCAGAAGGATTCCCCACGTACATGTTTCCCGGGGAGGAACGAAGATGGAACGTTGGATTGGCGGTTCATTTTATTTCATGCTATAAGTACAGCAAAGAAAGATCGAGTGCAAGGAGCGCAAAAGGAGCGGTCACCCCGCCAGGACCAGAGGGACGCAGCTCGACGGGAGCCCCGACACGGAAGACGAAGCCGGAGTCCAGGTGCAAATGACGGTGCTGTCGGCGCCCAGCTGGTGATGAAGGTGTTGCCGGCATTCAGCTAGAGTCCGAGTCATCGTCTTCGGACATGACGGCCGGAGACTCGCCGTCGCCGTCTTCACCGTTTGCGTCCTCCTCGTCACTGTCGCTCGAGGAGGAGCTTTCGCCGTCGCTCGAGCATTCCGCACAGCACCCTAGACGAGCGCCTGAAGGCCCGAAGATCTTCACGGAGAGCGCGTCGGCCTCCACCAGCTTGAAGTGGAGGAAGTGCCCTTCCGCCAAGTAGCGGGCGCGAGCGAAGGATTTCCACCCTCGGGTGAGGTACATGACGCCGTTGGTGGGGAGCTCCACGTTCACCCAAACAGCGCCATTAATGCAGCCGTTCACGCGCAACCACAACCCGAGCGGCCGGTCCATCTCCATCACCCTGGCAAAGGGGCGAGAGAGCCACAGCCTGCTCCTTGGCGGGTCACGCAGCTCGACGATGAATTCAAACGCGGTGTCCCCCATGTGGCCTTCCGTCGGGGGCGAGGCCGCGGGAGGTGGAACCGCTAGCGCCCGGTCCGGGCTCCTCGACCACGACCACCACGCCGACCACGATCTCGCCCTGCGGCCCCGCCCCACGCACTGGAACCAACCTCCACGGCCGCCGCCGAAGCAGAAGCATGGCTCCGAGGGGAAGCTCTCGCCGCCACGGAGGAAGAACGAGCACGACCTCTTTCTCTCGCCATGGAGAGAGAAGATACAAGGAGAAATGGAGGAGAAGGAAGTGGATGAGCATCGCCTTCCACGCCCCCTCCTCCTTTTATAGGGGAGGGCATGGGGGCTGGTTCTCCACTACCCTAGGGGCAACCGCCCTGCTTCGCCAATCCCAGGTCCTGCGCCCCTGGCAGGCGCATTACTCCACCGGCCACCCCGCCTCGCCAATCCGGCGTTCTGGCTCCATCAATTGAAGCGCTATTTCCACGACCGCCCTTCTGCGCCAATCCCACGTCTCGCTTCCAATCCGCGTCGTGGGGGAGGGGGCGCATTAAAGGGAGGGAGTGATGACAAAAGATGGCAGTTACCCCAAACCATGTGTGATCGTCGGCTACCCGAGCTAAGTCTCGTGGCGACCCACGTTCGTACGCGCCCTTGGTTTTTGGTGCAGACACTGAAACACTGACTGGTGATAGGAAAACCGGAGGAAAGCCGGGGGCTAACCCAAGTTCAGATTAATGAAGAAGCAAAGAAAATCTCAAGACGATGGCATCAATACAGCAACGTCGGCGTCGTCTGTGCATTGTTTGGGTCTCACCCAACGATGCCCGGCAACACGTGCGGCCGAGACCCGGGGGCTCCTGTCGGTGTATTAAACAAGGGGTATAATACCCTGACTTATGCACAGACAAGTAACAACTTCCTAGGCAAGAGTAAATTTTCAAACAAAGATTTCCCAAGCTGAAAGAAGCAGCTCTTCGTGAGATCAAGGAGCGCATCAAGAAGACCAAGACAAACCACAAAGATGAAGCTGACCCTTGTCGACAAGGCAGGCCCGGCAAGACAAAAGCCCGGCAGGCGCTGAACCCGGTAGGCCTTCATCAGCCACCAGCGCTCCACCTCACCGAGCAGGTAGTCACCCATCGGTGAGGTGTCGAGCCCGCAGGCGGTTAGGTGAAGCTTGTCGGGCACGTGGAAGCCAGCTAGAAGGAGAGTTACCTTTATTGACACCCGTCCTAATGGCGTGTCAGCCTAACAGGAGGCAGATGAGCAAGCGGTGCGGCAATCTTGCCGGGGCTCCTCCTCCTTGCGACACCTACGATGCATTTAATGCATTTTTGTCCTAACTAGCAGAGTTAGGTATGATAGTTCTGTTTCTAACTAATCACCATGTACTGACCCTTTTGCCATGGTGGTAACCCCTTGAGCTATAAAAGGAGGGCCAGGGCAATCTTTACAAGGGTTCGAACCCATTGCAACCTCACGCATACGTACTCGTGCAACTGCCCTCTCCTCGCGACTTGCCGGGGGAGAGCGCTCCGTGTACTTGTGCACACACCCATTCAATACACCAAGGCAGGGTAGGGTTTTACGCTTCTCAGCGGCCCGAACCTGGGTAAAAACCACCACGTCCCTCGTCGTTCTTGCTCTTTGCACCGTGTGCACCCCCCTTGCCGAACCAGAAAGGGGCAACACTGTCCCATAGATCGCCGGTGCCACGCCGACAGCATGCGGTCCACTTCGCCGTCCACGCGCGTCGAATTCTGTGTGGTATGCACCGCACCACCTTCCTAGGCGCGAAAATGCCACCGTCCGCGATGGTCTTCGTCATGCTGTCGGGTTCTTCCTCGCCGACTTCGAACACCGCCGCCGCGCTCCTAACCTAGCCGCCGCCGCCTCCTCAGGCCGCCGCTGCCGCTCTTCTTCCTGGTCCACAGCGACTACCTCGATACCTGCCACCCCGACTCGACATCGACCACGGCGTCGCTCGCACGGCTACCTCGACCACGGCTACACCACCCTACGCTCTTGGCTACCTCGACATCGGCACAAAGGGCTACTGCCTTGCTTGAGCAACCTCATCGGTTTCCACTCCAGCCACAACTTCCGCGATGCATTGACTGTTGCGACTATGGGGGGATGTTCGTCGGCTTACCTTCGGATTCCTCTCCAGTCTCACCGTCTGCGTCGCTACCGTTGTGACTGCGGGGGATGTTGAGTATTATGATTATTAGGAAAGATAGGATAGCGTAGGATCTTACCCTAGCTTGTCTTGTACTCCAAGTTGGTCATTGTACTCCTATCTACCCCTAATAATAAAGGGGCTATTGTTTCTGGTCGTACGTCATATAATTTACCCTATAAGTTGACAAAAATTACCCACCAATGCCACTCGTAAGTAAAAAAAAACGATTCGTTTCTTCGAAAGTCTCCGATGTGCTAAGTTCTTTTACAGGGAAGATACCCCATATATTTCACAAACATGCGAGCAGTGCAGTGGTTGGAGCCTGTCGCTTCCACTGTGTAGGCCAGGGTTCGATCCCCAGGATCTGCTGATTTTCCATCTCCTTTTTGTCACGCACCTCCTCCCCCGTGCACGTTCATGGGCCGCCCCGGGGCGTCGTTTTTTTCATTTCGTCTTTTGTCTTTTCTTTTCTTTTCTAACTTCTTTTTTTGTTTTTCCTTCTTTAAATTAATTCGAGATTTCTAAATTTCAAAACGTTATGAATTTTGAAAAACATTTCGGGGAAATTATAAAGTGTTGTGAATTCAAAAATGTGTGGGAAATCATAAAATTTTCGCAGTTTCAAAAAATATTAGTGATTTACAAAACTGTTCACAAATTATTAAAAAATACAATTTGGAAAAAAATGTTGGGAAACAAAACCATGATCATGATTTTGAAAAAATAATCGTGTATTCAAAACAAATTCTTGAATCTGAAAAAATATGTCGATGAACTTTTAGAAAATATTAAAAAAAGCTCAAAAAATGCGAGTTTGTGGTTAATGAGATTTGTTTTTAAAGTTTTTAAAGTGTGTCCGGCAGTGGCAAGCTCATTGCCTTGGGATTTACCATGTCGGATACATTGCGATCACGTGGACATCGGTCCATTATCAACGAGGGTGGGAAGAAAGATAAGTGGCAACGTGACGAGTCACTGTGTTAAAATAGATGATGCTCATATGTCAGGGTATTGAGTCATACTTATTTGGCTAGCGTGTATTTTTTCTCTCTCTCCCGTTGCAACGCACGGGCATGTTTGCTAGTATATATATACATGCCCATAAGGCTCAAGCAATAAAAAACAATTCGACCAATCCTTTTCTATTCCTTAACAAGTGTCAAGATAATTCTTGATGGGTGGTTCCACCCAGTGGCGGCGCCAAGAATCGAAGGGAATCAGCATCACGCCCCAGGCAGCCGCCCGGGCTGCCTGGGGCCTGTCTCCGCCGCTGGTTCCACCACGGACCAAGCTTGATCCTCAATAAATTGTGGAAAACCCCTATGCATCACCTGTCAATTCTAGGAATTGAACTCGGGTCGTTAGGCCGCACAACCGCATGCCCAACCACTGAGCCAAGGCTCTCCTGATATCTGATCAGCACGTTTGTGTGCAGTTATTTTTTTCCTCCTGATTTTGGGTTTCTCTCTATTCTTGATTATATTCTCTATTTGATTTGCATTTTTAACATAATATACCAAAAAAGGCTTTCGCCCCGCTTTAAGCAAACCGTCAGAAGCCAACATAATATATAAGCTTCAAAACCATTACCTGCATGGCCAGAACTTCAAACTCACCATTCCCAACAACATAAAAGCAGTCGCCTTCACCACCCTGCATTATACAATCTTCTTATTGTATACTTCTAAGCAGCCTCAAAATGTCATTAAAAGACGTAATGAAAAGTGGGGGATAATAACCTGCTGCACCACTATATCCCCGGGTGTTGCCTCAACCCGTTGCATGCAATCAAGTAAAACATTGTGTTGTGAATCAGTGAGCTTTCTGAAGAGGAAATGATCATGTAGTATCCTCTCAATATGTGCCTTTGTATCATTTTGTTTATAGGATTTGTCAGCAGTAGGAGATAATAAGAAGTCCTGAACTAAATTTTGCACAATGGAAAAGTGGGTAGACCTTACTTGCTCTTCCCATGTCTTGCGATGTGATGGAGATGGAGGAGTCCATAGTTGACCATTTTCCAGAGAACTTTCAATAGCTCTCAACCGTGCACGTGATAGATCATGCCTGGAACGCTGGTTATTGGGGTTCAAACTTGTGATGGATGGTGATTCAGAGCCCACCAGCTCTACTACTTGCTGTGATGGTTGTAAAGACACCTTCAATACGGTATGGGTGGAACCACTCTGTTGAAAGACGAGGTTTATCCACGTGATCAAATAAAATAACTGCTATGGAAGCTACACAGGAAACTATAATGATAAATCCATACATCAGTTAACCCGTTAATATGTACAAGTATGATTGTGATGTCATCCGTACGAGTTTCATACTGCAGCCAGAGACGATAGGACTCAGCAACAATCGCAGCACATGCATCACGAGGATCCTTGTATTTAGCAATCTGCAAATCCATCATGATAGAGTTGAATATACTGTCACACTATACATGAGAGTATTCACAACATGTATGCAATGCAATAGGTGAAGAAGGGCTTGATCTCTAATATATACTCCCTCTGCAACTTTTTGTAAGACATTTTTAGAGTCCATGACAGTGTTAAAAAAACATCTTATATTAAGTTACAGAGGGAGTATGTCTCTACTATTCCAGCGAAAAACTTGGTGCTCCCAGGATATTCAGAAACTAAATTAAGAATCACACAGACAACCACGGATTAGCAGCAGTAGATGGGCTTTACCATGTCTACGACTGTTTGGCTAGAAAGAAACTCGAAAACTCCGTCACTAGCAATAACGAAGAATGGATGGCTGGCACTGAGCTCCAGGATAAAAATTTCAGGATTTGCAACGACGCCAATTGATTCAGCAACAGAATCTCCAATACTACGAGTAAAAGCAGTTCCCGGATACATGCCATTTTCCACCCACAACCTTGGAGGATCGCCATCGTCACTTTCCTCGTTGCCCCAACACTGAACATCTGGATTCTTTAGTCCTTCTATTTGATCCAATGTCAGAACCCTGGCACCACACTCCTTGACCCTTTCGACCTCATCGGTCCGGTAAGGAGTTTGATCTATGGACAGGTCAACAGCAATAATATACTCTCCTCTTTTCTCAGCAATAAGAGCACGTGAATCGCCTGTATTTGCAATGTACAATGTTTTGCCCCTCACCAGTATAGTGATCGCGGTAGTACCACTCATGGAATCATCCAAGCTGTCCGCATGGAGCTGAGAATTTGTTGCCAAGAAAGCAGAATGAAGAGCCTGAACAGCATCAGTACGAAACCGGCTATCCCGGAGCAAGTTTTCACACAATCTTCGTTTCACGAACTGCGAGCACTGAGCTCCATATTCCCCATGACCATCAAATACACCAAAGAAGTGGTCATCAGGGCTTGTTCCAAATGGAGTGTGTATGCAGAAGCTATCTTGGTTTGGTTTGTCCAATGACTCTGGGTAGTAACCTCTCTGAGACAAATAGGAGTATCTCAGGTCATAGTTTCCCAACGGGACTCGAACTTTGCGCGAACCTTCTGGAGGAAGAAACTGTGAAGAGACCCTTGAGAGACGATTAATACCAACATTTGATTCCCTTGTAATGTTCATTTGGCCGAATCCATCATCTCCCTCTAGATCATCAGAAGAGCCATCTGAAGCACTAGAATCTATCTTTGCCCTTCCCCAACTTGATTTTCCCCTTGACTCTCTTCGGGAGTCAGGTGTTTGATTAAAACACCCGTGGGAACGCAAACATCCCTTAAAATGTGAACAAAAACAACACTTCGAAGGTGAGCAGCCCATCAGATGTAAAACCAGCTTGGTAAGGGCCAAGAGGCAGAAAGAACATGAACACTCAGAATTCTCCGATCCAGCAATAAATGATGGACCGACAAGACCAATTTCAAGAAGCTGTCAACATATACTGAATCCAAGAACTCAGAGCGCCACACTCTGTAGATGATACTTATTTCCTTACATATCAGAAAAGTTCATACGCTCACCTGAAATTTTGAAAAAAGAATACTAAACAATTCAGGCATAACCCCAATACCGAAAAAGGCTTTCGCCCCGCTTTATATATAAAGCAAACCACCAGAGGCCGCCCTCAGAAGTCATAACCCCATTATAAGTTACAAGCGAACTATTTGGAGATATTATTTCATAACAATGAAAATCTACCCATGAATTCTTATGGAAGCACAGATTTGGAAGAATACTAACTTAAGTGCAATAATAACATAATGATGAGAAAAGAATAAAAGAAGAAGCCAATCCTTGGCACTGTAGTGTTTAGTCCCTCAGTAACAGGAACTCGGCTTTTGTGTGTAGGAGTGTAAGCATGCAACTGGTAGATCATAGAATTTAAAAGATAGGCACCCTCTTCTAAAATAACATGATGGAAGAACTGAATTTAATTGGCATTTCAATCAAATGGAAACACTGCAAAACAACTCTCTTATTGGACAATAAATAAAATGATTGATAAAGAAATAGCTCAAAATCTAAATAACATACCATATAACAATTGAATCTTGGAAAACACAGAAACATTGAGAGCAAAACATGCATTACCCTAAGATTTGACCAATCAGACACTCACCAAGAAAACTATTTACAGAAAACTTAAGATATGTAGCTCTACTAATAATGTGAATCATCTGAAGTCGTCAACTCCAAGCAGAAGAAGCTAACACATAGGAGGAGGACTACTAATGTGTACATGTTATTCAAAAATGAAAATTTTGGCAATGGTAATTGGAAAGAGTAAATTACATCATTCCCTGCGCGTTCGTGGAACTCTTCTATTTTTGGTTTGCGCGACTGGGATGCTGTTTTGCTGCTCCCTTATCTCCTGATAGTGGAACCCGGTCTATTTTTAGAATGGATCATGGAAAAATGTCCAACCAGTCCTATTTATTTGAGAATATTATAAAAAATAATGAATTTTTTTGTTAAGCTTTTTCATTTTTCATTGCGATTTCTTGTAACTGTTGTCTTACAAACAAAACAGTCAAGTGCATTTATCTATGAAAGGCATATACTTTACTAAGCCTCTATGTAATTTCGACTTAGAGAAAAAACTCACCCGCAAAAAAACTGAAAAAACTGGAAGCAATCCTAGTGTGGAGCAATATAATGACTAAAGATTTGTGGGTGCCGTTAAAGAAGTGCAATATACATATCAAGTTCATTTAATGTTCTTAAAAAACTTCAATCATTATAGCACAAAATGTTGGGAAAATCTTGATCAATTCAAAAGGTAAATTGATTCAGACAAAAAATGTCATTAACAGCTAAATGTTACTGCAGTTCAAGTACGCAAGAGAGGGCCTTTCACTCCCCCCACCACAACGTTCAAAGAATCTTTCTCTTTTCTTCGAAGAAGCAGCAGCAGCCAGACGTGCTATTTATTGCCAAAGAAAAGAATCTCATATGGTCCTAAAGAAATTCTACAGTGGAAAAAGAAGAGGAAAAGAAAAGAAAATCCTGATAGCAGAGTTCCCTTGTGTACGAAATAATTACACAATCGCATTATAAGCACAAGTATCGAGTAAGCACAGCAAAAAAAAACTGAGCTGTTCTTCAAAGAAAAATACAGTAGTTGCCAGGTACCTGACTTGGGATAATGATAGATCATTCTGCAATCACGACTACTATGAACTCGGCACTCCCAAGTCCCAACTACCAGAACTTAGAAGAAAGGAGGAGAACGGCCATGGAACTTACGGACGTTGCTCGCGAAAAGTGGGGAATCTGCGGCAGCATACGGACCTGTAGCCTTCGTGGGAGAGAGAGGGAGGGAGGGGGGGGGGGGGGGGGGGGTGAGTTTGTGAGGTGGGTAGAGGAGGAGGGAAGCAAGCAAGGCAGACAGGAGCGGAGAAAGTGAGAGGAGGGAGGTGTGTGTGGTGGTCGTCGAGTAGGGAGGAGCAGAGGAATGTATTACTACAAGATTAAAGAAGGAATCATCAACCGGTGATCAGGGGAAGGGAAGGGGAAGGATGAGGCGGGGAAATGGAATCCCACGAAAACAAGAACCATTTTTTCTAAGAAAAGATATCAAAGTGCATCTTTCTAAAAATTATCAAGCAAAACAGAAGGTACAATGAGAATATGGCTGATAGAAAATAAAATGGATCGTTCCTAAAAAAATGGAACAAATTAGATTTGGGGCGGCTCCGGTTAACCTGACACTGGGAAAGACTTATAGAAGGTCTCAAATTAGTGGCGGACAAGGTCAGATACCCGCCACTGCTTTTTAGGAAATATATTATTGGTGGGTAGAAGTAAAAGTCCGAAGTACATAGCAGTGGCGTGCAGAAATTACAACATGCCACTCTTAAATTCTTCCAAATTTGTTGGCGGGCTAAATACAACAGTGGCGGGCAACGGGCCGAAAAATGTGTCCGCCATAGTATTATTTGGGTAAACTGTGTAATTCTTTTTCATAGTTTCCAAAAATTGGAGTGGCGGGTGTTGTAAGCCACCCGCCACACATATTTTAAGTCTAAAAATTCTTGAAAAGATAAATTTGCTAAACCCATAATAGTCTCAAATTTGAGCATGGGGTTTTGAATGGTGTGTATTAATCATAGAAAAAAATGTGAAAGAGTATTTTGCCCTTTTTAGTGGTCGGAAAATCAGTTAATGCCTTGAAATTAGCAGATCAACTTGAAAAGTGGCCAAATTTGAGCATGGGTCTTTGGATGGTGTATATTAATCTTAGAAAAAGTTTGAAGTTTAAAAGATATAAAATAAAGTTGTGCGTGGCAGGCGGTGTTTTCTGTTTGAAACCTTGACACTTTGTGGGAGAGTATCTGATTTGTACAAGAGGTGCATCAAGTGTTTGCCGTAACACTCTCAAATTTTTACCATGCCCCTACGAGTGCCCAATGAAGACACCATGCCAAGTTTCGTCCCTTTTGAAGCTCATTTGCACGTGATTTCCTACCGAAGAGTCTTTAACCTTTTTTACTGGTCGAAAAATCAGTTAATGCCTCGAAATTAGCATACCAACTCGAAAGGTGGTCAAATTTGAGTATGGGGCTTTTTATGGTGCGTATTAATTATAGTAAAAAAAATTGGAGTTCAAAAGATTTTAAGTATGGAGCGGTGTGTGGTGATGTCTACTACGCAACTTTCTTCTTGTAGACTTTATTGGGCATCCAAGCGTGGAGTTTTGTAGGACGGTAACAAATTTCCCTCAAATGGATGATGAAAGGTTTATCAATCCGTGAGAGATGTACGATGAAGATAGTTCTCTCTCAAACAACCCTGCAATCAAATATAAAAAATCTCTTATATCCGCAACATACCCAATACATTAGTCAATTGTATAGGTGCACTAGTTTAGCGAAGAGATGGTGATATAAGTGTAGTATGGATAGTAGAAATAGGTTTTTGTCATATAAACAAATAAAAATAACAAAGTAACAAGTAACCAAAGAAGGTAAAATGGTGTCTCAATGCTTGGAAACACTAGGGTTCATACTTTCACTAGTGCAACCTCTCAACATCATTAACATAATTAAACCACATGATAATCCATTAAAGTGCAGTAAAAATTCACTCCAAAGTTTCTATTTCTATCGGAGAAAGTAGCATGAAATCACATAGGTAGCAAACCACCTCAAAGTTGTCTTTTCAATCAATCTATTGAACCACCCCCAAAGTATCACATATAGTTCTAGAGGTCGTACTATGACAACACCATATGATACCATCATTCAACCTTTATGCTTAGTGTACCCCAATGTCACCTTGGGTATCTGCAAGTTAATTATTAGACAGGTATCAAGTGGTCTTAAATCCAAAGTATTCTATCTAGCATAAAGAAAATTCGAAGAACAAAACTCAATTCACCACGAAAATAAGAGAGGGAGGTGAACATCATATGATCTAACTTTAGTAATAAAGCTCATGATATAATCAAGATCGAATCCATCCAGAACATGAGAGAGAGGTTGAACACATAGCTACTAGTACATACCCTCAGCCTCGAGGATGAACTACTCACACATCACCATGAGAACGGAGGAGAAGTTGGTGGTGATGTTGATGACAGAGATGTCCCCAGCGGCCTCCGGGCGCAACTAGAGCGGAGGGGGCAGGGGAACCTCCTCCTCCTCCTTCTTCTTCTTCCCTGGACCTGCCGGGAGAGAGGGAGATCTCCCCTAGATTGGATCTCTCTTCTGTCTTCTCTTTTTCGCGTCTGTTTTCTAGCCTTTCACCATTTCTTTATAGCCGGAGATTCGTAACTCTGATCGAGCTGAAACAAGCTCAAGAGGCGTGACCAGGGGTAGGCCACACCCCCAGGGCTTGTGGAGCCCTCGGGCACCATCTTGCATTGATTCTTTTTTCCAAAAATCACATATATTTCATAAAAATTCTCCGTAAATCCCCGTGGCACTTTAGCATTCCTAGATATTGATATCATGTAAAACAAAAAAACATGCAGAAAACAGGAACTAGCACTGGGCACTAGATTAATAAGTTAGTCCATAAAAATAATATAAAAGTGCACCCAAACCATATATATTTGACGTAAACATAGCATGAATACTTCATAAATTATAGATATGTTGGAGACGTATCAACATCCCCAAGCTTAATTCCTGCTCCTCATTGAGTAAGTAAATGATAAAATAATTAATTTATGTAGTGTGAATGCTAGAATAGAACAAACGTTTGATCACATAGGCAATGATAATTCTAATAACAATAGCATCATTCCATTAACTTCAACATATCATAAAGTGGTAATGAAGTATCTCGCAATCTTTCAAGACTATACTGCAAACATAAAGCAATCAATGAATTAAGGATGATGACTAGGTACCCCAATTTGAAAATAACCATCATACTTATACAATGCTCAACAAATTTCTATTAGAAGAATGCATACAAAGCTAAGAGTGATCCTCATGCTCAATACGTGGTGCCAAAAGAGAGAGAAGATGGAATTGACCCAACATGAAAAGTAAATAGATACGCTCTTTTCGCACACGAACATATCACGTGTACCCTCGATGCCGGGGGTGATACACCGCAGCTCACGCCGAAGGAGTCTCACCGGAAGCGCGATTCGCAAGACGACCGGAGAGAACTTTTGAGGACCCGAACCCCACACACCCGGGAGGGATCCCATCAGGGAGTGTGGCGGCTATGGGTTGCCCTAGGTCGGTCAAGCCGTCCCTAGAGCCTTGGTATTCGCAGCTCTCCAACACGAAGAACGAGGGAGCAAGAAATAGGTAGAGACAAAAATGTGGATGAAAAGGTGGTAGATGCCTTGCGATTGTGTGTTGTTGTTTCAATTGGCCGTCAACCCTTATGTATATAAGAGGCAGCTGGACTTCCCATGCAAGGAAAGGTTTGGATTCACGTAGAAAACCCTAGTTTGGGTGCAACTCGGACTCCGAACTTTCCAAAATAGTTCGGTTTAAAATCTGACTGCACCTTGCGGGTCACTTTTGAGGCAGTTAACGATCTCATATGAAAATGTGACCAAAAGCAATTTTAACCGTTTTGACGAGACGAACAACTTTCATGTTGAACGTTTTTTGATTCGAGGCTTTCTTGAGGGTTTCTTGGATTGCTTTCTGAAGTATACAACAGAGAATTTAAGATCCGGATGATAGCCCCCAGTGTCCGGCCATCTACTGCAGCAGCTATATATTAAGCTGGTCTCTTTGGCGCCCCGTGCAAGCCTCATATGACTTCAGATCACGATGACTCCAAAAGAGAAGTTGATAAGCTCAAAGAGGAGAACAAAAGTCCTATTGTACAGTTCACCATCGGAGGTCATCTTGGGGGGAAAATTGGCCAGCAAAATGGTACAAAATATCCTGGGGCAAACTTCAGCAACACATTCTTTTGGCTCTCGAGGTTGCATACGACCTCAGATGAAGATGACCCAAACATCAAAGTTGTTCATTTATATGATACGAAGATTCCATATGTTGATAACTTTTTCATTTGAGGTCATATTAAATATGTTCTCTGTTGTGCCAAAAACTGGTGTGAACAAATACCCACCCTGTTTTTCGGTAAAGCTTGCGTGCCGAAAAATAACTTCCAATGAGTTTATTCTAAGGACGATGTCAACACTCCATCAGCAATTCATATGTGCTTAGGGAGATAATTATATATCGACCATGTCTTTGCTTAGGGCGATAGTTTTCTATTAGCCATGTCTTTGCTTAGGGCGATAATCATATATTGGTTGTTGCCTATCTAGGCTTCTTGCCACACACTTGGGTGGTACTTTTCAAAATATTTACCGTTGAGAGCTCGAGGTAATAATGTCCCTTGTATGGATTCCACCAAATATGAGTTTTCGGGAACCACCCTTGTAATCTTAAATGGACCTTCTAAACTTGGAGACCACTTCCCGAATTTTCTATCTTTTGAACCAATTGGTAGGAGTACCTTCAAGACAAGATCGCCAACTTGAAAATTCTTCAACTTGACCTTCTTATTGTAATCTCTTGCCACCCTCTACTTCTATATCTATGGCCTTCAAAGAAGCCAAACATTTATCGGCGACTTCATTAATATTGTCCATCATCAAGTTATAGACGTCCACCGCTGATAACTCATTTTGTTTGGCTATTCTTAAAGCATTCAAATTCATTTCCACTGGCAAAACAACATCTTGACCGTATACGAGATCATATGGAGTTACCTTTGTAGCACCATGCCTTGAGATTCTGTGTGCCCACAAAGCTTCGGACAATAACTCATGCCTTCTCCTTGGATTATCCTCAATCTTCTTCTTGATGAGCTTGATTAATATTTTATTGCTAGACTCAGCTTGTCCATTGGATTGGGCATAATATGGAGAGGAATTGAGCAACTTTATCTTATATGATTTGGATCTTTAGTTAATGTTTGAGGAATGCCGACTCTATGAATAATGTGCTCAGTTATGAATTGAATTACCTCTGTATGCGTCATATTTTTTAGAGGTATTGCTTCAGACTATTTAGTGAAATAATCAGTTGCCACCAACACGAACTGATGCCCTTCCGAAGAAGGATGAATCTCTCCAATAAAGTCTAATCCCCAACCTCTAAAAGTCCACAACTTGGTAATAGGATGTAACATAGTAGCGGGAGCTAATTGAATATCACCAAAGTTTTGACAAGCTTCACATCCTTTATAATACCTGAAGCAATCATTAATCATCATCGACCAATAAAACCCAGCACGTTGCAATAACCATTTCATCTTGGGAGCCGACTGATGAGTGCCACAAATTCCTTCATGGACCTCTCCCATAGCAACTCTCGCTTGGTCCTCATCTAAACACTTTAAAAGAAGATCATCAACCGTTCGACGATAAAGATCATCAACTATCATCGTATATTTGAAAGCCATATGACGAACTATCCTGTCCACCCTTTTACTAGGATCGTGTAAATAATCAATGATGGGTTTCCTCCAGCCTTGATTTTCTTCTGCATTAAATTTTTTAATAGTGGCTGAAACGGTGGGCTCCGGTTCGGCCTCCCCTATGTTGGCAAGACTAGACATCGGCCTTGAGAAATATGAAACATTCCATGATCAACACGATAGCCGGATGCTTGTTGTGCCAACTCATTTTCTCTCCAATTGTCATGTCTAGAGATATGAGCAATGCTAAAATAATCAAAAGTAGAGATTATATCTAGACATTTATCAATATAAACATTATGAGATTCGTCAAAACATAAGACTTTGGATATTTGTTGCACTACTAATAACGAATCACCAAAAGCCTCATTATGTGTAGCACTTATGGCAAGCAAATATCTTTAAGCCGAATAACAATGCGTCATATTCGGCTCGATTATTTGTGCAAAAATATTCTAAGCAGCATGGGGCTTCAAAAACAGCACCATGAGGAGATATATAAACAATACCAACACATTGGCCATTGCTACAAACTGAACCATCAAAATATAATCTCCATGGTATTAACGAGACAAGGTTTATGTCAATATCATGCTTGTCGTCAATTCGATGCTCAACAATAAAATTAGCAATGATTTGGACTTTCATGGATTTCAGAGATTCATAAGCCAAATCATATTCAATTAAAGCACAAGCCCACTTGCCAATTCTACCACTAAGAATTGGCCTATGCAACATGTACTTAATGACATCGGTTTGACAAGCCACTATGCAAGAACTCAACACTAGGTAATGTCTCAATTTTGTGCAAGCATAATATAAACCCTCCTTGCATTTATGCCGGAGATGTCGCCAGTGCTATGGGCTTTGGTTTATGTATATCAAAATGATGAATAGGATAGTGGCACTCCACTCGCCGCCAATGCGGAAGGATCCCGCCGAAAAGAATGGAACGCTGCTTCGCTCTGCTAGATGCGTCGGATCCCATTTAAGAAGGGAATCAAGGCTGTAAGGCGGAGCGAATCCGGAAAGATTGCCTCAGTTCGGATTGTTCTCTGCAACTCGGGAACATGAAGTTGAAATCGCTAGTAATTGCGGATCAGCATGCAACGGTGAATATGTACCCGGGCCCTGTACACCTGAAACTCCGAACAAAACCGACCCTGACTAGACCTTTTCCCAAGCAACTCTGAATACTGGAAAATCTGAATGAAATTCGATAAGAGAAATCAGAGCATGCCCCGGCAACCTTTCAACAACTCATGAATAGTGTTTTAAAGAGATATGTTGGAAAGGGGTATTGGTCTTTTTCGATGACATTCTAGTGTACAGTTCTACCATGGTGTAGCATCTCAAGTTGCTAGAGGAACTGTTCCGACAGAACACACTTTTTGTGGGTGAGCCAAAAGGCATAATTTTTCAAAATATGTATACCTTATCTTGGCGTCTAATAAGTGTAGACTCAAATATGTAATAGCATGCTCTTTTCCTTTGATTTCTAGAGTCAAAACAACACCAATTAAACCTTCCTCCACTACAATGTAAAGCTTAAAGGGCTCCCTATGCTTGGGCACTTTCATCATTGGAGGAGTGCACGAATAATTCTTGATCGTATCAAACGCTTCTTGCTGTTTTGCCCCCCCCACCCCCAAGTAAAATCAACATCATTCTTTAATCGAAGAATAGGAGTGAATGCATCAACCTTCCCTGACAAATTAGCCATGAACCTTCTCAAATAATTGACCTTTCCAAGGAACCTTTACATATCTCTCTTGCAAGTTGGAGACTCCACTTTTTGTATGGCTTCTATCTTTTTGGGATCAATCTCTATGCCATCTTCATGAATAATGAAACCCAAAAACTCGCCAGTCAACACGCCGAATGCACATTTCAAAGGATTCATTTGTATTCCATACTTTTTCATTCCTTCAGAAGCTAAGCGCAAATTGCCTATGTGAGATTCAAAACCATCCAATTTGACAACAATATCATCAATATAGACCTCAAGTATAACTCCGAGTAAATCATGAAAAAATTAAATTCATAGCCCTTTGATGCATGGCACTGGCATTCTTTAATCCAAAGGTCATCACGGTTCACTCAAATAAACCAAGGAAATTAGGGCATCGAAAAGTCGTTTTGGACATGTCCTCTTCAGCCATAAAAATCGGGTTATACCCCGCATGACCATCAAGAAAGCTAATGACCTTATGTCCAAAAGCATCATTAATAAACATATCAGCTATGGGCATGGGATACTCATCTTTGGGTGTAGCTCTATTCAAATCTCTGAAATCAATGCACACCCTCAACTTGCCGGAGCCTTTCTTCTCCACTAGTACAATGTTAGAAATCCACTCATCAAACCTACTAGGTCTAGTAAAATTAGCTTTAAGCAAACTATTGATCTCTTCCTTGATCTAGTCATATGTTTTTGGATTAAACTTTCTGGCCGACTGCTTGTATGGTCTAAAACCGGCCTTTATAGGTAACCGATGCTCTACTAGCACTCGACTTAAACCCGACATATCATGATATTCCCATGCAAAGCAACAAACATTCTCTTTCAATAGCTCGATTAACTTAGCTTTATAATCGGCTCTCAAATTTTTGTTTACAAACCTAGGCCTAGGAATTGAACCATCTCCAATATCTATCTCCTCTAAAGGATCGACCGACATAAAACCTTACCCTAAATTATCCATATCATATAACTCTTCTATAAACTCATACATATCTTTCTAATTGGACCGGTATTCCACAAGACGCTTTTGTAACCACTCTGAGTTAGAATCCATTTAAATACATCATACCTTGGAGCTGATTACCACCAACCAACTTTAAAGAAACGGGCACGAAACCACTTGTTGTAGCGCTAAGAAAATCAAATCCCGATAAGTCACGCCCTGTCAAGCAAGTAGCATTTGGATGTTTCCAATCCAATGATGCATCGGCCAAAGCAACATAAGCCGAATTATCCGCATGAATGACTTCCACTTCATCATCAACCCACTGAATTAAAAACTGGTGCATAGTAGATGGCACACATTAGCTTGCATGAACCCAATCGCGGCCTAATATCACATTGTAGTTATCTTGCACCTCAGCGACAAAGAATGCGGTAGCCAAAGTTTTGCTTCCCACCATAAGCTCCACATGCATTACACCTTTGGCTTCGGTTTTCTCTTTGCCTGAAAATCCATTAAGCACCATGTTGGTCTTTCTTAACTCTTGTCACGTAGCACCAATTTTTTGAAGACCAAATATGGCATAAGATTCACCACAGCACCACCATCAACAAGCATTCTAGCAACCAACGATCCATTAATATGAACTTTAAGGAACAATGGCTTCAAGTGTGTCACCGGTTCTTTTGGCTTCTCGAATATAGCATTTTTAGGACCAAAATCCAGCAGAGCTAATTCTCCTTCTTCATCTATAGCACGAAATTCAGCGGGTAAGTAATACACCATACTTATCCATACCTTCATGAACCGGTGTAGATCCATAATCCAGAATATCATATCCATCCTCAAGCATGTCCACGAACTCCGAAATATCTCCAAGTGAAGAGGAAGTAATAGGTGAAGTGGACGTTGTAATAGTGGCCGCATCGTCCTTCGTTGGTGGTGTAGGTGCTGCTATAACCAATGCAGAAGTTGCTGTGTTTTCTTTTTGCTTAGGCTTCCACACTTGTTTTGCGGGCATCATGGGATGGGTTTCATCGAAGAATTTATCCCTTTGCTTCTCCACTTCTTGTTCCAGCTTCTCGTGGCTCCTCGTGTGCTGCAATCTCCTTTTTTGAGTAAAATGCATCATTGGTCCTAAAACTATTGGAGGCATGTCAGTTTAGTCCTATAACTTTGAAACTGCAGATTTTGGTCCTAAAACTATTGAAGGTGTGCCACTTTAGTCCTATAACTTCAAAACTACAGTTTTGGGTCCCAAAAATATTGGAGGTGTGTCAGTTCAATTCTATAACTTCGAAACTACAATTTTGGATCTCAAAATTAAGTTTGTTAAGCTTGCATAGCCAACATCTCTGGTGCATTTTTTCAAATGACCCCTTTATATGTGTTTACTTCCCCAAAAGTGGTCCATACTCTTCCACGATGCAATGTTTGTTGCAACCTGCACGCACACCACCTGCATGGCCATGAGCTACAAGGCAGCCTCGCTAAGAGGTTTGGCACGGCCAACGGGGAGACCTCGATCCATTCAGCATGGAGGACGGCATCCCTCTCCCTCTACGCGGCCGCCGGGAGGTCCTGGGCCAATTGGAATGGAAGACACAATCCCACCTCTCTCTCTCTCGCATGACATCGTCGTTTCCCTACACCCTTCCCCGTAGGGATCGTCGTGTAGGTTATTGATTGGGATAAGCACCCGGAGGGACGCGAGAGCAGAGCGCGCGCGGCGGGACGCGAGCAGAGTGCGCCGTGGCCGCCTGAACCGCAAGCAACCACACTCATAGAGTAGTTGAACACGCAGGAAATGGTTGCCTACAAGCCGACCGACAGTTGCGTCGCTGCGTAGAGAGCGGCCGTGTGCTACCACCTCTGTCTAGTCTATAGTCTCGTTTATATTCTATGCCATACTTTGCCCTCAAATTTAACAAACAAAATGTTAATGCATGTTTTAAAAATTATATAATTGGAAACTATGTTCAAATACAAATCCAACTATATAATCTTTGGCGACATGCTATCGTATTTTATCAATTAAATCATACTTATAAACCAGGATGGTGGTATAGTAGGTAATTAAATCACAAATGTTTTTTTATTAATCGTATGTGTACATGGCCTTTCGTCCTCCTCTCACACGTCTTGTCACCCCGCTCCCGCAGACAGCTTACAGCGCAAGCTTGCGTAGCGCGCGGGGGCGTTCTTTTGGCCAAATGGTGGCGCCAATGAATCGTCGGTGAGCCCGTTCCCGTGCAACCTCGCAGGTTCCCGCGCAAGCTTCCTGCTCGACTTGGTGAAATCCCCCAAAATCCCAATGCTTACCGGCCTGCTATCAAAACCCTCACGGTCGGCGAGTCCTGCGTCGCATTTCCCCTCCCTCCATGTAGCTTATCTCGTCTGCTTCTCCCACAATCGCCAATGGCACCGGTCCGTCGTCGTCGCTCAGCCACTCCGCCGTCATCAGAGGACATCTCCAGCTGGGAGGCTACACCGCGGTGGCGGCGCAGTCCCCGGCGTAGTGTAGTGCGCGTGGCGTCTCCGTTGGGTGTGCGCGGAACACCCACCACATGCTCCGCCGCCGGTGCCCGTCGGCAGCTGTTGCCGGCCGCCGTTGCTGCCACACCACCGTCGAAAGCCAGGGCCATCGCCCGCTCTGCCGCCACGGCCGAAAGCGGGAGGTGGCCGTCGTGGCTGCCACCCCACTGCCGGCCACTGTGGCCATCACCCGCCCCACCACCACGGCCCGAAGGCGGGAGGTGGTGGTCGTGGCCGCCACTTCGTCGTCGGCCGCCATGGCCGCCAGCCCACCATTGACCGTCAGGGTCATCACCCGCTCCGCCACCGCCGCCCGAAGGCGGGAGGCGGAGGTGGATGCCCGCACGTGCATCAGCGACCTTGCGAGCTACACCGAGTTCCTGTAGGAGGAGGAGGAGGAGCGCCTCGTCGAGCACGCAAAGAGCTTTACCACCGCCGTGGCCGCGGCACACGCCGCCTCAGAGGCGAGGAATCAGAAGATCTACGAGGAGAACCTGATTCGAGAGGGGTCGTCTGGAGTGGCAGAGGGCGTTCGAGGTGAGCGTCGCTGAAGCTGCAATAGCGGCAGGCACCGTATTGCGGTTGCCCAGCTCATCGGTAGGCTGCTCCTCCTCTGCCTCTTACTGAGCGTGCTCGGCAGAGGAGAGGCAGCCGGAAGTAGTACAAAGCGCCTCCGTAGTATTTAGGGGCTATTTTGTTCAGTTCATCCGACTATAGATGTGGTGGAACCATACAACGTACTTAAAATTAGCTAGTATATATAGTTGAACTAGCTATTTCAGTACGTGGTTGGCAAAAATTGGGGAAAAGTTTGGTCGGTTCAGCTGTCGAGTTGAACTGTTTGTATAAATTAAGAACGACTGCTTAATCTATGAATGAAATCTATGCTTAATTACTGAATTTTAGTTGCAAAAATTAGATAATGCTAGTGATTTTTAGCTTCATATTTTGACAAATCGCAGTGTTACAAGGATTGACAAATCTTACCAAATTGATTGTACGTGGTTGCACACGGGTCATCCAAAACAACCATTAGCGTTGAAGGGATGCACAAATCCTGCGCTACTCTCACTTTGCATACGGGTGTTCTATCTAAAACGTTTGCGATCAAGAGCTGCAGAAATCCTGCTCGGCACATTTTCTCTTGGCTTCCTGGGGAAGCTGTTGGTTTGCATACGGGTGTTCTAACTAAAATGTTTGTGATGAGTGTTTTATATTTAAAAAGCGAATTAAACTGCGGCTCGGGCGCCATTAATGGAGAGGATGCGAGCAAGGCGGGCGACCATGGAAGTCAAAGGGCTCGCTTCCCAGTGAGCCTGCACAGCGTACATCTTGCATGCTTCCCGGTGAGCCTGCGCATTCGAGGACAGCTTGCACACCTCTCGGCCAGCCTGCACACCGGACGGCGCTTGCACGCCTCCCGTTCAGTCAAGGTCAAGCATCTGTCCGCACGGCACCTCCTACAGCCATTAAAACCAACACACGTGGCATCACGTGAATGGTTAACAGAACGCACACGGTTTGAATTATACAAACGTTTGAGATATTAAAGTGGCAGCTATTTTCTCAAAATGCCTTTGTTGGCTGTCATTATTCGAGTGCGCCTTCTCTCAAAATGGACACGAAAAATACCACAGCATGTCGGGTCCCATTCCATGATAGAATGCCAAGTTTCATGAATTTCAGACGACTTTTGGATTTACTAGAATTTAAAAACCAGGCATCTCAATGTTTTGCCGGCAATCAACGGTGCCCTAGTGCTTGAAATTCATTCCCATTTCTTGCATGGGACCTAAGCATGCACCTAAGGACACATATTTGATTTTTTAACCAATTTATATGCACTGGAGCATGTGCATGTTGTTCAAATTTGAATTACGCACATAAATGCATTGAAAACTCTGTTAATGCATAAAAAAGCCCAAATGAACCCCAAAAAATCTCAAAAATTCACACAACACTCCTGTTGTTCTATGTTGACACGAGAAAAAATTTGAATGCAATAAGAGGCAATGGATATCGTTTCGTCCCCAAAGGTGGGACGTTCCCTACCGAAAACCATCATGCTTGTTGTGAGAAACTCCGGTTTGTGAGAAGCATATACCCAAACCTACCCCAAATGGGACAAAAATTTTACCACGACATATTGATGCCACTCCATGATAGCATGCCAAGTTTCATGAATTTCAGACGAGTTTTGGATTTACTAGAATATAAAAACCAGGCATCTCAATGTTTTGCCGGCAATCAACGGTGCACTGGTGTTTGAAATTCATTCCCATTTCTTGCATGGGACCTAAGCATGCACCCAAGGACACAGATTCAATTTTTCAACCAATTTATATGCATTGGAGCATGTGCTTGTAGTTCAAATTTGAATTGTGCACATAAATGCATTGAAAACTCAGTTAATGTATGAAAATGTCCAAACGAACCGCAAAAAATCACAAAAATTCACACAACACTCCTCTTGTTCTATGTTGAGACGAGAAAAAAATTTGAAAGCAATAAGAGGCAATGGATATCGTTTTGTCCCTAATACGTCTCCAACATATCTATAATTTTTGATTGTTCCATGCTATTATATTATCTGTTTTGGATGTTTAATGGGCTTTAATATAGCTTTTTATATTATTTTTGGTACTAACCTATTAACCGAAGGCCCAGTGAAAATTGCTGTTTTCTGCCTATTTCAGTGTTTTGCAGAAAAGGAATATCAAACGGAATCCAAACGGAATGAAACCTTCGCGAGGATCGTTTTTGGAACAAACACAATCCAGGAGACTTGGAGTGTACGTCAAGGAAGCAACAAGGAAGCCACGAGGTAGGAGGGCGCGCCCCCACCCTCGTGGGCCCCTCGGAGCTCCACTGACCTACTTCTTTCGCCTATATATACTCTTATACCCTGAAAACATCCAGGAGAGCCACGAAACACTTTTTCCACCACCGCAACCTTCTGTACCCGTGAGATCCCATCTTGGGGCCTTTTCTGGCGCTCCGCCGGAGGGGGGATCGATCACAGAGGGCCTGTACATCAACACCATGGCCTCTCCGATGATGTGTGAGTAGTTTACCACAGACCTTCGGGTCCATAGTTATTAGCTAGATGGCTTCTTCTCTCTCTTTGGATCTCAATACAAAGTTCTCCTCGATTCTCTTGGAGATCTATTCGATGTAATACTTTTGCGGTGTGTTTGTCGTGATCCAATGAATTGTGGGTTTATGATCAAGATTATCTATGAACAATATTTGATTCTTCTCTGAATTCTTATATGCATGATTTGATATCTTTGCAAGTCTCTTTGAATTATCAGTTTGGTTTGGCCTACTAGATTGATCTTTCTTGCAATGGGAGAAGTGCTTAGCTTTGGGTTCAATCTTGCGGTGTCCTTTCCCAGTGACAGCAGGGGCAGCAAGGCACGTATTGTATTGTTGCCATCGAGGATAAAAAGATGGGGTTTATACCATATTGCTTGAGTTTATCCCTCTACATCCCATGCCATCTTGCCTAATGTGTTACTCTGTTCTTATGAACTTAATACTCTAGATGCATGCTGGATAGCGGTCAATGTGTGGAGTAATAGTAGTAGATGCAGAATCGTTTCGGTCTACTTGTCACGGACGTGATGCCTATGTTCATGATCATGCCTAGATATTCTCATAAGTATGCGCTTTTTCTATCAATTGCTCGACAGTAATTTGTTCACCCACCGTAAAATATGCTATCTTGAGAGAAGCCACTAGTGAAACCTATGGCCCCCGGATCTATTTTCCATCATATAAGTTTCCGATCTACAATTCTAGTTTACTATTTATTTATTTTACAATCTTTACTTTTCAATCTATACAACAAAAATACCAAAAATATTTACCTTATTATCTTTACCAGATCTCACTTTTCCAAGTGGCCGTGAAGGGATTGACAACCCCTTTATCGCGTTGGTTGCAAGGTTCTTAATTGTTTGTGCAGGTATTAGGGATTTGCGCGTAGTCTCCTACTGGATTGATTCCTTGGTTCTCAAAAACTGAGGGAAATACTTATGCTACTTTGCTGCATCACCCTTTCCTCTTCAAGGGAAAACCAACACATGCTCAAGAGGTAGCAAGAAGGATTTCTAGCGCCGTTGCCGGGGAGATCTACACACAAGTCAAGACATACCAAGTACCCATCACAAACTCTTATCCCTCGCATAACATTATTTGCCATTTGCCTCTCGTTTTCCTCTCCCCACTTCACCTTTGCCATTTTATTCGCCCTTTTTCGTTCGCTTCTTTCCGCTTGATTCTTGTGTGTCCGTGTGTTAGATCGCTTGTTTATCCATTATGGCTAGTCCTTCTATCATTGTTAGTACTCCCGATCATGAAGTTCTTAATTTTAAACAAAGGGAGGGAGAAAATATAAAAGATGCTTGGCATAGAATTTGCAATGCTCAGAATAGATCTACTAGGAAGCAATCTACTTCCATTATTCTTCGCAATTTTTATGTAAGCATCACTCCTTGGAACAGATATATTCTTGATACCATTACCGGAGGGAATTTCTTGGGTAGCCATACTTTTGATTCTTATAATGCTATGTTAGATTTGTTTGGCCCACCACCTCTTTTGGTTAATGGAACTATTTTAACTTTGGAACACGTGATGCAAAGACTTGAAATTATTGAAAATAAAGTTGCCACTATAGAGTTGATTGAGAATTTGGATAAAAAGATCCACAACCAAATTACCCAATATGGATCTAAGGTAGGAGTTACTCTGAAATTTTTTAAAGAAAAAAGAACCCATAGTTAATGAAAAAATAGATCAAGATTCCACTAGAATTGATAAGCTTGAGGATATTATTACCAACTTAGGGTCTGCCTTTTCTGCCGTGAGAAATACTTCAAATCCTCCTACCACCAAAGTTGCCAAATTTATGTATGTTCCTAAAAATAAGGGTGAATCTTCTAGTAAGGAAACTGCGGATCTCAAATCAATAAGTGTTCACCCCAACTTTTTCGCTACCATTAAGGAACCTTTTGCTACAAATGAATTTCTTGATTTCTTGCCTAGGAGTTTGATCATTAATAAAAAGAAGGAAACTCCTAAGGGTTATAAGTGTTCAATTGAAGAATTGCCAACCAAAGATGACAATACCGAGATCTATTCTTGTTTTTATGCCTAGCTAGGGGCGTCAAACGATAGCGCTTGTTGGGAGGCAACCCAATTTTATTTTTGTTCCTTGCTTTTTGTTCCTATTTAGTAATAAATAATTCATCTAGCATCTGGTTAGATGTGTTTTAATGTTTTAATTAGTGTTTGTGCAAAGTAGAACCAATAGGATCTTCTTGGGTGATAGTTGTTTGATCTTGCTGAAAAAGACAGAAACTTTGCGCTCACGAATATAATTGTTAAAATTCACCAGAACGTGATAAAATACCAATTATTTTTGCAGTGTATCTATATACAAATTATCCAGGTTATCCTAGTTTTTCAGAATTTTTGGAGTTCCAGAAGTATTCGAACAAATCAGATTGCTACAGACTGTTCTGTTTTTGACATATTCTGTTTTTGTGTGTTGTTTGCTTATTTTGATAAATCTATGGCTAGTATCGGAGGGTATGAACCATAGAGAAGTTGGAATACAGTAGGTTTAACACCAATATAAATAAAGAATGAGTTCATTACAGTACCTTAAAGTGGTGGTTTGTTTTATTTCGCTAACGGAGCTCATGAGAATTTCTGCTGAGTTTTGTGTTGTGAAGTTTTCAAGTTTTTGGGTAAAGATTTGATGGATTTTGGAACAAGGAGTGGCAAGAGCCTAAGCTTGGGGATGCCCAAGGCACCCCAAGGTAAAATTCAAGGACAACCAAAAGCCTAAGCTTGGGGATGCCCCGGAAGGCATCCCCTCTTTCGTCTTCGTCTATCGGTAACTTTACTTGATGCTATATTTTTATTCACCACATGATATGTGTTTTGCTTGGAGCGTCTTGTATTATTTGAGTCTTTGATTTTTAGTTTACCACAATCATCCTTTCTGTACACACCTTTTGGGAGAGACACACATGAATCGGAATTTATTAGAATACTCTATGTGCTTCACTTATATCTTTTGAGCTAGATAATTTTGCTCTAGTGCTTCACTTATACCTTTTTAGAGCACGGTGGTGGTTTTATTTTGTAGAAATTATTAATATCTCATGCTTCACTTATATTATTTTGAGAGTCTTTTAGAACAACATGGTAATTTGCTTTGGCTATAAAATTAGTCCTACTATGATAGGCATCCAAGATGGGTATAATAAAAACTTTCATATAGAGTGCATTAAATACTATGGTAAATTTGATACTTGATAATGGTTTTGAGATATAAAGGTGGTAATGTTAGAGTCATGCTAGTTGGGTAATTGTGAATTTGAGAAATACTTGTGTTAAAGTTGGCAAGTCCCGTAGCATGCACGTATGGTAAACGTTGTGTGACAAATTTTGAAGCATGGGGTGCTATTTGATTGCTTTCCTTACGAGTGGCGGTCGGGGATGAGCGATGGTCTTTTCCTACCAATCTATCCCTCTAGGGGAATGCGTAGTAGTACTTTGCTTCTAGGGCTAATAAACTTTTGCAATAAGTATATGAGTTCTTTATGACTAATGTGAGTCCATTGATTATACACACTCTTACCTTTCCGCAATTTGCTAGCCTCTACGGTACCGTGCATTGCCGTTTCTCACCCTGAGAGTTGGTGCAAACTTCGCCGATGCATCCAAACCCCGTGATATGATACGCTCTATCACACATAAGCCTCCTTATACCTTCCTCAAAACAGCCACCATACCTACCTATTATGGCATTTCCATAGCCATTCCGAGATATATTGCCATGCAACTTTCCACCGTTCCGTTTATTATGACACGCTCCATCATTGTCATATTGCTTTGCATGATCATGTAGTTGACATCGTATTTGTGGCAAAGCCACCTTTATAATTCTTTCATACATGTCACTCTTGATTCATTGCATATCCCGGTACACCGCCGGAGGCATTCACATAGAGTTATATTTTGTTCTAAGTATTGAGTTGTAATTCTTGAGTTGTAAGTAAATAGAGGTTTGATGATTTTCATTATTAGAGCATTCTCCCATGTGAGGAAAGGATGATGGAGACTATGATTCCCCCACAAGTCGGGATGAGACTCCGGACGAAAAAAGAGAGGCCAAAGAAGCCCAAATAAAAAAAAATGCGAGAAAAAGAGAGAAGGGACAATGTTACTATCCTTTTTCCGCACTTGTGCTTCAAAATAGCACCATGATCTTCATGATAGAGAGTTTCCTATTTTGTCACTTTCATATACTAGTGGGAATTTTTCATTATAGAACTTGGCTTGTATATTCCAATGACGGGCGTCCACAAAATGCCCTAGGTCTTCATGAACAAGCAAGTTGGATGCATACCCACTTAGTTTCTTTTGACAAGCTTTCATACACTTATAGCTCTAGTGCATCCATTGCATGGCAATCCCTACTCCTCGCATTGACATCAATTGATGGGCATCTCCATAGCCCGTTGATTAGCCGCATCAATGTGGGACTTTCTCCTATTTTGTCTTCTCACATAACCCCTATCATCATACTCTACTCCACCCATAGTGCTATATCCATGGCTTGCGCTCATGTATTGCACAAGGGCTGAAAAGGCTGAAGCGTGTTAAAAAGTATGAACCAATTGCTCGGCTTGTCATCGGGGTTATACATGATGGGAGCATTTTGTGTGACGAAAATGAAGCATGGCCAAACTATATGATTTGTAGGGATAAGCTTTCTTTGGCTATGTTATTTTGATAAGACATAATTGCTTGGTTAGTATGCTTGAAGTATTACTATTTTTATGTCAATATTAAACTTTTATCTTGAATCTTTTGGATCTGAACATTCATGCCACAATAAAGAGAATTACATTGAAAAATTATGTTAGGTAGCATTCCACATCAAAAATTCCGTTTTTATCATTTACCTACTCGAGGACGAGCAGGAATTAAGCTTGGGGATGCTTGATACGTCTCCAACGTATCTATAAATTTTGATTGTTCCATGCTATTATATTATCTGTTTTGGATGTTTAATGGGATTTAATATACCATTTTATATTATTTTTGGGACTAACCTATTAACCGAAGGCCTAGTGCAAATTGCTGTTTTTTGCCTATTTTAGTGTTTCGCAGAAAAGGAATATCAAACGGAATCCAAACAGAATGAAACCTTCGCGAGGATCGTTTTTGGAACAAACGCAATCCAGGAGACTCGGAGTGGATGTCAAGGAAGCAGCGAGGAAGCCACGAGGCAGGAGGGCGCCCCCCCACCCTCGTGGGCTCCTCGTAGCTCCACCGACCTACTTCTTTCGCCTATATATACTATTATACCCTGAAAACATCCAGGAGAGCCACGAAACACTTTTTCCACCACCGCAACCTTCTGTACCCGTGAGATCCCATCTTGGGGCCTTTTCTGGCGCTCCGCCGGAGGGGGGATCGATCACGGAGGGCCTCTACATCAACACCATGGCCTCTCTGATGATGTGTGAGTAGTTTACCACAGACCTTCGGGTCCATAGTTATTAGCTAGATGGCTTCTTCTCTCTCTTTGGATCTCAATACAAAGTTCTCTCCTCGATTCTCTTGGAACCACCCGCTCCGCACCGCCGCCCGAAGGCGGGAGGCAGAGGTGGATGCCCGCACGTGCGTCAGCGACCTTGCGCGCTACACCGAGTTCCTGCGGGAGGAGGAGAAACGCCTCGTAGAGCATGCAAAGAGCCTTACCGCCGCCGTGGCTGCGGCACACGCCGCCTCAGAGGCGAGGAATCAGGAGATCTACGAGGAGAACCACCGCTTCGAGAGGGGTCGTCTGGAGCGGCAGAGGGCGTTCGAGGTGAGCGTCGCTGAAGCTGCAATAGCGGCAGGCACCGTATTGCGGTTGCCTAGCTCGTCGGTAGGCTCCTCCTCCTCTGCCTCTTACTGAGCGCGCTCGGCAGAGGAGAGGCAGCCGGAAGTAGCACAAAGCCCCTCCGCAGTAGTAGTGGTATTTAGGGGCTATTTTGTTCAGTTGATCTGACTATAGATGTGGTGGAACTGTACAACGTACTTAAAATTAGCTAGTATATATAGTTGAACTAGCTATTTCAGTACGTGGTTGGCAACAATTGGGGAAAAGTTTGGTCGGTTCAGCTGTCGAGTTGAACTGTTTGTATAAATTAAGAATGACTGCTTAATCTATGAATGAAATCTATGCTTAATTACTGAATTTTAGTTGCAAAAATTAGATACTGCTAGTGATTTTTAGCTTCATATTTTGACAAATCGCAGTGTTACAAGGATTGACAAATCTTACCAAATTGTTCGTACGTGGTTATACATGGGTCATCCAAAACAACCGTTTGTGTTATAGGGATGCACAAATCTCGCGCTGCTCTCACTTTGCATACGGGTGTTCTATCTAAAACGTTTGCGATCAAGAGCTGCAGAAATCCTGCTCGGCACATTTTCTCTTGGCTTCCTGGGGAAGCTGTCGGTTTGCATATGGGTGTTCTAACTAAAACATTTGATGAGTGTTTTATATTTAAAAAGTGAATTAAACTGCGGCTTGGGCGCCATTAATGGAGAGGATGCGAGCAAGGCGGGCGGCCATGGAAGTCAAAGGGCTCGCTTCCCAGTGAGCCTGCGCAGCGTACAGCTCGCACGCTTCCTGGTGAGCTTGCGCATTCGAGGACAACTTGCACGCCTCTCGGTCAGCCTGTGCACCGGACGACCCTCGCACGCCTCCCGTTCAGTCAAGGTCAAACCGCTGTCCGCACGGCACCTCCTACAACCATTAAAACAAAGACACGTGGCGTCATGTGAATGGTTAACAGAACACACACGGTTTGAATTATACAAACGTTTGAGATGTTAAAGTGGCAGCTATTTTTTCAAAATGCCTTTGTTGGCTGTCATTATTCGAGTGCGCCTTCTCTCCAAATGGACACGAAAAATACCACAACATGTTGGGTCCCATTCCTTGATAGAATGCCAAGTTTCATGAATTTCAGACGACTTTTGGTTTTACTAGAATTTAAAAACCAGGCATCTCAATGTTTTGCCGGCAATCAACGGTGCCCTGGTGTTTGAAATTCATTCCCATTTCTTTCATGGGACCTAGGCATGCACCCAAGGACACATATTTGATTTTTCAACCAATTTATATGCACTGGAGCATGTGCATGTAGTTCAAATTTGAATTATGCACATAAATGCATTGAAAACTTAGTTAATGCATAAAAAAGTCCAAACAAACCCCAAAAAACCACAAAAGTTCACACAACACTCCTGTTGTTCTATGTTGACACGAGAAAAAAATTGAAAGCAATAAGAGGCAATGGATATCGTTTCATCCCCAAAGGTGGGACGTTCCCTACCGAAAACCATCATGCTTGTTGTGAGAAGCTCCGGTTTGTGAGAAGCATATACCCACACCTACCCCAAATGGGACAAATTTTTTACCATGGCATGTTGATGCCGCTCCATGATAGCATCCCAAGTTTCATGAATTTCAGACGAGTTTTGGAATTACTAGAATTTAAAAACCATGCATCTCAATGTTTTGCCGGTAATCAACGGTGCCCTGGTGTTTGAAATTCATTCCCATTTCTTGCATGGGACCTAAGCATGGACCCAAGGACACATATTTGATTTTCAACCAATTTATATGCACTGGAGCATGTGCATGTAGTTAAAATTTGAATTGTGCACATAAATGCATTGAAAACTCATTTAATGCATAAAAATGTCCAAACGAACCCCGAAAAATCACAAAAATTCACACAACACTCTTGTTGTTCTATGTTGACACGAGAAAAAATTTCGAAAGCAATAAGAAGCAATAGATATCGTTTCGTCCCCAAAGGTGGGACGTTCCCTACCGAAATCCATCATGCTTATTGTGAGAAGCTCCGGTTTGTGAGAAGCATATACCCAAACCTGCCCCAAATGGGACAAATTTTTTACCACGACATGTTGATGCTGCTCCATGATAGCATGCCAAGTTTCATGAATTTCAGACGAGTATTGGATTTACTAGAATTTAAAAACCAGGCATCTCAATGTTTTGCCGGCAATCAACGGTGCTCTGGTGTTTGAAATTCTTTCCCATTTCTTGCATGGGACCTAAGCATGCACCCAAGGACACATATTTGATTTTTCAACCAATTTATATGCACTTGAGCATGTGCATTGCTACCACTTGAGCATGCGTTGGTTTTTCCCTTGAAGAGGAAAGGGTGATGCAGCAAAGTAGCGTAAGTATTTCCCTCAGTTTTTGAGAACCAAGGTATCAATCCAATAGGAGGCCACACACAAGTCCGTCGTACCTACACAAACAAATAAGAACCTTGCAACCAACGCGATAAAGGGGTTGTCAATCCCTTCACAGCCACTTGCAAAAGTGAGATTTGATACAGATGATAAGATTATATTTTTGTTATTTTTATGATAAAGATTAAAAGCAAAATAAACGGCGAAAGAAATAGCTTGTTGACGGGAGATTAATATGATGGAGAATAGACCCCGGGGCCATAGGTTTCACTAGTGGCTTCTCTCAAGATAGCATAAGTATTACAGTGGGTGAACAAATTACTGTCGAGCAATTGATAGAAAAGTGCATAATTATGAGAATATCTAGGCACGATCATGTATATAGGCATCACGTCCGTGACAAGTAGACCGACTCCTGCCTGCATCTACTACTATTACTCCACACATCGACCGCTATCCAGCATGCATCTAGAGTATTAAGTTCATAAGAACAGAGTAACGCATTAGGTAAGATGACATGATGTAGAGGGATAAACTCAAGCAATATGATATAAACCCCATCTTTTTATCCTCGATGGCAACAATACAATACGTGTCGTTTCCCCTACTGTCACTGGGATCGAGCACCGCATGATTGAACCCAAAGCTAAGAACTTCTCCCATTGCAAGTAAGATCAATCTAGTAGGCCAAACCAAACTGATAATTCAAAGAGACTTGCAAAGATAACCAATCATACATAAAAGAATTCAGAGAAGATTCAAATATTGTTCATAGATAATCTTGATCATAAACCCACAATTCATCGGATCTCGACAAACACGCCGCAAAAAGAGTTACATTGAATAGATCTCCAAGAAGATCGAGGAGAACTTTGTATTGAGATCCAAAGAGAGAGAAGAAGCCATCTAGCTAATAACTATGGACCCGAAGGTCTGTGGTAAACTACTCACACATCATCAGAGAGGCTATGGTGTTGATGTAGAAGCCCTCCGTGATCGATGACCCCTCCGGCAGAGCGCTGGAAAAGGCTCCAAGATGGGATCTCACGGGTATAGAAGGTTGCGGCGGTGGAATTAGGTTTTCGTGGTGCTCCTTGATGGTTTCGGGGTACGTATGTATATATACTTGGAAGAAGTAGGTCGGTGGAGCCACGAGGGGCCCACGATGGTGGAGGGCGCGCCCAGGGGGGTAGGCGCGCCCCCCTGCCTCGTGGCCTCCTTGTAAGTTTCTTGACGTCCACTCCAAGTCCTCTGGATCACGTTTGTTCCAAAAATCATGCTCCCGAAGGTTTCATTCCGTTTAGACTCCGTTTGATATTCTTTTTCTGCGGAACACTGAAATAGGCAAAAAACAACAATTTGCACCATACCTTGGGTTAATAGGTTAGTCCCAAAAATAATATAAAAGTGTATAAATAAGCCCATTAAACATCCAAAACAGAATATATAATAGCATGGAGCAATCAAAAATTATAGATACGTTGGAGACGTATCAAGCATCCCAAGCTTAATTCCTGCTCGTCCTCGAGTGGGTAAATGATAAAAATAGAATTTTTGATGTGGAATGCTACTTAGCATATTTCTCAATGTAATTTTCTTTATTGTGACATGAATGTTCAGATCCAAAAGATTCAAGATAAAAGTTTAAAATTGACATAAAAATAATAAAACTTCAAGCATGATAACCAAGCAATTATGTCTTATCAAAATAACATAGCCAAAGAAAGCTTATCCCTACAAAATCATATAGTTTGGCTATGCTTCATTTTCGTCACACAAAATGCTCTCATCATGCACAACCCCGATGACAAGCCAAGGAATTGTTTCATACTTAGCCTTTTCAAACTCTTTCAACTTTTACGCAATATATGAGCGCGAGCCATGGACATAGCACTATGGGTGGAATAGAATATAATGATTGAGGTTGTGTGAGAAGACAAAAAGGGAGAAAGTCTCACATTGACGCGGCTAATCAACGGGCTATGGAGACGCCCATCAATTGATGTCAATGCAAGGAGTAGGGATTGCCATGCAACAGATGCACTAGATCTAAAAATGTATGAAAGCTCAACAAAATAAACTAAGTGGGTGTGCATCCAACTTGCTTGCTCACGAAGACCTAGGGCATTTGAGGAAGCCCATTGTTGGAATATACAAGCCAAGTTCTATAATGTAAAATTCCCACTAGTATATGAAAGTGACAAAATAGGAGACTCTCTATCATGAAGATCATGTTGCTATTTTGAAGCACAAGTGTGGTAAAAGGATAGTAACATTGTCCCTTCTGTCTTTTTCTCTCATTTTTTTCTTCTTCTCTTTTTTTATTTAGGCCTTCTTTTTTTTTCTTTTTGGCCTCTTTTTTTTCGTCCGGAGTATCATCCCGACTTGTGGGGGAATCATAGTCTCCATCATCCTTTCCTCACTTGGGACAATTCTCTAATAATGATGATCATCACACTTCTATTTACTTACAACTCAAAGATTACAACTCAATACTTAGAACAAAATATGACTCTATGTGAATGCCTCCGGTGGTGTACCGGGATATGCAATGAATCAAGAGTGACATGTATGAAAGAATTATAAAGGTGGCTTTGCCACAAATACGATGTCAACTACATGATCATGCAAAGCAATATGACAATGATGATGCGTGTCATAATAAACGGAACGGTGGAAAGTTGCATGGCAATATATCTCGGAATGGCTATGGAAATGCCATAATAGGTAGGTATGGTGGCTGTTTTGAGGAAGATATAAGGAGGTTTATGTGTGATAGAGCGTATCATATCACGGGGTTTGGATGCACCGGCGAAGTTTGCACCAACTCTCAAGGTGAGAAAGGGCAATGCACGGTACCGAAGAGGCTAGCAATGATGGAAGGGTGAGAGTGCGTATAATCCATGGAATCAACATTAGTCATAAAGAACTCACATACTTATTGCAAAAATCTACAAGCTAGTCATCAAAACCAAGCACTACGCGCATGCTCCTAGGGGGATAGATTGGTAGGAAAAGACCATCGCTCGTCCCCGACCGCCACTCATAAGGAAAGCAATCAAAGAACACCTCATGCTTCAAATTTATCACATAACGTTTACCATACGTGCATGCTACGGGACTTGCAAACTTCAACACAAGTATTTCTCAATTTCACAATTGCTCAACTAGCACACCTCTAATATTACCACCTTTATATCTCAAAACAACTATCAAGTATCAAACTTCTCTTACTATTCAATGCACTTTGTAAACTACCATACTGTTCTAAAGGACTCTTAAAATAATATAAGTGAAGCATGAGATATCAATAATTTCTAGAAAATATAACCACCATCGTGCTCTAAAAGATATAAGTGAAGCACTAGAGCAAAATTGTTTAGCTCAAAAGGTATAAGTGAAGCACATAGAGTATTCTAATAAATTCCGAATAATGTGTGTCTCTCTCAAAAGGTGTGTACAGCAAGGATGATTGTGGTGAACTAAAAAGAAAAGACTCAAATCATACAAGACGCTCCAAGCAAAACACATATCAGGTGGTGAATAAAAATATAGCTCCAAGTAAAGTTACCGATGGACGAAGACAAAAGAGGGGATGCCTTCCGGGGCATCCCCAAGCTTAGGATTTTTGGGTTGTCCTTAGATTTTACCTTGGGGTGCCTTGGGAATCCCCAAGCTTAGGCTCTTGCCACTCCTTGTTCCATAATCCATCAAATCTTTACCCAAAACTTGAAAACTTCACAACACAAAACTTAACAGAAAATCTCGTGAGCTCCGTTAGCGAAAGAAAACAAAACACCACTTCAAGGTACTGTAATGAACTCATTATTTATTTATATTGGTGTTAAAACTACTCTATTACAACTTTTCTATGGTTCATAAACTCCATTATTAGCCATATATTGATCAAAATAAGCAAACAACACACGAAAAACAGAATCTGTCAAAAACAGAACAGTCTGTAGTAATATGTAACTAACGCAAACTTATGGAACTCCAAAAATTCTAAAATAAATTGCTGGATGTGAGGAATTTATCTATTAATCATCTTCAAAAAGAATCAACTAAATAGCACTCTCCAGTAAAGAGTTGAAGCTAATCTCGTGAGCGCTAAAGTTTCTGTTTTTTTACAGCAAGATCGCAAAGACTTTCCCCAAGTCTTCCCAAAGGTTCTACTTGGCACAAACACTAATTAAAACACAAAACCACATCTAAACAGAATCTAGATGGATTATTTATTCCTAAACAGAACCAAAAAGCAAGAAACTAAAATAAAATTGGGTTGCCTCCCAACAAGCGCTATTGTTTAACGCCCCTAGCTAGGCATAAAAGCAAGGATAGATCTAGGTATTGCCATCTTTAGGATGCAATCCATAAGTGGCTCTCATGATAGATTCATAAGGTAATTTTATTATCTTTCTAGGAAAGTGTTCCATGCCTTTCCTTAACGGAAATTGGAATCTAATATTCCCTTACTTCATATCAATAATTGCACCAATCGTTCTAAGGAAAGGTCTACCAAGAATAATAGGACATGAAGAATTGCAATCTATATCAAGAACAATGAAATCTACGGGCACATAATTCCTATTTGCAACAGTAATAATATCATTAATTCTTCCCATAGGTTTCTTAATGGTGGACTTCGCAAGGTGCAAGTTTAAAGAACAATCATCAAATTCACAGAAACCTAGCAAATCACACAAATCTTTGGAATTGTGGAAACACTAGCACCCAAATCACACAAAGCATAGCATTCATGATCTTTAATTTTAATTTTAATAGTAGGTTCTCACTCATCATAAAGTTTTCTAGGGATAGAAACTTCCAATTCAAGCTTTTCTTCATAAGATTGCATTAAAGCATCAACGATATGTTTAGTAAAAGCCTTATTTTGACTATAAGCATGAGGAGAATTTAGCACGGATTGCAACAAGGAAATACAATCTATCAAAGAACAATTATCATAATTAAATTCCTTGAAATCTAAAATAGTGGGTTCATTGCTATCTAAAGTTTTGACCTCTTCCATCCCACTTTTACCAAATTTTGCATCAAGATCTAAAAACTCTGAATCATTGGGACGCCTTTTAACTAAAGTTGACTCATCTCCAGCCCCATCATTATCAAGATTTATATTGCAAAACAAATATTTAATAAGGGATACATCAATTACTTTTAGATCTTCATCTTTATTATCATGAAACCTAGAAGAACATGCTTTTACAAAGCAATCTTTCTTAGCACGCATCCTAGCGGTTCTTTCTTTGCACTCATCAATGGAAATTCTCATAGCTTTGAGAGACTCATTGATATCATGCTTAGGTGGAATAGATCTAAGTTTCAAAGAATCAACATCAAGAGAAATTCTATCCATGTTCCTAGCCAATTCATCAATCTTAGGCAATTTTTCTTCAAGCAAAGCATTGAAATTCTTTTGAGAAATCATAAATTCTTTAACACTAGTCTCAAAATCAGAGGACATCTTATTAAAATCAGAGGGATAGAAATCATAATTCAAAGAGACTTGCAAAGATAACCAATCATACATAAAAGAATTCAGAGAAGATTCAAATATTGTTCATAGATAATCTTGATCATAAACCCACAATTCATCGGATCTCGACAAACACACTACAAAAAGAGTTACATCGAATAGATCTCCAAGAAGATCGAGGAGAACTTTGTATTGAGATCCAAAGAGAGAGAAGAAGCCATCTAGCTAATAACTATGGACCCGAAGGTCTGTGGTAAACTACGCACACATCATCGGAGAGGCTATGGTGTTGATGTAGAAGCCCTCCGTGATCGATGCCCCCTCCGGCAGAGCGCCGGAAAAGGCCCCAAGATGGGATCTCACGGGTACAGAAGGTTGCAGCGGCGGAATTAGGTTTTCGTGGTGCTCCTCGATTGTTTCGGGGTACGTAGGTATATATAGGAGGAAGAAGTAGGTCAATGGAGCCACGAGGGGCCCACGAGGGTGGAGGGTGCGCCCAGGGGGGTAGGCGCGCCCCCTGCCTCGTGGCCTCCTCATAAGTTTCTTGACGTCCACTCCAAGTCCTCCGGATCACGTTTGTTCCAAAAATCACGCTCCCGAAGGTTTCATTCCGTTTGGACTCCATTTGATATTCTTTTTCTGCGAAACACTGAAATAGGCAAAAAACAGCAATTTGCAATGGGCCTTGGGTTAATAGGTTAGTCCCAAAAATAATATAAAAGTGTATAAATAAGCCCATTAAACATCCAAAACAGAATATATAATAGCATGGAGCAATCAAAAATTATAGAAATGTTGGAGACGTATCATGCATGTAGTTCAAATTTGAATTATGCACATAAATGCATTGAAAAATCAGTTAATGCATAAAAATGTCCAAACGAACCCTGAAAAATCACAAAAATTGACACAACACTCCTGTTGTTCTATGTTGACATGAGAAAAAAATTTGAAAGCAATAAGAGGCAATGGATATCATTTCATCCCCAAAGATGGGACGTTCCCTACCGAAAACCATCATGCTTGTTGTGAGAAGCTCCGGTTTGTGAGAAACATATACCCAAACCTGCCCCAAATGGGACAAAAAATTTACCACAGCATGTTGATGCCGCTCCATGATAGCTTGCCAAGTTTGATGAATTTCAGACGAGTTTTGGATTTACTAGAATTTAAAAACCAGGCATCTCAATGTTTTGCCGGCAATCAACGGTGCCCTGGTGTTTGAAATTCTTTCCCATTTCTTGCATGGGACCTAAGCATGCACCCAAGGACACAGATTTGATTTTTCAACCAATTTATATGCATTGGAGCATGTGCATGTAGTTAAAATTTGAATTGTGCACCAGAAATGGCTAGAAAACCAATTTAATGTATAAAATGTTCAAACTAACCCAGAATATTCCAATTCTTTTATGACACACATATAGTTGCATGTTCACTCCAGATAAAAGGTCTAGTAATTCAAACACCGTCCATTGCCGCTGTGACCCCATTATGTAATTCAAATCAAGATGAAAAATCAAGTAGATCGCACACAGTTTATTATCAGCAACCATGTGAGATGCAGCACCAAATATCCTGGAGCACCGTTGGTGTATAGTATGCTTATGGCTTACGCGAGAAGGTGCATCGGCTACAGTCCACAGCCGGCATCTCAAGCACACTAGCTCGCTCCCCAATATCATTTCACTGTTCAATCGTCGCCGATGAAAGATGGGCACGTGGGCCCGCGTCGTGAGGGAACTTTGGTAGCCCACTCCAGCGAGAGCGCGGCCGCAGCCGCCATGCGCTTGCTAACAAGGTGCATGAGCGCGGCCGCAATCTGCGACCGGGCGGCAAAGGCAGCCCAAACGGCCGCTGTTGCTTATCAGGTGGCGACAGCAACGTCTGCCTCGGGGATAACAACTGGCAAGAGCGGCACATCAGCTGTCCGTTCCGCAGCGGCGGCCTTAGCCCTGATGGAGGCCGCCCACGACCATGTTGAGGCCGCCCACGCCCAGCTCCTGGCGGTCACCGCACAAATCGAACGAAGCTTCTCCGACAACGGTCGGCAACCCACGACCGAAGAGCTGGCAATCACCGAGAGCGTTCGAGCAGCCGACCGTTCCTCCACCGCATATCTTGCGACGACGGAGCCCGTCCAAGCCCAGATCGCGTCCGCCCACGCCCAGCTCGTGGCGGCCTTTTCCAAAGAGATGGCGGACGTGGATGGCGAGATGCTTGCTGAGTATGGTGCGATGGATGCCATGGAGCCCCTTCCCCAGGAGACCGTCAGGCGCGAGCTGAACATGGAGGCGGCGGTGGAGATCGACGAGCACCAGCCATAGTAGCACTCTTTGTTTTGTTTAACTAAAAGTGTCGGTCTTTAATTTGTTAGAGTAATGTTTTGGTCAGCTAGATCTGTTTAATTGCTGAACTTGCTCGATTAAGAAGTGTGGGTGTGCTGTAGTCTCCTTTGTGTACCCAAATTATGCAATGACGTGGATGACCACTGTAACCATGGAAATTCGAACCAAAACTTTTGACGTTCAAACTCATCACACACGGGTTAAGCTATCTGAATCGTTTGTGATGTCCACATATCGTACACAGTTCTGAATAAGGGACCGTGTCTGATGACACTTTGCGCACCAGTTTTTTGGCTGAAGCGATTCCAAATTTTTGGCTTCCGTGGAAATATCTACCTCCCTGCCCCTCCCCCTTACCAAAAGCCACATTTCCCCTCTTTTCGCCTTCCTTTCCAAGTTGAAACCTTCACTCCTTGCTTGCAGCGCCGCCTCCTCGTCGGCGACCCTCCTTCACGCTGCTCGGTCTCGTCTATCCAGGCAGGTAATCCACACCCGACTCCCATCCTCCTCCTCCTTCCACATCCCACATGCCCCGACCGCCAGCGCGAGCGCGACACCTTCCACCCAAATCACCGACCCCTCCACCAAATAAGCGCCGCCCTAAGCCATGGTGCACGCAGTATAGCCAGGATCTCAAGGAGCATTTGGCAGCGGAGAAGAAATCGTGGCCGCACGCGCGGATGAGGTCGCGATGGCTGCCATTCGTGCCGACCCCCAGATCTTGGAGGAGCACCTTGCCATTTGCTAGCTACGCTGGTTAAGCATGCTTGGTTTACCCGTTGCATGTGCTGCTCCTGCCTTTCCTTCACAAATTCTAGTGAATTGTGCTATCTAATTTTACCATGCAATCTGTTGCTCTAGTGTATATGCTCTATATGTCGTGTAGTGTGGTGATCACTTATTAACTGTTTTGTTAATTAGTTGTCGTCTTCAGTTAACTATTTGGTTCAATTCTGCAAATGTGATGTTCAATTCTTTAGTCTGCAATTTTGTATTGTCTTCCATGTGAGAAATAAATCAAATTTATCTTCACAAAATACATGAGAAACGAATACAATTGCTATATTTCCAAGTTGTCAAGCAAGCTTGGTTTGGTTTTACATTGTGCAATGTGGTGCTCAGTTAACTTTTGGTTCATTTGTGTTGTGGTGTTTAGTTAACTATTTGGTTCAATTCTGCAATGCGATGTTCAATAGTTGTGGGTGCATTCTGTTATTGTATACCATGTGAGGAATAAATTGAATTTGGCTGTAGTAAATACATGAGAAACAAATACAATTGCTACAATTGGCTGTAGTTAACTATTTGGTTAACTGTCTGATCTTCTATTAGGAGTATGTTATATTGTGCAATGTGGTGCTCAGTTAATGTTTGGTTCATTTGTTGTGGTGTTTAGTTAACTGCTTGGTTCAATTCTGCAATGTGATGTCAAATTGTCGTGGGTAGAATTTTGTATTGTTGTGCATGTGAGGAATAAATCGAATTTGGCTGCACTTAATACACGAGAAATATATACAAGTGCTATATTTCCTAGTTCTTAATCATGCTTGGTTTGGGTAAATGGGTTTTCCGTGTGGCTTGAGTTCATCTGATGAATCTGCAATGTGCTTATTTTCATCAACATATTTTACTGATAGCATGCGAACCCTTACTTAACCTGACGACTATGTGATGCCCGGATAATTAAGCTACAGTAAACCTCTGCTAATGATGCCACGTCACCTTGGTTACCGTTGATAAACTCGCGTGATTCGAAACCAATTCAAATTCAAACTTAAAATAAAGTCAACTAGAAAAGTTTTCAAATGTTAAAACTAAAATGTTTGGGTTGTGCCAAATGATGCATAGGTAGTTATGGTTGAGAAACCACACTTTTATAAAATGTTTAATTATTCTGAAATGAATAATCCAGTAACAAAAATGATTATTTAAATGCTCTTAAAACAATAAACAATTACAAACTGTTCTATCTTAGGTGCCAAGATAATTGTGGTAATGGCATAATTGATAATACTATGTTAGGTATGATTTTTGCGTTTTATATTAACTAAAAATTCATAAAACAGGAAAGGAAAGAAATAAATAAAAGGAAAACACTAAACAGAATTAAAACAAAAAAACAAACAAACTAAAAGGACCCCCAGCTGGGCCTCGGCACAGCAGGCTACCGAGCCGCCAGGCCGGCCCAGCCGCACCCGCAACTACTCCCCGACGCGCCCCCTTAACCCCACCCCGACCGAACCCTATCTGCTATCCCCCCACTCGCTCACCCATGACCCCCTCGCTCCTCTTCCCAATCCGATCTGGATCGGGGGCAACGGCCCGCCGCCGTCGCCGATCCCCGCGGTCACTACGCCGGAACCCCCTCGCCGCGACGCCCTCCCGCCTCTGCGCCAACCCCGGTGAATGCCGCCCCGCCGCCTCGCCTCCTCCCCGACGTGCTTCACCGACTCTCGTTGTTCGCCTTCGCCGTGCTCCGCGCCACCTCGCCCCCCGTCTTCGTCCTCCTCCACGATCGGAGCTGCTCCGCCTCGTCGCGCCGACCCCGACTCCTCCCCGAGCCGCTGCCATTCCTCGTCTGGCCCCTGTGAGTCGCCACCTCCCCTCCTCACTTTCTCTGCTCACCACGCGTCGCCGTCGTGCCCCGCACCCGCCGGCCACCGCGACCCCCCGCCCCTGCTCGCGCGCCTGCGCGCATCGTCGCGCACACCGCGCCCGGTCCCCGTGGTGCTGCACCTCCGTCTGCCTCTCTGCTGTGCCCGCACTAGTGCGCCACCGCGGCCTCCTCCTGCTCGCACCTGCTGCCATGGTCGCGCGCGCCCTGTGCTGCGCTTGCCTGCCCCCGACGCCCCTGCTTGTCGGTGCCCTACTTCGGCCGCGGCCACGCCTCTGCGCGTGTGCTCGCATGCCCATCCCCGGGTGGCTCGGTTGAGCCACTGACCGCTGGGGCCCGCCCTGGGATAAGAACGAAAAATAAATGTGTAAAAAGAATAATGATAATAATCAATTTTTAATTAAAATTAATCAAGGTAGCTTAAATAGCTAATTAACTTGCAATTAGCTTGATGTGTCCATGACAGTAGGGCCCCACCTCTAATTACACTGATTTAAACAATTTGTTAAAACACACGGGACACTGACAGATGGGCCCCGTCAACTAATTATCCCATTAAAAACGATCTGTTAAAATATCAGCCAATCACAGGTGGACCCCCTGTCCAGTTTGACCAAGTCAAACTGCTGACTGGACTAGCCTAGTCATTGATAGGAGGGTCCCACTAGACCCCTTTGACTAGTCAAGCTAGCCAGTCAACTGCTGACTGGGCCATTGACCTGGCCCCACTGTCAGCCTCTGGTGCATTGCCGGGTGTACTAGACCGGGTGCACCTAGCTTTTTCATGTATATTTTCGATTAAGTTTAATCCCAGGAATTTCCAGAAAAGGTTAAAACTTTGAAAAATCATAGATGTTAATCCGTATCACCGATGAAAATAATTTGTACATGAAAGTTGCTCAGAATGACGAGATGAATCCGAATACGCGGTCCGTTTGTCAGCCACACGTCCCTAGCATAGCAAACATGGAACTTTTCCCTTTCGGTTCATCTGTCCGAAAATGCGAAACACCGGGATTACTTTCCCGGATGTCCCCCCTTTGCCGGTATCACCTACCACTGCGTTAGGTCAACCCTAGCACCGCGTCTTGTCATGTTATGTTTTGTGATGCTTTGTTTGCTCCGTATTTATTGTTTCTCCCCCTGTCCTTCTCCGGCAGACCCCGAGACCGACGCTGATGCCCCTGAGTACGACCACGTCGACGACGACCCCTCCTTGCCAGAGCAACCAGGCAAGCCCCCCTTGATCACCAGATATCGCCTATTCCTTCTCTCTACTGCTTGCATTAGAGTAGTGTAGCATGTTACTGCTTTCGTTTAACCCTATTCTGCTGCATAGCCTATCATTGTTGCTACAATTGTTGACACCTTTACCTGCTATCCTAATGCTTAGTATAGGATGCTAGTGTTCCATCAGTGGGCCTACACTCTTGTCCGTCTGCCATGCTATACTACTGGGCCGTGATCACTTCGGAAGGTGATCATGGGCATTTACTATATACTTTATACTGTTACATTACTTATGATACTGTTCGGAGATGGGGGCTGAAGGGGCAGGTGGCTCCATCCCGGTAGAGGTGGGGCTGGGTTCCCGACGGCCCCCGACTGTTACTTTGTGACGGAGCGACAGGGCAGGTTGAGACCACCTAGGAGAGAGGTGGGCCTGGCCCTGGTCGGCATCCAAGGTTACTTCAAAATAACACACTTAACGAGATCTTGGTATTTGATCTGAGTCTGGCCACTGGCCTATACGCACTAACCAACTACGCGGGAACAGTTATGGGCACTCGACGTCGTGGTATCAGCCGAAGCCTTCTTGGTGTCAACGACTGAGCGGCGCGCGCCGGATTGGACTGGAACGCCTGCTCTTGTATTAGGGAGGCTAGGTCTGCTTCCGGCCGCGTTCGCAACATGCAGGTGTGAAAAGGGCGATGGGCCCAAACCCCTGCGCCATAGGATTTAGACTGGTGTGCTGACCTCTCTGTTGTGCCTAGGTAGGACTGCGACGTGTTGATCTTACGAGGCCTGGCATGACCCAGGAAAGTGTGTCCGGCCAAATGGGATCGATGGTGTTGGGTAATGTGGTGCACCCCTGCAGGGAAGTTTATCTATTCGAATAGCCGTGTCCCTCGGTAAAAGGACGACCCGGAGTTGTACCTTGACCTTATGACAACTAGAACCGGATACTTAATAAAACACACCCTTCCAAGTGCCAGATACAACCCGGTGATCGCTCTCTCACAGGTCGACAAGGAGAGGATCGTCGGGTAGGATTATGCTATGCGATGCTACTTGGTGAACTTACCATCTACTCTCTTCTACATGCTACAAGATGGAGGCTGCCAGAAGCGTAGTCTTCGACAGGACTAGCTATCCCCCTCTTATTCTGGCATTCTGCAGTTCAGTCCACCGATATTCCCCCTTTACACTAATACCCATGCATATGTAGTGTAGATCCTTGCTTGCGAGTACTTTGGATGAGTACTCATGGTTGCTTTGCTCCCCCTTTTCCCCCTTTTCCTTTCTTCCTGGTTGTCGCAACCAGATCCTGGAGCCCAGGAGCCAGATGCCATCATCGACGACGACTCCTACTACACCGGAGGTGCCTACTACTACGTGCAGGCCGCTGACGACGACCAGAAGTAGTTTAGGAGGATCCGAGGAAGGAGGCCTGCGCCTCTTTAGATCTGTATCCCAGTTTGTGCTAGCCTTCTTAAGGCAAACTTGTTTAACTTATGTCTGTACTCAGATATTGTTGCTTCCGCTGACTCGTCTATGATCGAGCACTTGTATTCGAGCCCTCGAGGCCCCTGGCTTGTATTATGATGCTTGTATGACTTATTTATGTTTTTAGAGTTGAGTTGTGATATCTTCCCATGAGTCCCTGATCTTGATCGTACACGTTTGCGTGCATGATTAGTGTACAATTGAATCGAGGGCGTCACAAGTTGGTATCAGAGCCGACTGCCTGTAGGAATCCCCCTTCCACACTCCTTGGCTGAAGTGGAGTCTAGTCATTGCAAAACTTTTACTAACATGGCTGTGCGGCTTACGGGCCCACGTCGCCATTGGGTGGTAGTAGGATCTTTTATTCCTCAACCTTTACTCAGGGACTCTGAACTCTCTTCTATTCGGGTTAAATGATTTTGCAAAAATCTAACTTTAGGTTCTCGGAAATACTTCCTCCCGGAGAGCCCCTTCAGGCCAGATGATTGCCTACTGCACCAGAAGATTCTGAAGACACTCTCTGATGCTTTCCCGAGACCCTTGTGCCCTTCGCCGTTGCGATCCCAACCACCGATAAATCTTTATGGATAACTACATACTTTTGTCGTTCATACCTTCATCCCCAGATGCTCTTGTTATTACAAGGTGCCCTCAAATACTCTCCGATGTTCCAAGCATCCTTTATGCTTACTACCCCGCAGTTCCTTGCCGCATGAATACCCCTACGAATAATTCTTCACCCTTATCGAGGAACTGTTCATTACTAGCTGATCATATGATCCACAAGGTACATTGATATACTATCCGGTCTTCCGGTAATTCTCTGCCAGCTGTTGCTGTGCAAATACTTGTTTGCTTGCATTATGGTTGCGTTCCATATGTCTAGCAATATTCATTAGTATCCCTTGTCATCGTCATTTTTAGACTTTGATTTAATATGTGGTGAATGCTCGCAATGCTCAGTCGAAATCCTAGAATTCATCCTTCCGGATCAGACATCATTTTAAACATGAACTGGTTCTCGACCAACCGAATTGTCGTCGGTTGTACCCCTAAGTCTACTCAACTTATCCATCCTTAATCAGAGCGTTTGCTTCTGATCCCTTGATTTGGAAATCGCAATTCCTTTGCATTTGAGCTTTGAATTAGTCAGTTGTTTCTATAATCCAATGCCCTTGCATTTTTTCTTCCTCTGATTATGTGTCGATGCTCACATCAGCTCTGTTATGGACCATCAGATCCTTTGTCGAATTATCATCCAACAGTGTCCTTTGTATACAAAAACCTCGAGAAGTTCTTTCCCTGATACATAATGCCATTGGTAAATTCTATTCTTTGATATGGCCAACGACGCTCTGCTTTCAAGCTTGAGTTATTTACTTCTGAACTTTGTAGTATATGTTCCTAAGATGCCTCGATGGGTTGAACCAATTCCTTACCTAATCTATGTGAGCCCGAAAGATTTCACGGGCCATACTCATCTGGTATTTCACCAGGTAAAACTTTCAACACTAATGCCTTCATCAAAACGAGAAGTGAATGTAAGGTTGTGCTTTGGAGAAGTGGGAGTCGACCTTGAACTTTGTGTTCATGCCCATGGATCCGATGTGGAATCTATCATGGAAGTTTCTTGTATTAATAATGGTCCCCTTGTTATAAGTTCATCTTGTATCTAAGTTGGGCCTTTGCAACCGTGGTTCCGACCATGGTTGATCATTCTTTTTCCTATTCTCGGACAAGTTGAAGTACTTGCCTTCTGCAGATAATACACCACTTCAACCTCTATTCTGATATGCCTTCGAGTATCACCCTCGGTATCTCGAGAATATCACGGAACTACATAACTTCTTATGAGTTCATCAACTATTAATTCTTACCGATTCAAGTTTTCCCCGGGGTTCTGAGTGGTAAATCACTCGAGGACATCGATAAGTGAATCGAGACCTCACTACGATTTAACAACTCTTAGTAATCTTTGTTGCTTACGATTTTGTACTCAATCATGTCATTCTCAGTCGATTGTCTAAACCACCATCGTCATGCTGAAGCTTGACCATGCTATCTATGTCCTTCATCCCCGGAACACCATTAAATCAATACACTAAACTTAAATCGAGCCTTCAACATTATGTTCGTTGTCTCAAAAGGCTATTTTGATTCTGAGCTTGCAATCTTATCTGTGGTTCCGACAACCTTTCGCTTCACCATTCGTTTGGCTTGATGTCGTCGCTGATCGATTATATCTTCATGAAACTTCTCGACAAATGTGTCGTGATCATCATGAACGTTCTGAGCTCTTCTAGGATATCAATCGAACTCATTATGACAAATATCTTCCTTGCCCCTCGATGATTTGTGTTATCATCGACAACATTATTGCCTTCCCTCCGACACAAACTTGATCATGTTTTATGTTGTACCTTGAGTTCCTTGCTATCCAGCTTCTGTTGCCTTCTACCTTGGAGTATTACCATCTTTGATGTCAAGGATGTTGTGAGAATTGCTCCACCCATCATTTCTTGAAATAGTAATACTTCTCGCCATCTTTGTTCATTTCTTGGTCCCCGTGTTGTTTCTACCCTACCGACAATTGAACTATGATGTGTGAATTCGAAACTTCTAGCAGCCCCATTTGCTTTATAGTGAATGGCCGATAGTTTCATTCTTTGTGCATTGGTTATCAAATCACCATACTAACATTGATCATGCTACCTAAAGCCCATATTTCGGGTGCACCTTCCAACCAGTGTTTGCTCGTGGATGTTCTCCTCGAGCATACATCATTATATCATTTGATATGACAAATGTTATCTCCTTGTTCACATAATTGTGGAACTCCATCTTCTTGGAAATTTTGAAGAATTGTCGCTGGGTCCATCAGCCACCTCCTCACTTCTCTTTGATTTAATGATGAACTCTTGTTTCGGAACTCACTTCCATAGTTCAATTCCCGAGAATCTTGCAATGTCATCTTGTCAATTTGTGTCACACCCTTTTCTTCTCAGGCATCCTGAGTCTGAGGTATCCTGACACCAATCAGATCTGAATCTCGGTCAGATATAATGGTTGGAACATATTTCCAAGAGTTATAACATTGTTCTTTATATGACCCGGTAAGGTGATGTCATGCCTAGCACACCTGGCCGAAGGGCCTATTGTTATAGTATCCTTTTTAACAAGTTTAACCATTCTTCCATGAGGAAACTGTAAGACTTATTCTACAAGTTGTTCCCGATGGATCCTTCGTGTATCCAGAGTCTGATCTTTACCCAATGACCATGTCAATGCTATCTCGAAGGATGTCTGTGGTACTCCGATTTTCAAAAAGAACATTTGTACCACAATGCTAAATTTCCTTTATCATTTATCCTAACACCATTGTATGGGTAATATCATGAAATCCCTTCCCCTTACCTTAATGGTTTTCTAATTTCTATCCTGTCATGGATATCATGCTCCGCTTGTCCTTGGAAAGGATATACCCTTGAGATATGTGTTTAAACACATTTTCCTTTCCATTGTTCTGCTTAAACCTAGTAATCATATTTTCCTTTCCATTGTTTGGTTTAACCTTTCTTGTGATCTATATGATCTAAGCAGTAATATTCTCCAGCTTTTGTAAACACCTCGGTGTACAATTTTGTCAGAAAGACCCTGTTACTTTTGTTGATGACACTCCGGTAACCACTGATGGACGAGAACTTTGCCTACTGGTCCACCTCGTTCAACGAGCAGGAAAATGGTTCTCTTCTTCCCTCGCCCTTGGTACCGATGTTGTTGCTGACATAACCGACAGACTATCCTCTGGCATGTCTTGCTTACATGATCGTGCAAGATGTCACCGCCCTTCCTACTTTTAACCCACATGGTGGGCCCATAACCCACAGTTCCACAGGATCGAAACCTGACTCTCCTGTACACCGTTGTTTCCAAAGTGATTCCTTGCGCTTGATTTTGTATGTAATTCACGGGCCACCTTCCTAGTGATCTACTTTGGTATCAGACGCAATACTTATTCTCGTTGCTCTCGACCCCTTTCACACTTTGTTCAGGCATCGAACGATTGCCTAGTCGCTTAAACTTCTCATGGTACCTTCTTACTTTGCTCTCAAAATTTTCTTAAGTTTCAGTTCAAGAGTTTCTTTCCGCCACCTTCCCCCGATGTTAGCTACCAGGTAGTCAACCTTGCATAGGTTCGTTCTTTCGGAATAACCACCCTTTACTCTTTCGTAAGTACGATGGAGTTCCTGAAGGAAGGACGACAACTTCATCATGATGACATGAAGTAGAGAAAAGAAGACATCAATGTAATGGATCGACCTCTTCGAGAAGAGAAACCAAGACCGAGGAGAATCGTTAGAAATTTTGTAACCTAGTTCCCCCCCTAGTTCCACCGCTTAAATCTCGAGACGAGATTTCTTGTAGTGGAGGAGAATTGTGACGCCTGGATAATTAAGCTACAGTAAACCTCTGCTAATGATGCCACGTCACCTCGGTTACTGTTGATAAACTCATGTGATTCGAAACCAATTAAAATTCAAACTTAAAATAAAGTCAACTAGAAAAGTTTCAAATGTTAAAAATAAAATGTTTGGGTTGTGCCAAATGATGCATAGGTAGTTATGGTTGAGAAACCACACTTTTATAAAATGTTTAATTATTCTGAAATGAATAATACAGTAACAAAGACGATTATTTAAATGCTCTTAAAACAATAAACAATTACAAATAGTTCTATCTTAGGTTCCAAGATAATTGTGGTAATGGCATAATTGACAATACTATGTTAGGTATGATTTTTGCGTTTTATATTAACTAAAAATTCATAAAACAGGAAAGGAAAGAAATAAATAAAAGGAAAAGACTAAACAGAATTAAAATAAAACAAAACAAACTAAAAGGACCCCCCCAGCTGGGCCTCGGCCCAGCAGGCTACCGGGCCGCCAGGCCGGCCCAGCCGCGCCCGCAACTACTCCCCGACGCGCCCCTTAACCCACCCCGACCGAACCCTATCTGCTATCCCCCCACTCGCTCACCCACGACCCCCTCGCTCCTCTTCCCGATCCGATCTGGATCGGGGGCAACGGCCCGCCGCCGCCGCCGCCGATCCCCCGCGGCTACTACGCCGGAACCTTCTCGCCGCGACGCCCACCCGCCTCTGCGCCAACCCCGGTGAACGCCGCCCCGCCGCCTCGCCTCCTCCCCGACGTGCTTCACCGACCCTCGTTGTTCGCCTTCGCCGTGCTCCGCGCCACCTCGCCACCCGTCTTCGTCCTCCTCCACGACCGGAGCTGCTCCGCCTCGTCGCGCCGACCCCGACGCCTCCCCGAGCCGCTGCCATTCCTCGTCTGGCCCCCTGTGAGCCGCCACCTCCCCTCCTCCCTTTCTCTGCTCACCACGCGTCACCATCGTGCCCCGCCCCCGCAGGCCACCGCGACCCCCTGCCCCTGCTCGCGCGCCTGTGCGCATCGCCGCGCACACCGCGCCCGGTCCGCATGGTGCTGCACCTCCGTCTGCCTCTCTACTGTGCCCGCACTAGCGCGCCACCGCGGCCTCCTCCTGCTCGCACCTGCTGCCATGGCCGCGCACGCCCTGTGCTACGCGTGCCTGCCCCCGACGCCCCTGCTTCGGCCTCGGCCACGCCTCTACGCGTGTGCTCGCATGCCCATCCCTGGGTGGCTCGGTTGAGCCACTGACCGCTGGGGCCCGCCCTGGGATAAGAACGAAAAATAAATGTGTAAAAAGAATAATGATAATAATCAATTTTTAATTAAAATTAATCAAGGTAGCTTAAATAGCTAATTAACTTGTAATTAGCTTGATGTGTCCATGACAGTAGGGCCCCACCTCTAATTACGCTGATTTAAACAATTTGTTAAAACACACGGGACACTGACAGATGGGCCCCGTCAACTAATTATCCCATTAAAAACGATCTATTAAAATATCAGCCAATGACAGGTGGACCCCCTGTCCAATTTGACCAAGTCAAACTGCTGACTGGACTAGCCTAGTCATTAACAGGAGGGTCCCACTAGACCCCTTTGACAAGTCAAGCTGACCAGTCAACTGCTAACTGGGCCATTGACCTGGCCTCACTGTCAGCCTCTGGTGCATTGCCGGGTGCACTAGACCGAGTGCACCTAGCTTTTTCATGTATATTTTTGAATTAAGTTTAATCCCAGGAATTTCCAGAAAAGGTTAAAACTTTGAAAAATCATAGATGTTAACGATGAAAATAATTTGTACATGAAAGTTGCTCAGAATGACGAGATGAATCCGAATACGCGGTCCGTTTGTCAGCCACACGTCCCTAGCATAGCAAACATGGAACTTTTCCCTTTCGGTTCATCTGTCCGAAAATGCGAAACACCGGGATTACTTTCCCGGATGTCCCCCCTTTGCCGGTATCACCTACCACTGCGTTAGGTCAACCCTAGCACCGCGTCTTGTCATGTTATGTTTTGTGATGCTTTGTTTGCTCCGTATTTATTGTTTCTCCCCCTGTCCTTCTCCGGCAGACCCCGAGACCGACGCTGATGCCCCTGAGTACGACCACGTCGACGACGACCCCTCCTTGCCAGAGCAACCAGGCAAGCCCCCCTTGATCACCAGATATCGCCTATTCCTTCTCTCTACTGCTTGCATTAGAGTAGTGTAGCATGTTACTGCTTTCGTTTAACCCTATTCTGCTGCATAGCCTATCATTGTTGCTACAATTGTTGACACCTTTACCTGCTATCCTAATGCTTAGTATAGGATGCTAGTGTTCCATCAGTGGGCCTACACTCTTGTCCGTCTGCCATGCTATACTACTGGGCCGTGATCACTTCGGAAGGTGATCATGGGCATTTACTATATACTTTATACTGTTACATTACTTATGATACTGTTCGGAGATGGGGGCTGAAGGGGCAGGTGGCTCCATCCCGGTAGAGGTGGGGCTGGGTTCCCGACGGCCCCCGACTGTTACTTTGTGACGGAGCGACAGGGCAGGTTGAGACCACCTAGGAGAGAGGTGGGCCTGGCCCTGGTCGGCATCCAAGGTTACTTCAAAATAACACACTTAACGAGATCTTGGTATTTGATCTGAGTCTGGCCACTGGCCTATACGCACTAACCAACTACGCGGGAACAATTATGGGCACTCGACGTCGTGGTATCAGCCGAAGCCTTCTTGACGTCAACGACTGAGCGGCGGGCGCCGGATTGGACTGGAACGCCTGCTCTTGTATTAGGGAGGCTAGGTCTGCTTTCGGCCGCGTTCGCAACGTGCAGGTGTGCAAAGGGCGATGGGCCCAGACCCGTGCGCCATAGGATTAGACCGGCGTGCTGACCTCTCTGTTGTGCGTAGGTAGGGCTGCGACGTGTTGACCTTACGAGGCCGGGCATGACCCAGGAAAGTGTGTCCGGCCAAATGGGATCGAGCATGTTGGGTAATGTGGTGCACCCCTGCAGGGAAGTTTATCTATTCGAATAGCCGTGTCCCTCGGTAAAAGGACGACCCGGAATTGTACCTTGACCTTATGACAACTAGAACCGGATACTTAATAAAACACACCCTTCCAAGTGCCAGATACAACCCGGTGATCGCGCTCTCACAGGTCGACGAGGAGAGTCGTCGGGTAGGATTATGCTATGCGATGCTACTTGGTGAACTTACCATCTAATCTCTTCTACATGCTGCAAGATGGAGGCTACCAGAAGCGTAGTCTTCGACAGGACTAGTATCCCCCTCTTATTCTGGCATTCTGCAGTTCAGTCCACCGATATCCCCCTTTACACTGATAGCCATGCATATGTAGTGTAGATCCTTGCTTGCGAGTACTTTGGATGAGTACTCACGGTTGCTTTGCTCCCCCTTTTCCTCCTTTTCCTTTCTTCCTGGTTGTCACAATTAGATGCTGGAGCCCAGGAGCCAGACGCCACCGTCGACGAGGACTCCTACTACACCGGAGGTGCCTACTAATACGTGCAGGCCGCTGACGACGACCAAAAGTAGTTTAGGAGGATCCCAGGCAGGAGGCCTGCGCCTCTTTCGATCTGTATCCTAGTTTGTGCTAGCCTTCTTAAGGCAAACTTGTTTAACTTATGTCTGTACTCAGATATTGTTGCTTCCGCTGACTCGTCTATGATCGAGCACTTTTATTCGAGCCCTCGAGGCCCCTGGCTTGTATTATGATGCTTGTATGACCTATCTATGTTTTTAGAGTTGAGTTGTGATATCTTCCCGTGAGTCCCTGATCTTGATCGTACATGTTTGCGTGCATGATTATTGTATGATTGACTCGGGGGCGTCATAGACTAACTACCTTATATGTGTTGCAAGGAAACAATGGGAAGCACCGAGGTTTACAATCGAGGTTAGCACGTGCATGGTCCGTTCTCTAATAGCACATTATTGTGCAATTGCAGGAACCATTCTAATATTTTGGTTTTTAACAATTTGCTCTTGCACATGTAGGTCCTGTTGTCAGAGGTTTTGACCCACTGTTCGACCCTTTTTGCATATGGGGAAATGAGTTGTCCACGAATACCAATCAAATCAAGAAACTAGAAAGATTGTGAGGATAAAGAAATTAGCGACAAAAAACAACAAGATCTTTGTCTGCACAATGAAGAAGACATCAGTTCACTACAAGATGGTACTAACTATTATACCTTGCTTTTTTTTATTCCTTTGCCCCATTTCCAATATAGAGAAGATATTTATGCACATCCTTGTTTTCAGGCCTTTCCAAAGCAGTTCACCAATGATTACCTCTCAAACCACCTCTATGGTCAGGAGGCAAGGAAGGTTTTCATACAACACCCACGGTTCAATATTAAAGTGTTCCTGAAGAGGACGAAGGGCGGACGGTCAATCATCCACAGGCACTGGCCTAAAGTTGCAAAGACCTTCAACATGAATGAAGGCTCAACATTCGCCTTCCGCTTCAGCTGTTTTCCAGATGAGATGCATCTGTCTATATACCGTCTATGATGCTAATTTCGAAAGGTTCTACATGTTGCATGTGGAACTTGCTGTTGGTGCAGTTGTGTAATGGGGTAGCTGAGTGCTGAAGCTATATCATGTTGTACTCTGATGTATTTCAATTATGAAATTCTGTTTCCTTAATATGGAAATGAAATATATTGTGTGCTTAATATGAAATGTCAGTTAGATTAATAAATGGATTATGAATAATTGGATAACTATCCTGCTAATGGCGAATTAGCCTGCTAATTGGGTTTTGCTATTGCAAACGGTTGTTGAAAAAATACCGTGGGCGATGACCTCAGGCAACGCACACAGTTTCTAGGAATAAACCGTGTTGGATCAATGAACAATCACACACGACTTTCTCTTGAAAAATGTTTGTGTTAGGCTACCTTGCGCAAACGTTTACCACATGAAAACTGTGTGTGATGGACAGCCTTTGCCACACAGTTTCTTCTACGGACCGTGTGTGATACATTCAATAACGCAAATGATTTAACGGGAAAAATTGTGTGTGATGTACCTGTGAACAGAAACGTTTTCCTTGGAGCGACTGTGTGGGATGTACATATGAACGGAAATGTTTTGCGGGGACTGACTGTGTGGGATGTACTTGCGAACGGAAACAATTTCGCCGTATAATTGTATTTTTAGCTCTACTGTACATATTTCTGTATTTGAGCGCTCGCCGGTCGCACACGACCTCATTTTGCCGAGCGTGTGTGCCAGGAGGGCATATCCCCGACGGTTTCTGGGTCGTGTGGGAAGGACCCCCCCCTATTGCCCACTCTCACTTGGCGACGGTTCCAAATGCCGTTGCGGAAAGGGGTTAAAAACCGTTTGTTTAGGACCGACGCGTACCAGTGACTACATTAGGAAACAAGATCACTTCAACGAAAATGTTATGAAATAATTGAAATACAATTCTGATATGATTGCTTGCTTGAGTAACTTGTTATTTAGAATCACTAATGATGTTAGAGGTGTAGGAAAACATGCCTCTATGGTTCATACCTAGTTAGAACAAGTTGCTAAATCTCAAAAAGAAGTTCTTGATGAAATGAACAATAATATAAATGACTTTGCTGTTAGAGTAGCAACTAGAGGAGGTAAAATGACTCAGGAAACACTTTATCCCGAGGGACACCTTAAGAGAATTGAACAAGACACTCAAAGAGTTAACACTGATGCACCTAGTCCTTCTAAAAAGAAGAAGAAAAAGAAAAATGATAGGGCTTTGCTTACCTCCAGTGAACCTGAAGTAGAAAAACCTCCTAATAATAATAACTATATTTCTATTTCTGATGCTGAAACTCAGTCTAGTGATGAACATTCATCCAGTGATAATGAAAAAGATAATGATGATGTTCTTGAAGACACTCAACTAGACAAAGATAAAGAACCTGATAATGATGTTGAAATAGAACCAGCTGTTTATCTTGATAACCCACAACCTAAAAATAAAAGATATCATAAAAGAGACTTTGTTGCTAGAAAACATGGAAGGGAAAGGGAACCATGGGTTCAAAAACCCATGCCCTTTCCACCTAAATCAACTAAGAAAAGAGATGATGAAGAATTTAAACGCTTTGCTGAAATGATTAGGCCAGTCTTTTTGCGCACTCGCTTGACTGATATTCTAAAGATGGCCCCTTATGCAAAATATATGAAAGACATTATCACTAATAAAAGGAAAATACCTGAAGCTAAAATCTCCACCATGCTTGCTAATTATTCTTTTAAGGATGGAGTACCTAAAAAACTTGGAGATCCGGGAATACCAACTATACCTTGCTCCATCAAAAGAAATTATGTTAAAACCGCTTTATGCGATTTAGGAGCTGGTGTTAGTGTTATGGCTTTCTCTTTATATAAAAGACTTGACTTGAGTAAACTCACACCTACTGAAATATCTTTGCAAATGACTGACAAATCAACTGCCATACCTATCGGTATTTGTGAGGATGTGCCCATTGTTGTTGCAAATGTTACAATCATAACATAATTCATTATACTTGAGATGCCCGAGGACGACAATATGTCGATTGTCCTTGATAGCCCCTTTTTGAATATTGTAGGGGCCGTTATTAATTGCAATAAAAGCAAGATGACTTTTCATATCAATGGTAATGAGCATACGGTGCACTTTCAGAAGAAATAATTCCAAGCGAATGGTATTAATGTTATTGAAAAATCTCCGACACTCACTATTGGAAGTTTTCAACTACCTCTACCAACTACCAAAAAGAAATATGATATACTTATTGTTGGGGACATGCATATCCCCATTGAGGTAACTTAGTGTTTTACGAAAGTTCTTTGGTTTCATGCTAATCGAAGGGGGTTGTTAATAAGATCTGATCAACCTTATTAATGGATCATTTTTGAGAGGTATGAAGTTGATGAATTTAGTAGGCACTACCTTCTGAACTTACCTTCTGTTCTCTATTTTTCTTAGTTAAATAAAATAAAATGCCATGTTTATCCCGTTTCTGGATTTCACGTGCAATAAAAAAATGACCCAAAAATAAAAGTGCTCAGAATGCCCTGAAAATTTAATACGATTATTTTCTGAATATTTCTGAATTTTTAGTGCAAAGAACATCAGAGGGGGTGCACCAGGTGGGCACAACCCACCTGGGCGCGCCAGCAGCCCTAGGCGCGCCCTGGTGGGTTGTGGTCCCCACGTGGCCCCCTCAATTATCTCTTTAGCCCATGTCATCTCCTACCTCTAGAAAAAAATCACCATTGCTCTCTCTCTCTCTCTCTCTCTCTCTCTCTCTCTGTCTCGTGTGTTCTTGCTCTCAAACCCGCAGATTTCGATCCCTTTGCTCGAAACTCCGTTTCCGAAACTGTTTTGGGGGATTGCTACTTGGTATGTGACTCATCCATTGCTCCAATTAGTTTTTGCTTTAGTAGTTTGTATTTTGAATAATTAGCTACTCTTGATGCTGCTGTAGATGAGCTTGCATGTTGAATTCTTAGAGTACTAAGTAGTTTGAATGCTTAATATAGCCTCTATGCATCCTTATGAGTAGTTGCTATCAATCTTGTGAAGTTTTGTTGACAAAAATTTCGTGGACTAAAAATTTCAGAATTTTATATATAGGAATAAGATGAGTTTATTTAGGAAGTTTTCCTCCAAGTAAAATGCCAAGGGAGTCATTGGGGAATCATCGGACAATGACCTCCATACTCGGAGAAGGGCGAAGGTGCGGCCGTGCCAATGGCCGCATAACCCCTTCATGAATGGAGTCGGAATCCGTCAAGAGTTCACGCAATTTGCTGCTAATGCTGGGCTCACCGACTTCATTGCAGCTGAGTGTGAACAATACTATATCCTTACAAATTGCTTTGTGCAAATTTTTCATTTTCTGAGTAGGAATAACCCCCCTGAGGTGCAGTTTAATTTACATGATGAAACCCGTCAGATACCACTTACTGATTTTTGTGATATATGCTTGATCCCTTCTGAGAGGGAAATAAGAGAGCCGAGGCCTGCAGAGTTTGAGGACTTTATCATACTCTGTCAGTGGGAGATGAGAGAGGCATGTCGAGTGTCACTGCTACTAGTTTGTAGTTTCCTTCTGTGCATTATTTTTCTCTAATCATCGCTAAGTGCTTCATTGCTGGAGAGAAGGTCGGTGCACTTAGTGCCCCCGACTTTGCGATTCTACTTCGTGCACTATACGACAATAACACCTTTAGCCTCGGGGCTATCATTGCACGTCGCCTGCACCTTAACAGAACCAAGGGAAAAATTCATGGCGGTATTTATGCTACTCATTTAGTGAGTCATTTTAACGTTCAGATCCGCCAACATGATTATCGTTTACCTAAGGTTTATTTAGACCACAAGGTGATGACGATTACCAGTTCACTGATATCGGTAACTCTATTATTAATATTCCTTACAACATGGTTTTTAGCGTGGATTCCCGTGATATTATTTCATTGCCTGCACCTAATTTGTTTGATTCTATGGCCATGGGCGGATACAGGATCATGCCTGAGGACATTATTGCCTACCAGAACGCCTAGGCACAGGCAGAGGAGGAGCCTCATGAGTGGGACGCTTAGGTGCCCGCTCCACAACACTTCAACGTGGGACCGGATGGCTATTATGAGTGGTGATTACCAAGCTAGGCCAAAAGCCTAAGCTTGGGGGAGTACGTATTTCCTCCGACATTACATTCATGTTCACGCATTTCATTCCAGTTGTCGGTGTTCACACTTTTTCATTGTATGATCCATGCTAGATTTATTTTCTTGCTTTCTACTTGTGTGTTTGAAAAACTTTGAGAAAACCCAATAATATTTCCTGCTTCTTTTTGTTTTTTATTTCTAGTTTAATTAGTTGTAGTACTAAAAGAAAACCCAAAAATATTCCTCGATTCTTCTTTTGCCTGTTGGGAGTTTTCCCGTGAAAATGTTTTTCTCATTTTTGTTTTTCTTAAATTTGTTTTCTTCAAGAAAAACGAAAAACTCCAAAAAATATTTCAGTGTGTTTCTCTGAAATTCTTTTCTGTTTATTAGTCATACCTAGGAGAAGACCATGCACGATGAAAATGTTGAGTAGCTCTCATATGCATTATTGCTGATCTAATAAAGAGCCCAAATTGCTTCGTCTTCTCCTTTTGAATAAAATGTTTGCAGATTCCAGCTTAGTCCACGACACTATTGCACTATTATTATTTTCATATCATTCGATCGTGCAAGTGAAAGGCAATAATGACGATATTTGATGAACTGGCCGTGGCAGAGAGAAACGGGTATGAACTCAACTTTTTTTGTTTTTGTAAATATGTTTAACGTAGTACCCATGATTCAACATATTATGATCAAACATGTTTGCAATGACAATTAGAGATTATAGTTTCTCATGCCAAGCTTAAGTAGCTAGGAGTGGATAATGATTTATCTTGGGTGTCAACATTGCGTTAAAATGATTGTGATGTAGTATGATGATCTATGTTGCATGGATACATGGATACGTATCGAATACGCGATACGGGGATACACCCGATACGCCAATTTTCTAAAAACATGGATACGGGGATACGTTTATATATAGATATTACATATATGAATTATCAAAAGTATGAAAAAAATAAGGAGCTTCCAGGTCAAAGCATGCCTCAATAGGATTACCCCTTTCTTTTCTTGCACTTCGTCCACTTTCATCAATTGGCAGTGGGATTTCCCAAGGTTTGCTATTTCGATCAGTGCATCAACTCTCAACTGAATAAGAATATTGCCAGTCATGTTTTGACATGAACTCACGACCATCTTGGGAATCTTCAAAAGGTGCGCCTTTACTATTGAGGGGATTTCACATCGAACAAGGGGTTTGAGGTATCCAAAACGTATCGCGGAAGTATCCCAGGAGTATCAAACATAATTTTCTTTTTTTTAAATAAAAAACCGAGGGATACTTACGGGATACGTATCGGGCCGTATCGGGGCAGTATCGAGTATCGGGGCAGTATCTGGCTGGATACGCACGCTTTCTGAAGTATCCGCGCAACGTAGATGATGATATGGTATCCTCCTCTGAATGTTTCAAGTGGCTTGACTTGGCACATGTTCATGCATGTAGTTGAATCAAAACCAATATTAGCCTCTATGATATTTATGTTCATGGTGTTCATATCCTACCCATGCTAGTATCCAATGTTCATTATGCATAATGCATGTTCATGACCGTTTTCGCTCTCTAGCTGGCCGCTTCCCAACCTATTTGCTAGCCTTCGCCTGTACTAAGCAGGAATACTGCTTGTGCATGAAAATCCTAAACCCCAAGTTATTCCAGGTGAGTCCACCATATCTACCTATATGTGGTATTACCTTGCCGTTCTAAGTAAATTTGCATGTGCCACCTCTAAAAACTTCAAATAAATATCTGTTTTTGTGTGCCTGGATTGTTCATAGAGCCACAGGGGGTAGTCGGTATCTTCCATTCTAAGCGGGTTATTCTCATGATGAGTTTTTATTCACTCTTCCTTGCACGAGAGGGGCGGTAATAGGATTCCTAGTTCTGAAATAAAAAATTGCAAATAATTAAACAAAACTCCCCCAGGATTGTTGTTGGTATGGACGGTACTCGTGGATTGGGCTAGCCGTGGAGTGTCTTTGTCGGTGGAGGGTGAGTAAACCTTTACTTTTATCGCTTGGGAACCGCCAATAATGTGTTTAGCATGGAAGATATTGATAACTTTCGGTCGTGACGTAAATAGGAAGGGTGCATTTCCCAAAATTTCATTTACCTCTGTTTTAAAATCTGAGCTTTGGCACCGCTGCAAATCCCTGCTTCCTCTGCGAAGGGACTATCTATTTAATTCTATGTTGAATCATCAACTTCTCAAATAAGCGCCAGATTCTGAGAGCACTATTGTCATCCTCATGCATTATTTATAGTTAATGTTGGATGCATCATGACTGGATCTTTTCTACCATGAATTACAATGTTTAGTCGCTGCTTGAACTTTGGAGGTGCTCTGTATTTATGTTTTGCGGTCTCAGAAAGGGCGAGCGAGATACCATAGTTGTCATATTATATCATGATTGTTTTGACAAAGTGTTGGAATTTGAGATATCTTATTATTGCTCGCTAGTTGATTATGCCATTGAAATGAGTTAATATAATTTTTAAGAGTTATTGATGACATGGTTAGTCATGGTCTTTGCAGAAAAGCTAGGTGCTACTTAAGCTTATTTATGTAAACAAGAACAAAAGAGTTCGTAAAAGTTTTTCTTTTTCACTTTCAGTTTGTCAACTAAATTGCTTGAGGATAAGCAAGGGTTTAAGCTTGGGGGAGTTGATACGTCTCCGTCGTATCTACTTTTCCTAACGCCTTTTCTCTTGTTTTGGACTCTAATTTGCATGATTTGAATGAAACTAACCTGGACTAACATTGTTTTCAGCAGAACTACCATGGTGTTGGTTTGCAGAAATAAAAGTTCTCGGAATGGAACAAAACTTTTTGGAGAATTATTCTGGAAAATATATAAAACATTTTTGAGCGAAGAACCACCGGAGGGGCCCCCCTGGGTGGGCACAACCCACTATGGCATGCCCCCTCCAGGCGCGCCCAGGGGTTGTGCTCACCTGGTGGCCCTGCATACCCTATGTCCAACTCCTTAAATACCCATATTCGGAGAAAAAATCAGAGAGGAAGAATTATCGCGTTTTAGATACGGAGCCGCCACCACCTCCTGTTCTTCATCGGGAGGCCAGATCTGGAGTCCGTTCAGGGCTCCGGAGAGGGGGATCTTCGATCTTCTTCATAACCAAACCTCCTTCATCGCTAGTTCCATGATGCTCCCCACTGGGAGTGAGTAGTTCCTTCGTAGGCTCGCTGGTCGGTGGGGAGTTGGATGAGATTCATCATGTAATTAATCGAGTTAGTTTTGTTAGGGCTTGATCCCTAGTATCCATTATATTCTAAGATTGATGTTGTTATGAATTTACCAGGCTTAATGCTTGTCACTTTGGGCTCGAGTGCCATGACTTCAGATCTGAACCGTTTATGTTTTCACCATTATATCTATGTTCTAGATCCGATCTTGCAAGTCATATTCACGTATTACGTGTTATGATCCGTAAACCCCGGAGTGACAATAGTCGGGATACTTTCCGGTGATGACCGTAGTTTGAGGAGTTCATGTGTTAATGCTTTGTTCTGGTTCTCTATTAAAAGGAGGCCTTAATAACCCTTAGTTTCCTTATGGGCCCCGTTGCCACGGGAGGGTAGGACAAAAGATGTCATGCAAGTTCTTTCCATAAGCACGTATGACTATTTACGGAATACATGCCTACATTATATTTACGAACTGGAGCTAGTGCCGTATCGCCCTAGGTTGTGATTGATATATGATGAATATCATCCAACGAATTCACCGATCCAATGCCTATGAATTTTCCACATATTCTTCTTGCTAAGTTTCTATTGTTGTTGCTACTATTACACTTGCTACAAAATCATTGCTATCACTGTTACCGTTACTGCTACTATTATCACTGCTATCAAAATTATCATATTACTGTGCTACTTATCACTGTGCTGCAGATAATTAATCTCCAGGTGTGGTTGAATTTACAACTCAGCTGCTAATACTTACAAGTATTCTTTGGCTCCCCTTGTGTCGAATCTATAAATTTTGGTTGAATACTCTACCCTCGAAAACTGTTGCGATCCCCTATACTTGTGGGTTATCAGAAATCTTCTCACGAGCTGGCCTCCTTGGTTCTGCCTAACCTGAATGAAAGCATAAGGGGCCATTGGGGGTTGCCCCCATCCCCCATTGAAATCTCCCATATAGTATGGCGCATATGGGGTGGCGCCATCCATGGTCCTAGTACCCACGACCCATAGGGCCTTGTGTGATGCTAGAATTCTTGCCTTAGAGGTGATCTTGAGCGCTTAAAATTTGATGACCGGTTAGAGCTAGAACCGGCCGCTTGATTGGCATATTTGGACATCAACATATCAAAAGTTGATTTGATTCTCCTATGCTGCACTTTAGCATCATTCGTCTTCCACTTTCCAACCTCTGGACTCTTGGGCTTAACAAATTTGACATGAGTGTTCTCTTGCACTTGTGGTTGCCCCCCGAGTGTAGGATTCTTGATGGTGATCTTAATTATCTCCTTGCCACCGGGTTGCTTGTCAAGCACAACTTGCCTCCCCAAGACCTTGTTGCCCTCCTTATCTTTCCTGGGCTCACCAATGAAAATATTATTTTTATTAGCTGATTCGGCTATGTTGGGCCAAATTAACATCTTATTCCCCTCCAAATCCATGGTGTTTATTGGGAAGGGCTGCTTATCAACTTGCATGTCAAAAAAATTCAATCATCCATCATTAATGGCTGATTGTATCAGTTGTCAAAAAACATTGCAATCATTAGTAGCATGAGAAAAAGATATATGGTACTTGCAATAAGCATGCTATTTCAGCTCTTCAAACGGCGGTAAAGTATGATATATTCTAATAATCTTGGCTTGCAACAAAGCATCAAATATTTTATCACACTTAGCAATGTTGAATGTAAATTTCATCTCTTCATCATGATTCTTATGAATTGGCTTTAAATCAATGCAAGTAAATGGTTTGGCTTTAGATGGCCACAAAAATTCAGCAGCATAAATATCACCCTCATCGTTCGAGTGGTCACTATCATACTCAACCACATTCATCTTAGGATGATCAGTTTTATACCTATGCACCTCTTTAAGATCATTGCTTTGGCTTTCTTAAGCCAAAGCCCTTTACAAGACTTGGTTGATACTTAAAAAACTCATAGCCTTCTAGCGTTCCTCTAATGTGAGTTCTCAAACCACTATGCACAAAATCAGCCAAATCTCTCTCGGTTATCACCAAACTATAGCACCGGTTTTTTGTATCTCTATATATCTTGACATAATCGAAGACTGATTCATCATGCTTTTGTCTAACCGATGCACTACAAAATATACACTTCCGTGATGATATGTGTTTGTCACAGTAGGTCACGTTTTTTGTCATGCATGTACATGCATGACGATTTTATGATAGAATCAAGATAGTCATACCTGTGCTGTCATAGAAGTGTTCCATGAAAATACCAAAATTATCATCACGGAAGTGTTCACTTCCATGACGATAAATGACGCGTCATGGAAGTGCTTTCGTCAAGGGTAACCGACACGTGGCATCCACCATAATGGGTCGCCGTTAAGCTATCGGGCCCGGTTCTGGATCCAATAACTCGTTAATAGCAACGATCAATGGGGATTTTCCACGTGTAAAATTCTCATTCGCTGGTGGATCCACGTGTCGGCTCAGCATTGGGACATATGTCATCCAGCGAATGGACGGGATGTGCCTATGATACGTCGACACGTGGCTCGGTCCAACAGTGGCCCATTCAGGTCAAAAGGCCGGCCCATTTGACCTGGTCAAAAGGTAATGAGGCAGCCCACTAAAAGCATGTTAACGGCATGTTCGCATATAGCCCATTTACAGCCCGCTAACACACGACCCATTATGGCCTACCCGAATTAGGCCCAGTAGCGTCATGGAGCCATCCAATATGATTTCAGCCTGTTGTAACTTCCGGCCCATGTATGGCCCATGACGTCTTTTCGCCCATTTGAGGCCCTGTGTAACTCTTGGCCCACTAACGGCCCATGGTGAAACTGGCCCATAATGAAAAGTATATCGCTTTACGCCCATTAATGTCCCATTATTCCGTTGGGCCATTTCCAGCCCGTGTTATCTTTCAGCCTTCTAAGGGCCCATTTATTCTTCGGCTAATTTGCAGCAATCGATTACTGACGGTCCGTTACTGGCCTATTTCGGTTGTGGGCCAAATTCAGCCCGTGGTTGAAGTCGGCCCGCTTGTGGCCCGTTAATCCTTTGGGCCGTTTTTGTAACATCATCAAATATGGCCCATTAATGGCCTGTTATGCCTATCAATAGAATTAAGCCCATTATACTCATCGGCCTATTAACGGCCCGTTATGGTCGGCCCATGAACGGACGATTCTCTAGCCCGTTTCAGCCCACAATGCGGTCCGTTATTGGCCCACATTTGGGCAATCGATCTACGGCCCGTAGAAGGCCCGTAGGAGGCCCATGGTCACTACAGCAGATAGCAGGACCATGGTGGCAACGGTCCGTATGTTGCCCATGGTTATTGTGGCCTAGTTTTAAAATATCGGTTATTGCGACCACTAGCAAAGCACGGAAAAAGTACTGCACTGACTACAAGTAAACAAGACAACAAGGAAATAAATAAGGAAGCAACTTAAGCTAGGCTATTACGGCTATTACACATATTACATCCACTGGGTATCAAAGTTCGCCACCAGTGCAAATATGGGGAACAAAGCAGCATATTACATACAATGGTTGTCAAAGTTGGTGACCAGTGCAAATAAACGCTGCAGCAAAACAAGTCCAGAACTGAAACCACAACACAAGAGCTCAAGAAACAATATCCTGGGTATCCACCATGCTGGCAAGATGCTTAGCAAGCTTATTAGCTTTCTCTCGTTTGGCGCTTAAATCCTCCAGCGCTTGTTGTTGCACTAATGTCTACTACGCAACTTGTTCTTGTAGACTTATGTTGGGCCTCCAAGTGCAGAGTTTTGTAGGAAAGTAGCAATTTTCCCTCAAGTGGACGACCTAAGGTTTATCAATCCGTGGGAGGTGTAGGATGAAGATGGTCTCTCTCAAACAACACTGCAACCAAATAATAAAAAGTCACTTGTGAACCCAACACACCCAGTACAATGGCAAATTGTATAGGTGCACTAGTTCAGCGAAGAGATGTTAATAAAAGTGTAGTATGGATAGTAGATATTGATTTTTGTAATAGGAACAATAAAAAACAACAAGGTAGCAATTGATAAAACAGAGCACACGCGGTATTGCAATGCTTGAAAGAGGCCTAGGGTCCATACTTTTGCTAGTGCAATCTCTCAATAATGCTAATATAATTGGATCACATAACCATCCTTCAACGTGCAATGAAGAATCACTCCAAAGTTCTTATCTAGCGGAGAACATAAGAAGAAATTGTTTGTAGGGTACGAAATCACCTCGAAGCTATTCTTTCAGATCGATCTATGCAAGAGTTCGTACCAAAATAACACCAAATAATTTCAGATTCCTAATACTCAATCCAACATAAAGAACCTCAAAGAGTGCCACAAGATTTCTACCGAAGAAACAAAGACAAGAACGTGCATCAACCCCTATGCGTAGATTACCCCAATGTCACCTCGGGAATCCGTGAGTTGAGTGCCAAAACATATATCAAGTGAATGAATACAATACCCCATTGTCACCACGAGTATTCATATGCAAGACATATATCAAGTGCTCTAAAATCCATAAAAGTATTCAATCCGATAAAACGAAATCTCAAAGGGAAAACTCAATTCATCACAACTAGATAGAGAGGGGAAAACAACATATGATCCTACTATATTTACAAAGCCCGCGATACATCAAGATCATGACATCTCAAGAACATAAGAGAGAGATTAAACACATAGCTACTGGTACAAACCTTCAGCCCCAAGGGTGGACTACTCCCTCCTCATCGTGGTGGCCGCCGGGATGGTGAAGATGGCCACCGTTGATGATCCCCCCTCTGGCAGGGTGCCGGAACGGGGTCTAGATTGGTTTCTCATGGCTACAGAGCCTTTTGGCGGCGGAACTTATGATCTAGGGTCACCCCGAAGGTTTTTGGAATATTTGATAATTTATAGGGCGAAGTGAAGGAAATATGCCCTAGAGGCAATAATAAAGTTATTATTTATTTCCTTATATCATGATAAATGTTTATTATTCATGCTAGAATTGTATTAACCGGAAACATAATACATGTGTGAATACATAGACAAACAGAGTGTCACTAGTATGCCTCTACTTGACTAGCTCGTTGATCAAAGATGGTTATGTTTCCTAGCCATAGACATGAGTTGTCATTTGATTAACGGGATCACATCATTAGGAGAATGATGTGATTGACTTGACCCATTCCGTTAGCTTAGCACTCGATCGTTTAGTATGTTGCTATTGCTTTCTTCATGACTTATACATGTTCCTATGACTATGAGATTATGCAACTCCCGTTTACCGGAGGAACACTTTGTGTGCTACCAAACATCACAACGTAACTGGGTGATTATAAAGGTACTCTACAGGTGTCTCCAAAGGTACTTGTTGGGTTGGCGTATTTCGAGATTAGGATTTGTCACTCCGATTGTCGGAGAGGTATCTCTGGGCCCACTCAGTAATACACATCACTATAAGCCTTGCAAGCATTGTGACTAATGAGTTAGTTGCGGGATGATGTATTACAGAATGAGTAAAGAGACTTGCCGGTAACGAGATTGAACTAGGTATCGAGATACCGACGATCGAATCTCGGGCAAGTAACATACCGATGACAAAGGGAATAACGTATGTTGTTATGCGGTCTGACCGATAAAGATCTTCGTAGAATATGTGGGAACCAATATGAGCATCCAGGTTCCGCTATTGGTTATCGACCGGAGAGGAGTCTCGGTCATGTCTACATAGTTCTCGAACCCGTAGGGTCCGCACGCTTAACGTTACGATGACAGTTATATTATGATTTATATGTTTTGATGTACCGAAGGTTGTTCGGAGTCCCGGATGTGATCACGGACATGACGAGGAGTCTCGAAATGGTCGAGACATAAAGATTGATATGTTGGAAGCCTATGTTTGGACGTCGGAAGTGTTCCGGGTGAAATCGGGATTTTTCTGGAGTACCGGGAGGTTACCGGAATCCCCCCGGTAACTTAATGGGCCTTAGTGGGCCTAGGTGGAAGAGAAGAGAGGAGGCCAGGGCAGGGCCGCGCGCCCCTCACCCCTCAGTCCGAATAGGACAAGGAGAGGGGGGCGGCGCCCCCCCTTCATTCCTCCCCTCCACCTCTTTCCCCTTCCTCTCCTAGTCCAACATGGAAAGGGGGGGAGTCCTACTCCCGGTAGGAGTAGGACTCCTCCTGGCGTGCCTCTCCTCCCTGGCCGGCGGCCTCCCCCTTGCTCCTTTATATACGGGGGCAGGGGGCACCTCTATGCACACAATTGATCAACGATCTTTTAGCCGTGTGCGGTGCCCCTCTCCACCATATTACACCTCGATAATATCGTAGCGGTGCTTAGGCGAAGCCCTGCGTCGGTAGAACATCATCATCATCACCATGCCGTCGTGCTGACGAAACTCTCCCTCAACACTCGGCTGGATCGGAGTTCGAGGGACGCCATCGAGCTGAACGTGTGCTGAACTCAGAGGTGCCGTGCGTTCGGTACTTGATCGGTCGGATCATGAAGACGTACGACTACATCAACCGTGTTGTGTCAACGCTTCCGCTTTCGGTCTACGAGGGTACGTGGACAACACTCTCCCCTCTCGTTGCTATACATCACCATGATCTTGCGTGTGCGTAGGAATTTTTTTGAAATTACTACGTTCCCCAACAGTGGTATCAGAGCCTGGTTTTATGCATTGATGTTATATGCACGAGTAGAACACAAGTGAGTTGTGGGCGATATAAGTCATACTGCTTACCAGCATGTCATACTTTGGTTCGGCGGTATTGTGAGATGAAGCGGCCCGGACCGACATTACGCGTACGCTTACGCGAGACTGGTTTCACCGTTGCGAGCACTCGTTGCTTAAAGGTGACTGGCGGGTGTCTGTCTCTCTCACTTTAGTTGAACCGAGTGTGGCTACGCCCGGTCCTTGCGAAGGTTAAAACAACACCAACTTGACAAACTATCGTTGTGGTTTTGATGCATAGGTAAGAACGGTTCTTGCTAAGCCCGTAGCAGCCACGTAAAACTTGCAACAACAAAGTAGAGGACGTCTAACTTGTTTTTGCAGGGCATGTTGTGATGTGATATGGTCAAGACATGATGCTATATTTTATTGTATGAGATGATCATGTTTTGTAACCGAGTTATCGGCAACTGGCAGGAGCCATATGGTTGTCGCTTTATTGTATGAAATGCAATCGCCATGTAATTGTTTTACTTTATCACTAAGCGGTAGCGATAGTCGTAAAAGCAATAGTTGGCGAGACGACAACGATGCTACGATGGAGATCAAGGTGTCGCGCCGGTGACGATGGTGATCATGACGGTGCTTCGGAGATGGAGATCACAAGCACAAGATGATGATGGCCATATCATATCACTGATATTGATTGCATGTGATGTTTATCTTTTATGCATCTTATCTTGCTTTGATTGACGGTAGCATTATAAGATGATCTCTCACTAAAATTTCAAGATAAAAGTGTTCTCCCTGAGTATGCACCGTTGCGGAAGTTCTTCGTGCTGAGACACCACGTGATGATCGGGTGTGATAGGCTCTACGTTCAAATACAACGGGTGCAAAACAGTTGCACACGCAGAATACTCAGGTTAAACTTGACGAGCCTAGCAAATGCAGATATGGCCTCGGAAACACGGAGACCGAAAGGTCAAGCGTGAATCATATAGTAGATATGATCAACATAGTGATGTTCACCATTGAAACTACTCCATCTCACGGGATGATCGGACATGGTTTAGTTGATATGGATCACGTGATCACTTAGAGGATTAGAGGGATGTCTATCTAAGTGGGTGTCAGGACCCCGATTCTAAGTCACACAAATCTAGCCTGTAACACCTCATATCACTTTGCGGCCTCACGCACGGTATTCCCACGGGTGTCGCCTTACCATGGCTCGGGACCGTTTGCGCCTTTTGGCTCACGTATATGATAGTGTCGCTAGCATCCATATGACAGAGAACCCGGGCCGACATGACTTGTTGTGAACCCAAAGTGGCACTAACTTACGGGGACAGGCATACCTGAATCAACATCGAGCATGTCGGTCAGCAGCGTGCGAATCCGGGCTGTAGCACTGGGCTAACAGGACTCCGGGAACCCGGGCTGTAGCAGGCTAGGCAGGACTCCGGATGTCACCGTGCGACATTTCCCCGAAGGGACAGACACAGGAACGAAGTGAAACACATGCCGGCCAGTCAAGTGTTCCGGAGCAGTAGTGCTGGGCTAGCAGGACTCCGGTGAACCGGGCTGTAGCGGACTACTATGGCTCATGGAAGCACAAGACTACATTTCCCCATAAGAGAGGCTACCAAGGATAAACAACTAGGTTGTCGGATCCCACACATACCAAGCATTTCAATCATACACGCAATATGCTCGATATGTGTAAATACAACATGGCATCACAACATAACTCTACGACTCAAGTATTTATTCATTAGGCTCCGAGGAGCGGGATATTACAAACATGGGTCTCTCGACCCAACATTCAGAGCATACAAGTCAAACACATGCGGAAGCTTAACATGTCTGAGTACAGACATCTACAAATGAAAAAGGCTGAGAAGCCTGACTATTTACTAGATCCTGCCGAGGGCACAAGATCGTAGCTGAGGTAACAAGCTAAACGTCGAAGTCCACACGGAACTACTAGCGAGACTGACGTCTCTCTGCAAAACATAAAATAAGCAAACGTGAGTACAAATGTACCCAGCAAGACTTACATCAGAACTATCTACATATGCATCGGTATCAACAAAGGGGGTGGTGGAGTTTAACTGCAGCAAGCCAGCTTTGACTCGGTGGCTATCCTAACTACGACTGCAAGTAACTCTTTTGAGGTGGCGCACACGAGTCCACATATTCACCATATCAATACTCCACTATGGATCCGCTCCCGTCTCCCTACGAGAACGCCATCCATAGCACTCACGCTTATCTTGCGCATTTTAGAGTATCCACTTTCACTTGTCTATGAACTGTTATAGGCAACCCAGAAGTCCTTTACCGCGGACACGGCTATTCGAATAGATCATATTAACCCTGCAGGGGTGTACTTCGACACACACGCTCTCACCACTTACCGCCGTTTACACGACATGTACTCGGCAACCTTCAAGCGGAAGCCCAGCGAGGGTGTCGGCCACAGCCTACCTAAACACTCAAGTCTCTAGTCCAGGTTTATCGCCTATTCAGGTTCCATCCGCAGGGAGTCCGGCCGAGGTTTCCACATACGGCCCCGAACGATGTGTGCAGGGTTCCCGAGACACCAAACGGGCGCCCGGTACACCGTGCCACGTGCCTACCGCATCACAGCCCACCCCTCCGGTCAGCGCTGCCCACGGCCTCCAGCATACTACAAACACCAGAAACTACTTGCAACTCCTGGACAGAGGACAAGGGTGATTAAGAAGCCGAGAGGGTCCATTGGTTTCGGGCCCAATGCGTGGTAGTAACTGTATCATGGATCACAAACACAGAACTCAGTTCCTGAGGACGGCTTCAATGAGACAACCCACCATGTACTCCTACATGGCCTCTCACCGCTACCTTTACCAAATCGTGTTCACACACTTAGCTCACACACCGTAGGACATGTTCATCACCATTCCAACTCATCCCCGACGAATCAGACCCGACTCAACTCTAAGCAGTAGCAGGCATGACAAACAAGCATGAATGAGTAGGCACATCAGGGCTCAAACAACTCCTACTCATGCTAGTGGGTTTCATCTATTTACTGTGGCAATGACAGGTCATGCAGAGGATAAGGGGTTCAACTACCGCAGCAAGTAACAGATGAATCGTTGTTGTCCTAATGCAGTAAAAGAGAGCAGGAGCGAGAGAGTGGGTTTGTATCGGAATGGACAAGGGGGTTTTGCTTGCCTGGCACTTCTGAAGATATTATAGTTCTTCATCGGTGTCATCGAACTCATCGTCGGAACGTCGTCTACTGAGAGGGGACAAACACCGGCAACAGAGAGGAAACACAATCAATGCAATGCAACAATATGATGCATGAATGTGACATGGCAATATGCTGTGAATTGAGCTAATGCAGCTAGCAACAAGTGCAAGGGAGTCCATTTGAACCAAAGGTTCAAATGCAAACTCTAGTTTGAGCATTTAAAATGCCATTTGAATGTTTTCACTTATACAGCAGGTATAAGTTGGTTTTTCATGCATGAAAGTAGCATAAATGGATAGATTGGATTTTTCTGATAATTTTTCATATAAAAATTATTTCATTTGGAGTTACGGTTGATTTTCTATGATTTTTAGAAGTTTATAGCATTTTCTGGAATTTCCTGAATTATTTTAAATCCAGAAAAGGATTAATTGCGTCAGCACTGCGTCATGCCTACGTCAGCAGCGCTGACCAGGGTCAAACCTGACGTGTGGGGTCCACACGTCAGTGACACCGGTGCTAAACCCGCGTTGACTAGCACTTTGACATGCTGCGGGGCCCATTGTCAGTGGCTAAAGGGCGGCTGAGCTGGCGGGGATTAGCGCTAATGACTGCGCCACGTCGGTTCTCGCCGGAGTTTCGCCGGCGACGACCATTTCGCGCGGCGGAGATCGTCGGGATCTCGCTACAGGGCACCGTTTAGGGCGCGGTTGGGTTCTACGGCGAGCTGGAAGTGCATCGCATCCAGTGGTGCAGGCGGTTGGGTGCGGGGAGGCCGGGAACGACGGCGACGACGACAACCGCGGTGGCCGGAGTTCGGACCTCGGTGAAAACGGCGTTGCGGCGCACGGTAGGAGCAACGGGTGAGTGCTCTAGACTCCTGACGGCGTGCTGCGCATGTTGCAGTGCTCGGTTGCGGGTTCCCGTAGGTGTGGCTGCGGTGGCGACAAGGCTGTGCGGCGGCAAGCTTCGGGCACGGCGGTCAGCGGGGCTAGAGGAAGAAAACGACGGCGGGGAGAGAGGGGTTCGGTAGAGGAGCTCACGGCGAGGTCGATGAGTAGCTCAGCGTGCTCGGGGACGCTCGGGGGTCGGCGAATCGAACGACGGCGTTCGTCGGAGCAGACGAGGAAGATGGCGACGGTGACGATGCTGCAGGGCATCCGCGGGCGCGTTCTTCGGCTTGGAGCTTCACGGCATCGAGGCGGAGCTAGAGGTCACAACCATGGGGCAAGGGGACGGTGGTGGGCGCGGTGCTTTGCGGCGGCGGGCACCGGCCGGTTTGGGCGGCCGTGAGAGAGAGAGCAGAGGAGAGGAGGGCCACGGGAGAGAGTGAGAGAGGTCCATGGGGGTGCGTGGCGACGCGGGAGAGATCCAGGGTGACGGGGACGCAGGCAGGCAGGGTGGAGGTGGCCGGGGCGCGTGCCGGCGCGCTGCGTCCACGCGCTCTGCCTACTGGCCTGGGGAGGAAGACGACAGGAAGGAGGAGGTGGGCTGGGCCGAATCTGCTAGGCCACCAGGTAAGTGGGCCTCAGGTAAGTCTCTGCTTCCTTTTTTATTTCTTTCTGTTTTCTATTTTTGCTATTATGTTTTGATTTAGTTCAAAGACCAAACCATTTTCAAAATTCATGAAAATAATTGTGTAAATTAAATGGACTTATCCAAAGCTACACAACAATTTCCAGAATTATTGAACAAATATTTATTATATAACAAATATAGATCCAATTCAAATATTTATTGGATTAATTCAAAGGCCCAAAATAAATATGTTAAACCTTCCAAAAATATTGGTTTGAATTTTATTCTTGCCAATATTTTTCAAGGTTTAACAGGAACATTTTCTTAGGCTTCTTTGAGAGGATTTTAATGTTGATCATTTTTAAAAGGTTTCTGAGGCTCTGAAATTCCTCAATTCAAATTTCATTTGAATTTAAACATGATGCATGGAGGCAAGAAAAATCAAGCAAGGGCTGATCTGGGGCTGTGACAGCTCACCCCCACTAAACAAGAATCTCGTCCCGAGATTCAAGACGTGAGGTAAGAAGACAGAGGGGGTACGAGCTAACATGATCTTCACGATCCAAGTTGCACTTCATAAGAACGTTGATTCGATCACCATCTTTGTCTCGATGTCTTGCTCTGAGAACTCCAACCGACGAGACAACAAGAGGAAAGGGAAAACTCTAGAAGGATCGATCTTCTCGAATATCGAACAACTCAGGATCAACTCATGGAGGGAGGCATTGAAACATCTCTCGAGCTGAGAGGCAAAACATGCACCAGGAGGGACGGAAGAAACAATTTGACGAGGGTTTCAAAGTAGCGAGGAAAAATTGCCATGATTCCATAACGGGGCACCTTGGGGAAGGTGACTCGTAGAATTATTCCCTTAAGCGGCAAAAAGAATTACTTTTGATACAAAGATCATTGAAACTCTCTAAACCGGCCCAAGGAAAATCGCAAACGATCATTTGAAGGAGTTCAGAGAAATGGCATACTCAGATCGGAAAGGAAACTATGGTTATGGAGCAACTCGGCAAACGGAAGGCACATTCCCGTTGATACCGGGGATATAACCTAGTGTCTGAGTATGCTCTCCAGAACTTGAGCATTTCCATATTCATCAAGGTTTTACCAACATCCGTGCCGAGGATCCTGGCAACACATCATACTACCATGATGAACGGTGATGGAGGATGCAGGTGCAAAGGAGGACAACACTTTCTCAGATTTCACCTTAGCGAAGCCAAGGGAGCAAATTCTGGATGATCGACCGAGAGACATTTAGCACTCCGCTTCTAATGTTCTACTTGATGTTCTAGCGTAACCCATTAGATGTGGTTTGGTATCTTGAACATCAAGTAGTAGGTCGGACTTCGGGAGCGCAGGAATCCATAAGGAATAACTACTGGGATAAATCCTAAGAAATCCTTATGGGGAGGTGGCCAACTTACTCAATCAAGATACAACCATAATAGGTCTTCCGGCTGGGTGTGTTTAGCCACGACATCCACTTTACCGGATATCGAGAGACCAATATTATAGCTCTTGGGAAACGTTCCAACCATCACATCTGCCCGAGATTCAGATCTGGTTGGTGGCAGGATATTCCAGACTCATCGAGTCTAGGAAGAAAAATGAAGGTTTGCAACACAAATCGACGAGATGACGTTGCAAGATTCTCAGGGGATGAACTACGATAGCAAGCTCCAAAACATGAGCTGGTTCTGCTACAACATGTGAACACGCTGTCCCAGACAAGCATGATCACATGGTAGTCTTATAATAAAACACTACCGAGTTCAGGAGGGGAACCATCATCGCAGATAATGAAGTTCTCAATTAAGCCCGGGTTAGCTCTTAAAAGGAACTCCTTCTCCTGGAACAAATCAGTCAGTGGCTTGGTGTGCTAGGAACACATATAGAATGAAGGTTGCAAGTCTTCGAACTGCAGAATACTTCGCACGTATGCATGACCGATTTTGGGATGATTCCAAAAGAAGCAACATTGACTTTCTCAAATCCACGACAGCAACTTGCATCAGATGCACGTGAATTAGAGGAAGTCACTACTTTCATCCAAACATATGCTTCATGAACGGAACACGAAGATAATGCTTACAAAGTTTCCAATGCTAGCTGGATGTTCAACACGAGTCATGGAGAAGGTAGCAGTGTTGCTGATGGGCTCAACAACAATTCATCCAGGTTTCCATGGAGATGGAATTCCATAATTATGTGAACAAGTGATAGCATTGGTCAGACCCAAAAGATATAATGGTGTATGCTCGAGGGATCAACCACGAGTAAGACAACATTATGAACATCGTTGGTTCTGATTTGATTTGATGATAGCCCATACTCAAATCAAAGTCTTGATACGACAATAGGTCCAACAACTGATCACAGGGACCAATCGATGAAGATATCATCTATCTTCAACACACGCAAATATATCCCCTGAAATGAACTAAGCTGGCAAGCTATTATCTTCCAACTCTCCAAGTTGTTGTTTAGCCTGACCAACTAGCTCAGGGGTATCCAACACAGATTCTTGGAGAAGGGGTGGTTTATAGGAAACCAACTTGATCACGAGCTCAGCATAACGGTCAGGGAACAACCTGATGATACTTCCGGGAAGATATCCGGAAAATCATGAACCACCGATAAGCTACTAAGCTCGAGAACAATCTTGCTTTCGAGGGCAAGATGATATGACTAAATAAGCAAGAACTGATACTATCCTAACTCATTGATCGAAAAGTGCACCGGGAATAAGGACTGGGTAGCACGATCAACCTTAGGATGTGATTCAGTAACCAACACGCTAAGGATGAAATTATTGTCCTTTAACTACCAAGCAACGGAGTTGCCAGGAGTATTGATTTCACACATCATAGTTCACTTGTCGGCATTCTGGTTGCAACAACACGGGACCAAGAAATGAGTGATGATGGTGAGGAGTATCACTGCGTCAAGAATTCATAAGAGGTGGTGCAATTCCTACGATATTCTCGACATAAAGGGGGTAATACTCGAAGGTAGAACAGAACAAAAGCTGGTTAGGCATTTGATCTGTGGAATACAACTACTTTGACCCAATCCCAGAGATGGACGAGGTACTGGAGTTTGTTTCTCCTAGTCATTCCGGATTAGAATGGCTTGACAGGCCACAAGAATAATAGGCATCGATAACACAAATGCACAATTACTCCTGACTATCAATTGATAGACGAGGGCCAGAAAATAACTAAAGAGGGACAACCCAAAGGAACATATGTTTTTCTGAGTTGTGGATGCATGGATTAGGATGTCGAACAAATTCAACACATTTCCTCCGGATAACCCATGCAGAAGAGGAAGGACTGGCAGAGTCACAATATGAATGGAGTACTCCTCAAGAGCGCCCTGGTTGTGATCTTTTGGTTAAAAGAACTTCTACCATAATGGTTCATGGTATTTGGAAGAAGGAAATACCACGGACCTCGAGGACTGTCGCAAAGGTTACTAATATCCTAAAGGAACGAGCAAACACTAGCTACACGAGTTAAGTAGAACGAATCTTGGGTCAAGAACCCAGGACTAGAATACCTACTACTAAATGGCATCACGGGATGCTTTCGAGAATGGTGGCTAGAATCATCACACTGGGGATGCAAGCATTGCTAGATTACTAAGTGGTCCTCTAAGACAACTGGGGTCATAATAATAGCTCCAACATATATGACGAGCTAACGGAGTACCTCAACACACTTTAGTGTGATTAATCTGGCCCAAGGAACATCGGAAACGGAAAGAAGGAATTTGCAAATGCTTCAGACTATTTAGAAACCTGGGATGACTCGGACAGCATAACGGCTGTAAATGCTCAAAAAGATTTAAGACAGCCTGCAAAATGGTGGCGTAACCACTCGATCATCACAATATCAAGGTTCGAGACCAGCTATGAACACATGGAAGTAGTAGAAACTGAACTGAGGCTTAAATCCAACAATCCTACGAGTCTACGGATTACTAACACGTGATCCTGATAGAAAGATGAGAAGCCTAGTTCTTAATCCCCGTAGAAGAGAAGAGGGTGACTCAGATCAGAAGGGCATAAGGTAAAGGAGTAAAAAGAGCCTTACGTTCCCTTCCACAATCAATTCCCTTATATAACTAAAGCATTTCTAGACTCAACTTCGACCAGTTTGGCTTGGTAATCCTACAGGCAGTCAGGCTCTGATACCAACGCTGTCAGGACCCCGATTCTAAGTCACACCGATCTAGCCTGTAACACCTCATATCACTTTGCGGCCTCACGCACGGTATTCCCACGGGTGTCGCCTTACCATGGCCCGGGACCGTTTGCGCCTTTTGGCTCACGTATATGATAGTGTCGCTAGCATCCATATGACAGAGAACCCGGGCCGACATGACTAGTCGTGAACCCAAAGTGGCACTAACTTACGGGGACAGGCATACATGAATCAACATCGAGCATGTCGGTCAGCAGCGTGCGAATCCGGGCTGTAGCACTGGGCTAACAGGACTCCGGGAACCCGGGCTGTAGCAGGCTAGGCAGGACTCCGGATGTCACCGCGTGACATTTCCCCGAAGGGACAGACACAGGAACGAAGTGAAACACATGCCGGCCAGTCAAGTGTTCCGGAGCAGTAGTGCTGGGCTAGCAGGACTCCGGTGAACCGGGCTGTAGCGGACTACTATGGCTCATGGAAGCACAAGACTACATTTCCCCATAAGAGAGGCTACCAAGGATAAACAACTAGGTTGTCGGATCCCACACATACCAAGCATTTCAATCATACACACAATATGCTCGATATGTGTAAATACAACATGGCATCACAACATAACTCTACGACTCAAGTATTTATTCATTAGGCTCCGAGGAGCGAGATATTACAAACATGGGTCTCTCGACCCAACATTCAGAGCATACAAGTCAACACATGAGGAAGCTTAACATGTCTGAGTACAGACATCTACAAATGAAAAAGGCTGAGAAGCCTGACTATTTACTAGATCCTGCCGAGGGCACAAGATCGTAGCTGAGGTAACAAGCTAAACGTCGAAGTCCACACGGAACTACTAGCGAGACTGACGTCTCTCTGCAAAACATAAAATAAGCAAACGTGAGTACAAATGTACCCAGCAAGACTTACATCAGAACTATCTACATATGCATCGGTATCAACAAAAGGGGAGGTGGAGTTTAACTGCAGCAAGCCAACTTTGACTCGGTGGCTATCCCAACTACGACCGCAAGTAACTCTTTTGAGGTGGCGCACACGAGTCCACATATTCACCATACCAATACACCACTATGGATCCGCTCCCGTCTCCCTACGAGAACGCCATCCATAGCACTCACGCTTATCTTGCGCATTTTAGAGTATCCACTTTCACTTGTCTATGAACTGTTATAGGCAACCCAGAAGTCCTTTACCGCGGACACGGCTATTCGAATAGATCATATTAACCCTGCAGGGGTGTACTTCGACACACACGCTCTCACCACTTACCGCCGTTTACACGACATGTACTCGGCAACCTTCAAGCGGAAGCCCAGCGAGGGTGTCGGCCACAGCCTACCTAAACACTCAAGTCTCTAGTCCAGGTTTATCGCCTATTCAGGTTCCATCCGCAGGGAGTCCGGCCGAGGTTTCCACATACGGCCCCGAACGATGTGTGCAGGGTTCCCGAGACACCAAACGGGCGCCCGGTACACCGTGCCACGTGCCTACCGCATCACAGCCCACCCCTCGGTCAGCGCTGCCCACGGCCTCCAGCATACTACAAACACCAGAAACTACTTGCAACTCCTGGACAGAGGACAAGGGTGATTAAGAAGCCGAGAGGGTCCATTGGTTTCGGGCCCAATGCGTGGTAGTAACTGTATCATGGATCACAAACACAGAACTCAGTTCCTGAGGACGGCTTCAATGAGACAACCCACCATGTACTCCTACATGGCCTCTCACCGCTACCTTTACCAAATCGTGTTCACACACTTAGCTCACACACCGTAGGACATGTTCATCACCATTCCAACTCATCCCCGACGAATCAGACCCGACTCAACTCTAAGCAGTAGCAGGCATGACAAACAAGCATGAATGAGTAGGCACATCAGGGCTCAAACAACTCCTACTCATGCTAGTGGGTTTCATCTATTTACTGTGGCAATGACAGGTCATGCAGAGGATAAGGGGTTCAACTACCGCAACAAGTAACAGATGAATCGTTGTTGTCCTAATGCAGTAAAAGAGAGCAGGAGCGAGAGAGTGGGTTTGTATCGGAATGGACAAGGGGGTTTTGCTTGCCTGGCACTTCTGAAGATATTATAGTTCTTCATCGGTGTCATCGAACTCATCGTCGGAACGTCGTCTACTGAGAGGGGACAAACACCGGCAACAGAGAGGAAACACAATCAATGCAATGCAACAATATGATGCATGAATGTGACATGGCAATATGCTGTGAATTGAGCTAATGCAGCTAGCAACAAGTGCAAGGGAGTCCATTTGAACCAAAGGTTCAAATGCAAACTCTAGTTTGAGCATTTAAAATGCCATTTGAATGTTTTCACTTATACAGCAGGTATAAGTTGGTTTTTCATGCATGAAAGTAGCATAAATGGATAGATTGGATTTTTCTGATAATTTTTCATATAAAAATTATTTCATTTGGAGTTACGGTTGATTTTCTATGATTTTTAGAAGTTTATAGCATTTTCTGGAATTTCCTGAATTATTTTAAATCCAGAAAAGGATTAATTGCGTCAGCACTGCGTCATGCCTGCGTCAGCAGCGCTGACCAGGGTCAAACCTGACGTGTGGGGTCCACACGTCAGTGACACCGGTGCTAAACCCGCGTTGACTAGCACTTTGACATGCTGCGGGGCCCATTGTCAGTGGCTAAAGGGCGGCTGAGCTGGCGGGGATTAGCGCTAATGACTGCGCCACGTCGGTTCTCGCCGGAGTTTCGCCGGCGACGACCATTTCGCGCGGCGGAGATCGTCGGGATCTCGCTACAGGGCACCGTTTAGGGCGCGGTTGGGTTCTACGGCGAGCTGGAAGTGCATCGCATCCAGTGGTGCAGGCGGTTGGGTGCGGGGAGGCCGGGAACGACGGCGACGACGACAACCGCGGTGGTCGGAGTTCAGACCTGGGTGAAAACGGCGTTGCGGCGCACGGTAGGAGCAACGGGTGAGTGCTCTAGACTCCTGACGGCGTGCTGCGCATGTTGCAGTGCTTGGTTGCGGGTTCCCGTAGGTGTGGCTGCGGTGGCGACAAGGCTGTGCGGCGGCAAGCTTCGGGCACGGCGGTCAGCGGGGCTAGAGGAAGAAAACGACGGTGGGGAGAGAGGGGTTCGGTAGAGGAGCTCACGGCGAGGTCGATGAGTAGCTCAGCGTGCTCGGGGACGCTCGGGGGTCGGCGAATCGAACGACGGCGTTCGTCGGAGCAGACGAGGAAGATGGCGACGGTGACGATGCTGCAGGGCATCCGCGGGCGCGTTCTTCGGCTTGGAGCTTCACGGCATCGAGGCGGAGCTAGAGGTCACAACCATGGGGCAAGGGGACGGTGGTGGGCACGGTGCTTTGCGGCGGCGGGCACCGGCCGGTTTGGGCGGCCGTGAGAGAGAGAGAGCAGAGGAGAGGAGGGCCACGGGAGAGAGTGAGAGAGGTCCATGGGCGTGCGTGGCGACGCGGGAGAGATCCAGGGTGACGGGGACGCAGGCATGCAGGGTGGAGGTGGCCGGGGCGCGTGCCGGCGCGCTGCGTCCACGCGCTCTGCCTACTGGCCTGGGGAGGAAGACGACAGGAAGGAGGAGGTGGGCTGGGCCGAATCTGCTAGGCCACCAGGTAAGTGGGCCTCAGGTAAGTCTCTGCTTCCTTTTTTATTTCTTTCTGTTTTCTATTTTTGCTATTATGTTTTGATTTAGTTCAAAGACCAAACCATTTTCAAAATTCATGAAAATAATTCTGTAAATTAAATGGACTTATCCAAAGCTACACAACAATTTGCAGAATTATTGAACAAATATTTATTATATAACAAATATAGATCCAATTCAAATATTTATTGGATTAATTCAAAGGCCCAAAATAAATATGTTAAACCTTCCAAAAATATTGGTTTGAATTTTATTCTTGCCAATATTTTTCAAGGTTTAACAGGAACATTTTCTTAGGCTTCTTTGAGAGGATTTTAATGTTGATCATTTTTAAAAGGTTTCCGAGGCTTTGAAAATTCCTCAATTCAAATTTCATTTGAATTTAAACATGATGCATGGAGGCAAGAAAAATCAAGCAAGGGCTGATCTGGGGCTGTGACAGTGGGAGTTCTTAAGTAATATGATTAATTGAACTTGAATTTATCATGAACTTAGTACCTGATAGTATCTTGCTTGTCTATGTTAATTGTAGATAAATGGCCCGTGTTGTTGTTCCGTTGAATTTTAATGCGTTCCTTGAGAAAGCAAAGTTGAAAGATGATGGTAGCAATTACACGGACTGGGTCCGTAACTTGAGGATTATCCTCATTGCTGCACAGAAGAATTACGTCTTGGAAGCACCGCTAGGTGCCAGGCCTCCTGCAAGGGCAACACCAGAAGTTATGAACGTCTGGCAGAGCAAAGCTGATACCTACTCGATAGTTCAGTGTGCCATGCTTTACGGCTTAGAACCGGGTCTTCAACGACGTTTTGAACGTCATGGAGCATATGAGATGTTCCAGGAGTTGAAGTTAATATTTCAAGCAAATGCCCGGATTGAGAGATATGAAGGCTCCAATAAGTTCTACAGCTGCAAGATGGAAGAGAATAGTTCTGCCAGTGAGCATATACTCAAAATGTCTAGGTATAATAATCACTTGATTCAACTGGGAGTTAATCTTCCGGATGATAGCGTCATTGACAGAATTCTTCAATCACTGCCACCAAGCTACAAGAGCTTCGTGATGAACTATAACATGCAAGGGATGAATAAGACAATTCCCGAGCTCTTCGCAATGTTAAAGGAAGCAGAGGTAGAAATCAAAAAGGAGCATCAAGTGTTGATGGTCAATAAGACCACTAGTTTCAAAAAAAGGGCAAAGGGAAGAAGAAGGGGAACTTCAAGAAGAACAGCACGCAAGTTGCTGTTCAGGAGAAGAAATCCAAGTCTGGACCTAAGCCTGAAACTGAGTGCTTCTACTGCAAGCAGACTGGTCACTGGAAGCGGAACTGCCCCACGTATTTGGCGGATAAGAAGGATGGCAAGGTTAACAAAGGTATATGTGATATACATGTTATTGATGTGTACCTTACTAATACTCGCAGTAGCACCTGGGTATTTGATACTGGTTCTGTTGCTAATATTTGCAACTCGAAACAGGGGCTATGGATTAAGCGAAGATTGGCTAAGGACGAGGTGACGATGCGCGTAGGAAATGGTTCCAAAGTCGATGTGATCGCGGTCGGCACGCTACCTCTACATCTACCTTCGGGATTAGTTTTAGACCTAAATAATTGTTATTTGGTGCCAGCGTTAAGCATGAACATTATATCTGGATCTTGTTTGATGCGAGACGGTTACTCATTTAAATCATAGAATAATGGTTGTTCTATTTATATGAGTAATATCTTTTATGGTCATGCACCCTTGAAGAGTGGTCTATTTTTGTTGAATCTCGATAATAGTGATACACATATTCATAATATGGAAGCCAAAAGATGCAGAGTTGATAATGATAGTGCAACTTATTTGTGGCACTGCCGTTTAGGTCATATCGGTGTAAAGCGCATGAAGAAACTCCATACTGATGGACTTTTGGAACCACTTGATTATGAATCACTTGGTACTTGCGAACCGTGCCTCATGGGCAAGATGACTAAAACACCGTTCTCCGGTACTATGGAGAGAGCAACTGATTAACTACTAAAAAAATAGCTATAGCCAATATGGACACTAATGGCGCACTGTACATGTGGTGCGCCATTACTAAATACTAATGGCGCACCATGTGTTGGTGCGCCATTAGTAATTTTTTTCTTTTAATTTTTTCAAAACTACTAATGGCGCACCGTGGGATGGTGCGCCATTACTAGTTCAACTAGTAATGGCGCACCACTCCCACGGTGCGCCATTAGTAATTATGTTTCAATTTTTTTTTCAATTTTTTATTTTTATTTTCGAAACTACTAATGGCGCACCGTGGGAGGGGTGCGCCATTACTAGTTGAACTAGTAATGGCCCAAACATTCCCCCGGTGCGCCATTAGTAATTTGGCCCAAACATTCCCCCGAATGCACCCCCCTCCCCCCCTCGTGGACCGCCTTTTCAGTTTGAAAAAAAATAAAAGAAAATGATAGAAATGTCAAAAAAAATAAAAGAAAATAAGATTCCCATGTGATATGTGGTCTAGTTGTTAGCAAAATTTACAAACATGAATTTTCGACTTTTTTGCAAAATCTCTCGAGAATTTTTAAAAATGGGCATAACTTTTGCATACGAACTCGGATGAAAAAGTTTTTTATATGAAAAATCATCTACTCGAAAAGTTACATCCGAATTTAACGGGGGGAACCCCGTTAAACATTTTGAAAATCCTCAAAAACCTAACAGAAAAAAGATACGGGGCTTTTAAGATCTGGAGAGGCAAAAAAATTCAAAAAAATCAAACTTACTAATGGCGCACCTGCCCATGGTGCGCCATTACTATCTTCCCACCTTCAAAATTCAAAATAAATCAAAAAAATAAAAAAAAGTTACTAATGGCGCACCTGCCCATGGTGCGCCATTAGTATCTTCCCGCCTTCAAAATTCAAAATAAATCAAAAAAATAAAAAAATTCACTAATGGCGCACCTGCCCATGGTGCGCCATTAGTATCTTCCCGCCTTCAAAATTCAAAATAAATAAAAAAAATAAAAAAATAGTAATGGCGCACCTGCCCACGGTGCGCCATTACTATGCCGTATATATGGCTGGGCGTGTCCTCTCCTCCTTACCTCTTCATTCTTCTCCTCCACTCCACCTCTCCTCCTCTCCTCCACTCCATCTTCCCTTCTCTCCTCCACCATACTACCCTCCTCCTCTCCGGCGACCTCCTCCTCGTCCTCTCTGGCGACCTCCTCCTCCTCTCCGGCGACCTCCTCCTCCCTCCTCTCCTCCCCTCCCCTCCCCTCACGGTTTCTCCTCCCTCCTCTCCGGTGAGCTCCTCCTCCCTCCTCTTCGGTGAGCTCCTCCTCCCTCCTCTCCGGTGAGCTCCTCCTCCCTCCTCTCCGGTGAGCTCCTCCTCCCTCCTCTCCTCCCATCCCCTCATGGTTTCTCCTTCCTCCTCTCTGATGCTCCGGTGAACTCCTCTCCGGCGACCTCCTCCTCCTCTCTGGCGATGTAGGCGAGCACCTCTCCGGTGACCTCCTCCTCCTCCTCCTCTCCGGCGAACTCCTCTCCGGCAAAAGAACACGGCAAAAGAACGTACAAGATCCAAAAACAGGAACAAAGTTTGAAATAATATCGTGCAAAAAACGAGCAAAAAATGGGCAAAAAAATCGCGATCCAGATCAAATTCAAAATTCAAAAATAGCAATGGCGCACGGTGGGGGTTAGACGGTGCGCCACTACTATTTTCCCGCCTTCAAAATTCAAAAATACTAATGGTGCACCGTGGCCTATACTAATGGCACACCAGTGGCCTATACTAATGGCGCACCATGGCCTATACTAATGGCGCACCAGTGGTGCGCCATTATTATACCAGATACTAATGGCGCACAACTGGTGCGCCATTAGTAAAAAATACTAGTGGCGTGATGCTAGTGGCGCACCAGTAGTGCGCCATTAGTAGGCAAAACTGGTGCGCCACTAGTAGGCCTTTTCCTAGTAGTGATTTGTTGGAAATCATACATACAGATGTATGTGGTCCGATGAATATTGAGGCTCGTGGCGGATATCGTTATTTTCTCACCTTCACAGATGATTTGAGGAGATATGGGTATATCTACTTAATGAAACATAAGTCTGAAACATTTGAAAAGTTCAAAGAATTTCAGAGCGAAGTTGAAAATCATCGTAACAAGAAAATAAAGTTTCTACGATCAGATCGTGGAGGAGAATATTTGAGTTACGAGTTTGGCCTACATTTGAAACAATGCGGAATAGTTTCGCAACTCACGCCACCCGGAACACCACAACGTAATGGTGTGTCCGAACGTCGTAATCGTACTTTACTAGATATGGTGCGATCTATGATGTCTCTTACTGATTTACCGCTATCGTTTTGGGATTATGCTTTAGAGACGGCTGCATTCACTCTAAATAGGACACCATCAAAATCCGTTGAGACGACGCCTTATGAACCATGGTTTGGCAAGAAACCAAATTTGTCGTATCTTAAAGTTTGGGGTTGCGATGCTTATGTGAAGAAACTTCAACCTGATAAGCTCGAACCTAAATCGGAGAAATGTGTCTTCATAGGATACCCAAAGGAGACTGTTGGGTACACCTTCTATCACAGATCCGAAGGCAAGACATTCGTTGCTAAGAATGGATCCTTTCTAGAGAAGGAGTTTCTCTCGAAAGAAGTGAGTGGGAGGAAAGTAGAACTAGATGAGGTAACTGTACCTGCTCCCTTATTGGAAAGTAGATCATCACAGAAATCAGTTTCTGCGACACCTACACCAATTAGTGAGGAAGTTAATGATAATGATCATGAAACTCAGATCAAGTTATTACTGAACCTCGTAGGTCAACCAGATTAAGATCCGCACCAGAGTGGTTCGGTAGTCCTGTTCTGGAGGTTATGTTGCTAGACCATGACGAACCTACGAACTATGAAGAAGCGATGGCGAGCCCAGATTCCGCAAAATGGCTTGAGGCCATGAAATCCGAGATGGGATCCATGTATGAGAACAAAGTATGGACTTTGGTTGACTTGCCCGATGATCGGCAAGCCATTGAAAATAAATGGATCTTCAAGAAGAAGACTGACGCTGACGGTAATGTTACTGTCTATAAAGCTCGACTTGTTGCGAAAGGTTTTCGACAAGTTCAAGGGATTGACTACGATGAGACCTTCTCACCCGTAGCGATGCTTAAGTCTGTCCGAATCATGTTAGCAATTGCCGCATTTTATGATTATGAAATTTGGCAAATGGATGTCAAAACTGCATTCCTGAATGGATTTCTGGAAGACGAGTTGTATATGATGCAACCGGAAGGTTTTGTCGATCCAAAGGGAGCTAACAACGTGTGCAAACTCTAGCGATCCATTTATGGACTGGTGCAAGCCTCTCGGAGTTGGAATAAACGCTTTGATAGTGTGATCAAAGCATTTGGTTTTATACAGACTTTTGGAGAAGCCTGTATTTACAAGAAAGTGAGTGGGAGCTCAATAGCATTTCTGATATTATATGTGGATGACATATTGCTAATTGGAAATGATATAGAATTTCTGGATAGCATAAAGGGATACTTGAATAAGAGTTTTTCAATGAAAGACCTCGGTGAAGCTGCATATATATTGGGCATCAAGATCTATAGAGATAGATCAAGACGCTTAATTGGACTTTCACAAAGCACATACCTTGACAAAGTTTTGAAGAAGTTCAAAATGGATCAAGCAAAGAAAGGGTTCTTGCCTGTATTACAAGGTGTGAGATTGACTAAGACTCAATGCCCGACCACTACAGAAGATAGAGAGAAGATGAAAGATGTTCCCTATGCTTCAGCCATAGGCTCTATCATGTATGCAATGCTGTGTACCAGACCTGATGTGTGCCTTGCTATAAGTTTAGCAGGGAGGTACAAAAGTAATCCAGGAGTGGATCACTGGACAGCGGTCAAGAACATCCTGAAATACCTGAAAAGGACTAAGGATATGTTTCTCGTTTATGGAGGTGACAAAGAGCTCATCGTAAATGGTTACGTTGATGCAAGCTTTGACACTGATCCGGACGATTCTAAATCGCAAACCGGATACGTGTTTACATTGAACGGTGGAGCTGTCAGTTGGTGCAGTTCTAAGCAAAGTGTTGTGGTGGGATCTACGTGTGAAGCGGAGTACATAGCTGCTTCGGAAGCAGCAAATGAAGGAGTCTGGATGAAGGAGTTCATATCCGATCTAGGTGTCATACCTAGTGCATCGGGACCAATGAAAATCTTTTGTGACAATACTGGTGCAATTGCCTTAGCAAAGGAATCCTGATTTCACAAGAGAACCAAGCACATCAAAAGACGCTTCAATTCCATCCGGGATTTAGTCCAGGTGGGAGACATAGAAATTTGCAAGATACATACGGATCTGAATGTTGCAGATTCGTTGACTAAGCCTCTTCCACGAGCAAAACATGATCAACACCAAGACTCCATGGGTGTAAGAATCATTACTGTGTAATCTAGATTATTGACTCTAGTGCAAGTGGGAGACTGAAGGAAATATGCCCTAGAGGCAATAATAAAGTTATCATTTATTTCCTTATATCATGATAAATGTTTATTATTCATGCTAGAATTGTATTAACCGGAAACATAATACATGTGTGAATACATAGACAAACAGAGTGTCACTAGTATGCCTCTACTTGACTAGCTCGTTGATCAAAGATGGTTATGTTTCCTAGCCATAGACATGAGTTGTCATTTGATTAACGGGATCACATCATTAGGAGAATGATGTGATTGACTTGACCCATTCCGTTAGCTTAGCACTCGATCGTTTAGTATGTTGCTATTGCTTTCTTCATGACTTATACATGTTCCTATGACTATGAGATTATGCAACTCCCGTTTATCGGAGGAACACTTTGTGTGCTACCAAACGTCACAATGTAACTGGGTGATTATAAAGGTGCTCTACAGGTGTCTCCAAAGGTACTTGTTGGGTTGGCGTATTTCGAGATTAGGATTTGTCACTCCGATTGTCGGAGAGGTATCTCTGGGCCCACTCAGTAATACACATCACTATAAGCCTTGCAAGCATTGTGACTAATGAGTTAGTTGCGGGATGATGTATTACGGAACGAGTAAAGAGACTTGCCGGTAACGAGATTGAACTAGGTATCGAGATACCGACGATCGAATCTCGGGCAAGTAACATACCGATGACAAAGGGAACAACGTATGTTGTTATGCGGTCTGACCGATAAAGATCTTCGTAGAATATGTGGGAACCAATATGAGCATCCAGGTTCCGCTATTGGTTGTTGACCGGAGGGGAGTCTCGGTCATGTCTACATAGTTCTCGAACCCGTAGGGTCCGCACGCTTAACGTTACGATGACATTTATATTATGAGTTTATATGTTTTGATGTACCGAAGGTTGTTCGGAGTCCCGGATGTGATCACGGACATGACGAGGAGTCTCGAAATGGTCGAGACATAAAGATTGATATATTGGAAGCCTATGTTTGGACATCGGAAGTGTTCCAGGTGAAATCGGGATTTTTCCGGAGTACTGGGAGGTTACCGGAATCCCCCCGGTAACTTAATGGGCCTTAGTGGGCCTAGGTGGAAGAGAGGAGAGGAGGCCAGGGCAGGGCCGCGCGCCCCTCACCCCCCAGTCCGAATAGGACAAGGTGAGGGGGGCGCCGCCCCCCTTCCTTCCTCCCCTCCACCTCTTCCCCCTTCCTCTCCTAGTCCAACATGGAAAGGGGGGGAGTCCTACTCCCGGTAGGAGTAGGACTCCTCCTGGCGCGCCTCTCCTCCCTGGCCGGCGGCGTCCCCCTTGCTCCTTTATATACGGGGGCAGGGGGGCACCTCTATACACACAATTGATCAACGATCTTTTAGCCGTGTGCAGTGCCCCTCTCCACCATATTACACCTCGATAATATCGTAGCGGTGCTTTGGCGAAGCCCTGCGTCGGTAGAACATCATCATCGTCACCACGCCGTCGTGCTGACGAAACTCTCCCTCAACACTCGGTTGGATCGGAGTTCAAGGGACATCATCGAGCTGAACGTGTGCTGAACTCGGAGGTGCCGTGCGTTCGGTACTTGATCGGTCGGATCGTGAAGACGTACGACTACATCAACCGCGTTGTGTCAACGCTTCCGCTTTCGGTCTACGAGGGTACGTGGACAACACTCTCCCCTCTCGTTGCTATACATCACCATGATCTTGCGTGTGCGTAGGAATTTTTTTGAAATTACTATGTTCCCCAACACGAAGAGGGGGTGCGGGAGGCCACCGAGGTGGGCACAACCCACCTGGGCCCCCAGGCATGCCCTGGTCGGTTGTGCCCCCCTCGAGGCACCCCAAGTGCTTCTCGAGCCCACTGGATGTCTTCTGGTCCATAAAAAATCCACAAAAAGTTCTGCGGTGTTTGGACTCCGTTTGATATTGATTTCCTGCGATGTAAAAAACAAGCAAAAAACAACAACTGGCACTGGGCACTAGGTCAATAGGTTAGTCCCCAAAAATGATATAAATTTGCTATAAAATGATTGTAAAACATCCAAGAATGATAATATAACAGCACGAATACTTCATAAATTATAGATACATTGGAGACGTATCAACATCCCCAAGCTTAATTCCTACTCGTCCTCGAGTAGGTAAATGATAAAAGAAATAATTTGTGAAGTGTGAATGCTAGCAAAGTGCATAAGTTTGATCAATGATAATTTCAATAACTTTTCCTAGCATCATAATAGCAATTCTTTCTCATGAAACACATCATGGTAAAGTAGCAACCAATTCACATGTTAAGGTTCAAACAATGAATTCTCTTGAAACTCAACACTCTATATTCTTAGTCACCAAACAATTGCAATTTCAACTTATTCAACAGAGTCTAAGTAAGAGCTCCACATACTCAACCATCGTATAGTCTTCTATGATTGCTAACACTCACCGCATACACATGAGCAAAAAGTTTCAAGCGGACACATAGAAAGATGGGGGCTTATAATTTCGCCTCCCAACGTATTCACCTCAAGGGTGATGTCAACAATAATAACTCATGCTACCCATATCCGACTGGATATATGTGCCTAGATCTTTCCTCACTACATGGTGCTTGCCAAAAGAGAAAAATGAAAAAGGAATAGAGAGAAAAACTTTGACTCTTGCATGGAAGTAAATACATAAAAGTAAAAGGTAGGCCCTTCGCAAAGGGAAGCAGAGGTTGCCATGCGCTTTTTGTTCATATGCTCAACCCCTTAGTGCAAGAGAACGTCACGTTATATTGCCCCTTATGACAACAACGTTTATTATGCAGTCTGTCGCTTTTATTCTTTGCCATCAGAAGTTCGTACAACGCTCTATTTTCTCTTACACTAAATGATCTAACACTTTTAGAAGCAATTTTTGCCTTATTGCACCGATGACAACTTACTTGAAGGATCTTACTCAACCCTTAGGTAGGTATGGTGGACTCTTGAAAATAAGATTTGGGTTTAAGGGTTTTTGGATGCAGAAGTAGTATCTCTACTTGGTGCGATTTTTGGCTAGAAAAAATGGGGGGCAAGCACCACATGTTGAAGGATCTATGACAATATAACTTCTATGTGAATATGAACAAACATAAATCATTGCGTTGTCTTCCTTGTCCAACGTCAACAATTTTGGCATATAATATTTTGATGGGGGCTCACAATCACAAAAGATTTTCAAGATAGTGTATTTTCATGTGAAAGTTCTCTTCCTTATAGTAATCATTCAGGAATTGCTTGTATGACCAATATTGTGATTGTCAAGCTTCAAAAGATTTCACTTTCTAAACCCAATGTGAAGCTACCAGTAGGCATGATATGAACATATTATTTCAACTTCATTACATTCAATTTATTCAACAATTTACTTATAGGATATAAGTGAAGCACCAGAGTTAATGACAAGCTACTCCAAAAAGATATAAGTGAAGATCAATCGAGTAGTTAAGGTAATAGATAGCTATGTGAGGAATCTCTCTTATTTAAAACTTTCAGATCTAAGTATTTTATTAAAACAGCAAGCAAAATGAAAATAAAATGACATTTCAAGTATAGCACAACTCATGTGAAGAAGCAAAAACTTAGGATCAACCAATACTAGTCGATAATTGTTGATGAAGAAAGGTGGGATGCCTACCGGGGCATCCCCAAGCTTAGATGCTTGAGACTTGAAATATTATCTTGGGATGCCTTGGGCATCCCCAAGCTTGAGCTTTTGTGTCTCCTTAATTCCTTTTATATCACGGTTTCCCTTAATCTTAAAAACTTCATCCACACAAAACTCAAGAAGAACTTGTGAGATAAGTTAGTATAAACCAATGCAAAAACCTTATTATTCTCTACTGTAGCGAATCACTAAAATTATTATTCAACATTGCATACTAAATTGCTCTGCATATTTAATACTCCTATCCTCAAATAGAATCATTAAACAAGCAAACATAAGCAAACAATGCAAACATAATAGCATAATAGCAATCTGCCAAAACAGTACAGTCTATAAAGAATGCAAGAGTATCAATACTTCTTTAACTCCAAAAATTATGAAATTTACCACACTGTAGGAAATTTATCAGAGCTTACTATGCAAAAAGTTTCAACATTTTATCACATTCTTACTTTCCTTGGGAATTTTTGCAACAACGATAAACTTTCTGTTTTCAAACAGCCACATATAGACTTGCAAAGTAAGCATGGCAAAGGCTATCATGGCCACTTTTATTGAATAAAAGATGCAAAACATTATTCTAAATAACAGAAAGCAAATTCTAACAAAATAAAATGATGCTCCAAGCAAAACTCATATCATGTGACGAATGAAAACATAGCTCCAAGTGAGGTTACCGATAATGTCGGAGACGAAAGAGGGGATGCCTTCTGGGGCATCCCCAAGCTTAGTGGCTTGGATCTTCCCTGGATATTAACTTGGGGGTGCCTTGGGCATTCCCAATCTTAGGGCCTTGTCACTCCTTATTCTCCTCATATCGACATCTCACCCAAAACTTGAAAACTTCAATCGCACAGAACTTAACGAAACTTCGTGAGATAGGTTCGTATGATAAAGAGCAAACCATTTCACTTTGGTACTATCAACGACAAGATTCATAATTGTTTCCACACAATGCCTACTGTAGCATATAATTTCCACAATTTATATTGAGCAATATAAGCCATAGAAACTAGGAAACAAGCAAACTATGCATTGAAAACATAATCTGTCAAAAATAGAACAGTCTGTAGTAATCTGTACTCAAACCATACTTCTGCTACTCCAAAAATTCTGAAAAATTAGGAAAACATAGGAAATTTGTATATATATCTTCTGTATTAATTTCAGAATTTTTCCATGTTCCAGTAAAGTATACGAATTTCTGCACGGGACGCAAAAGTTTCTGTTTTTGCACAGAATCAAGTCAACTATCATCCACACTATCCCAAAGGCTTTACTTGGCACTTTATTGAAACAAAAGCAATAAAACATGATTACTACAGTAGCATAATCATGTGAACACACAAAAACAGTAGTTAAAAGTGTTGGGTTGTCTCCCAACAAGCGCTTTTCTTTAATGCCTTTTAGCTAGGCATGATGAGTTCAATGATGCTCGCATAAAAGATAAGGATTGAAACATAAAGAGAGCATCATGAATCATAAGTTCCTCTCTCATAATAATTTTCAGTAGCATCATGAATAGATTCATCAATATAACCATCACATAAATCATTATTTTCATGATCCACAATCATAGAAACTTTATTACTCTCCACATAAGAAAATTTCTTCTCATTCATAATGGTGGGAGTATCATATGAAACTCGAATACTATAAATTGTTTCCACACTAAAAGAGTAATGTTCAGGAAAAGGGTAGTCATAACTATGAGAAGTTTTATAAAATTAATCATCACTACTTTTCAGAACATAGGTATCATCACAATAATCATCATAAGTAGAAACTTTGTTCTCATCACAGATAGGAGCATGCTACCATCATAGCAAATTTGATCATTCAAAGTAGGGGGACTAAAAATACGATCTTCATAAAGCATATCATCCCCAAGCTTGTCAAAAACATTAATTGCAGCAAATAAATTCTCAAACATGTCATTCTCATCAAACATAGCATCCCCAAGCTTGTGGCTTGGCATATCATAAGCATAATCACTCTCATCATTAATAGTATGCATAGCACCAACGGTATAACAATTGCTATCATCATAATTTCCCAAGTTGGTGTCAAAAATATTTCCAAATTATAAGAAGTATCATTATCTTCCCAATCATAATCATCGCAACAAGCAATAGGCATAACAAAATCATCATCAAGTGCATCATCTTCCACAATTATTTTTGATTCATTTTCATCAGGCACAACAATAATAGGAGCAACATTATTTGGGAGAGATACCTTTTTACATCTATTCTTTCTTCTTTTCTTCTTCTTCACCACATCATGTGTGGGTTTAATTAATTTTTTCAAGCTTCTTATTGATGAGATTGGTTGGACAGGAAGCTCCTCCTCGTTACCTATTTCATCATGAGAGACAATAGGAGGGAAAGTGGAATTCTTTACCTTTCATTAGTATTCCTTTTTATATTATATTGGTTTCCCCATCTTTCTATAGTTGGCAATATAAGCATTCTCGTTGCAATTTACCATGCAAAACAGATAGATATTTTTTAGCTTAGTTTCAATGTCGTCCGTGAGAATGAATACTTCAAACCAAATATTTTTATGTGTCAATTCCTCACTCCCGAAAAATAGACAAAGCTCATTATAAAGTTCAAGGGTGACCAACTTTATTGCAAAGATCACAAGTAATAGGACAAAGAGAACATAATTTTGTAGCAAATTCATCTATTACTTTGAGCAAAGAATTGGTTCTATCATGTTTATGCTTCTTATAAAATCCATCTTCCCTATAAGGCATGTCTTCACAAACTTTATGCACTCCACAAAAATTGACATGCTTATAAGAAACATTTTTGTCATGACTTGTGCAATCATCATTAGCATTTTGGATATTCAAAGAATTCATACTAACAACATTGCAATCATGCTCACCATTCAAATATTTTGTGCTAAACATTTTATTGACCTCTTCTTCTAAAAACTGAGCACAATTTTTTGATCCATCATTTTCAAGAAAGATATTATAAAGATGATCAATAATATGATGCAACCTCAATTCAATTTTTTATGTAGTTTTCTTTTATAAACCAACATTGGTACGCGTCGGTACTGTACAAATGGTTTTTAACCCCTTTCCGCGACGACATTTGGAACCATCACCAAGTGAGTGTGGGCAATAGGGGGTCCTTCCCAAACGACCCCGAAACCGTCGGGGATTGGGAGCCAAGATGCATATACAGTACTCCTACTCGTTTGTGCTCGCATTGCCATCGCAGTCGGTATTCTGTGGTGCTACGTTTACGATGCACGGCCCATCACAAACGCTTCACTATTATAGAACGTGTATGATAAGCATACAATCACACACATTCGCTTTTCCCAAACTGTTGGGGATATGACTCTCAGGTATGACCTGCCCAGGAGGGACCGGGTCATCCCAATGGCGGTTCATCTCATATGAAGCCCAAGAGCATGTTAACAATGGCGGTTCATAGATAGGCTTAGTAGAGGGCCCAAGACCGAAGGCGGCTTAAGGCCCACAGACATAAAACGCCATGTATATAGACTTGTATTATAAGGCATGTAAGAAAGGTCACCGAGCCGGACACGTTGTATGAGCCGGCCAGGACTCTGTAGGCCGCAGGGTGTCAACCCGTGTATATAAGGGGACGACCCAGCGGCGGCTTAGGACAAGAAACAACAGATCGAGAGCCAGGTTAAGCGCATTCGCTCCCTGGTCATCGAAACCCTAGCAATACCACCTCAAACCGGATTAGGCCTTTACCTTCACCACAAGGGGCCGAACCAGTATAAACTCCACATGTCCTTTGTCCTGTTTAACCCCTTTAAGCTAATCTTGTTGCGATTGCTCCACGACTAAGTCCTCACACTAGGACATCTGCCGTGACAATTCCACGATAGTTGGCGCCCACCGTGGGGCTACCGCACGATTGTTTCAAGTTCTTAGAGGACAACTTCGAAGGGCTCAAGGGATACGCCGTGGGCCGGATGACCAAGAGTCGCCGCGGCAAGCTCTACATCGACAACGCAGACTGGGGCCCCGAGGCCGGCTCAATTGAGTATAGGTACCGGGTCCCCTTCGGCGGAATTCACGTCTTCATAGGCAAAATCGGCGAGCCCGGCCCTGAACTAGACATCTGCACCGACATCATCGAGATGACTCAGCGTGCGAGACCCGCCCGAGTTCAGCCCGCCATGAAACATGCCTTCGTGTGATTCATCCATGGAGCGGAATATGAGGATAGATCAACGTCTGGTGGTGAGATGGCTGTTTACTCTGATGGTGAGTCGTCCACCGGCGAGACCGAGTCACTGTATCAACTGCAAGACGGCCGGCTTAGGGGCTGTTCCGATGGCGACAGTATTCCGGACCCCTACGAGCCGCCGAACCGGGTCGCGATCTTCATGGCTGGTACACAGCCCGTGCAGCACTCGTGGACTGCAGATTTCCGAGTCAGCAGCGGCAACAGCTGCCGGGGCAGGAGGCCCTGTGCGCCTGCCGGCTCAGGTCTTAACCGACTTGCTGGATAAGCTGACAGCGTTGTTAACAATAGTGGTTAACCCGGTGGATCAAGATTAGCATAATGCGGCGGTCGCAAAATTACGTGATGAGATAGCACAGGCAAAGGAGGAGCTGAACGCAGAAAACACAAGGATGGCCGAGGAGCGGGCGGCTTTGGATGCTCAGGCATAGCGGATTCAATCAGAGTCTTACTGGCTTATGCTAGATCAGAATGCTTCAAACGATGTCATGAGGAGGAGGCATCAGACTCGTCTGCCCCCGGTTTATGAGGCAAGAAATCTCTTTAACACGCCAGGAGTAGGAACCAGTAACCCGCCAGTGGTAAATCAGGTTGAAGCACCTGGGACGGGTACGCCGGTTCAGCCGTGCACGATGGATCCGCCTCGTCAGAGCAATAACCCTCCGCAGCATGTGCCAAAGCCACCGGGTCTTTACTCTAACCCTTTGGATAACATGATCGCTGCGGCGTCGCGGTTGGCAGCTCTCCCGGTTGAAGGCGAGTCTCCGACGCGGTTGAAACACGGAGGGCTAGAGCTCCTTTAGACGGCTTTGGTTCAGCAGCAGGCTTATTCTTACAGTCGTGACAGGATTCATTCCACCCCTCGCCCAAGCCGGAGTTACAGCAGGCATATCGATGAGCCGACTGTGTCAAGTAGTGGACGGAACAATAACCCGCCCCATGGACATAGCCCGATAGGCGGTGGTGCCGATGCTCAGAACGTAGTGGATCAAGGTAGAGCACGTCGAGAGGCTGAACTAGCAGCACGGTATGCGACCCATCAGCCAACTCCGGTTCGTACAACAACTTCGGTGGAGCCAGGTGTAACCTTTAGGAATTTGGGCGTGCCATGTTTGGTGCCGGCTCTACATAATGAGCGTCTACCAAAGGATTTCAAAGGTCCTCGCAAGGTGCCTAACTACACAGCCAACTTACCTCCTGAGGCATGGATTGAGAGTTATGAGATGGCCATCGAATTGCTGGATGTTAGCGATGCTGCGTGTGCTAAATATTTTTGCCTGATGTTGGAGGGGACGGCCCGCACTTGGTTGAAGGGGCTCCCTGCCAACTCCATTGGGTCATGGGTCGAGTTAAAAGCCCGGTTTATCCAGAATTTTAAAGACACATGCAAGCAGCCCATGTCAATTGTGGATTTAGCCACCTGTGTCCAAGAAGAAGGTGAATCGACGACTCATTGGGTGCGCCGGGTCTCAACAATCCTGCACTCGTCGGATCGCATCAATGCCGATTCAGCAGTCTTAATGTTGGAAAGCAATTGTCGTTTCACGCCCCTGAAGCAGAAATTGGGACGGCTCAAACGCCACTGCAATGACATGGGGACGCTCATGGCAGCTCTGGTTAAGTATGCTGACTCTGATTGTACCAAGGACCCCGAGTCTGATGATGAAAAGCCGGGAAAGGGAAAGAAGAGCAGCAACACCAAGGGGCGGCAGCATAACCCGGCGAACCAGGGAGGCAACGGTAAGCGCAAAGCTGATAATAGTTTGGACTTTGTGGCTAACACTAATACGCAGAATACTGGTCAGCGTCGTAAGGGTAAACTGCCCCCACAGTCTGGAGGGTCATGCGTCAATCTTGAGCAGCTGCTAAATCAGCCCTGCCCAAGGCATGGGACACGAGAAAGACGTCTGGGCACCTCTGGAAGGATTGCTTCATCATGAAGGAGTTCAAAAATTCGGATCTTTTCCAAGACAGTCATGGGCCAGGTGGCGGCTCAGGATCCGGCTTTCATGGACCGGGTTACGACAGTGGTGGCTCTAACTCCGGGTTCCAAGGAAATCAAGGCAGTCATGGCAACCAGGGTGGTTACAATCAGCAGAATAATCAGGGGAATCAACAGCAGCAATAGTCTGGTTATCATAGCAACCCAAAGCAGTTGAATAGTGGACAGTATCATGTCTTCACCACTAGCTTATGTAAGCGGGACCAGAAGCTTCATAAGAGGGCAGTCAATGCTGTTGAGCCGGCGGTTCCCCGTTACTTGCGCTGGTCTGAGCAGCCCATTGTGTGGAGCCGGGAAGATCACCCGCCCCGGGTTGATAATCCGGGTCACTTGGCTTTGGTAGTCGCACCTCAGGTCGGAGGATATAAGTTCACCAAGGTACTCATGGACGGAGGGAGCAACATCAATATCCTTTATTATGAAACTTTTCGTCGCATGGGCTTGACTGATAAAAACCTTAAGCTGTCAAACACTGTTTTCGATGGCGTGGTGCCTGGTAAGTCGGCTTACCCGGTCGGTAAGATAGCTCTGGAGGTTGCTTTTGGAGATGATCATGACTCTAGATCGGAAACATTGACCTTTGAAGTGGTCAAAATCCACAACCCATATCACGCTCTGTTTGGACGGCCGACTTACGCCAAGTTCATGGCGCGGCCTTGTTATGTGTATATGCAGCTCAAGATGCCGGGTTACAAGGGAACCATCACGGTGCATGGAAGCAGGAAGATAGCCTTGGAATCTGAGGAAAGTGATGCTGCTTATGCTGAGTCTGTTTGTGCAACTGAGGAGCTGAAATTTTATAAGGATAATGTTGACCCAGCGGACATGACGTCTTTAAAGAAGCCAACCACAGAGCAGGATCCCTCACTCAAATTTAAGTCGGCAGATGACACTAAGATGGTTGATTTCGTTCCTGGTGATTCATCGAAGCACTTCAGTATCAGTGCCAATCTGGATCCGAAATAGGAAAGCACGCTCATCGAGTTCATCCGTGATAACCGGGACATCTTCGCATGGAAACCTTCAGACATGCTGGGTGTACCGAGAGAACTCGCTGAGCACACTCTTAATATTGATCCAAAATTTAAGCCGGTTAAGCAGTTTCTTCGCTGATTCAACGAGGAGAGGTGGAAGGCCATTGGAGAGGAAGTGGCCCGGCTCTTGGCAGCTGGGTTTATCGTCGAAGTTTTCCATCCTGAATGGTTGGCTAACCCGGTGCTTGTACTCAAGAAGAATGGCACTTGGCGGATGTGTGTGGATTACACGGACTTGAACAAGGCTTGTCCGGCTGATCCGTTTGCTCTCCCTCGTATTGATCAAATCATCAATGCTACGGCGGGTTGTGAGCATCTGAGTTTTTTGGATGCTTATTCTGGTTATCATCAGATCAAGATGGCAGTTAAGGACTAGGAGAAGACAACTTTCATTACTCCGTTTAGAGCCTTCTGCTATGTGTCTATGCCTTTTGGGCTCAAGAGTGCCCAGGCGACTTATCAGCGGTGTGTGCAAAATTGCCTTCACAATCAGATTGGGCGCAATGTTCATGCTTATGTCGATGACATTGTGGTGAAGTCAAGAAAGAAGGAGACCCTGATTGATGATTTGAAGGAGACGTTTGACAATCTCCGGGTCTACAAGATGATGCTTAATCCGGCTAAATGGTTCTTTGGTGTGCCCGCAGGCAAGCTCTTGGGTTTTTTGGTTTCTAACAGAGGCATTGAAGCTAACTCGGAGAAAATCAAAGCCATTACTTCTTTGGCTAAACCGGCGTGCGTTAATACTGTTCAGCGCCTGGCGTGTCATATTGCGGCTTTGAGCCGGTTCATAAGCCAGCTGGGTGAGAAGGCTATCCCCCTGTATCAAATGATGAAGAAGACAGATCATTTTGTTTGGAGTGATGCTGCTAACCAAGCATTTGAGGATCTGAAGAAACAATTGGCTGAGCCGCCCGTGCTTGCTGCCCCTGTTGATAAGGAGCCTCTGTTGTTGTATGTGGCTGCCAATAGCCGGACCGTCAGTGTGGCCATCGTGGTAGAAAGGAAGGAGGCAGGCAAGGAATATCCGGTTCAACGGCCGGTTTATTATATCAGTGAGGTGCTTATTGAGTCCAAGCAGAGGTGCCCACATTGGCAGAAGCTTGTGTATGGGGTTTTCATGGCAAGCCGGAAGCTTAAGCAATATTTTCAGGGTCATCCCATCACTGTGGTTAGCTCTGCTCCTTTGGAGGACATCATCCAAAACAGGGAAGCAAATGACCGGGTTGCTAAGTGGGCCATTGAGCTTGGACCTCACAGGTTAAAATATGTGCCTCATACGGCTACCAAGTCTCAAGCACTTGTGGATTTCGTCAATGATTGGACAGAGTTGCAGGCACCGGAGGAAAAGCCGGATAGCACGTATTGGACTATTCACTTTGACGGATCTAGACAGCTGGAGAGCTCAGGGGCTGGAGTTGTCTTGACTTCCCCACGAGGTGATAAATTTTCTTATGTCCTACGGTTAATGTTCCCTTGTACTAACAATGCAGCTGAGTATGAGGCCCTGCTCCATGGTCTTCGGATGGCGAAGGAGATGAATTTAAGCCGGGTGAGATGCTTTGGCGATTCAGATTTGGTGGCCCAACAGGTCTCTGGTACTTGGGATTCTAAGGATCCGCTTATGGCGGCTTATCGTCGAGAGGTCGATGCCATTGCAGGTCATTTCAAAGGATACCAAGTTGAACATATTGATCGAAGGAAGAATGAGGCGGCTGATAACCTAAGCCGGCTAGGCTCTCAGCGTAAGCCGGTGCCACTGAATATGTTCCTGGATGTTCTACTCAACCCTTCGGTCAAGTTGCCTACGGAGGAGGACCTTGCTATTCCTGACCCGGAAGCACAATTGGTGGCGGCTCTTCATGTTATTCCGGACTGGACAGTTCCCTATTTGGCTTACATGACCCGGGGTGACTTGCCTGAGGATGAGACCTTGGCTAGGCAGATAACCTGACGGTCTAAAGTCAATGACAATTGTCAATGGGGAGCTGCACCATTGCAGTGTTACAGGGGCGTTTCTCCGTTGTGTCTCTCCTGAAGAAGGCTATGAGATTCTGCGTGAGATCCACGAAGGAGATTGTGATCATCATGCTGGCTCTAAATCTCTGGTAGCCAAGGCTTCTCGTCACGGTTTCTATTGGCTGACGGCTCATGCTGATGCTGAGGACTTGTTCAGAAAATGTGACGGTTGTCAGAAGTTTTCACGTCGAGCTCATGTTCCGGCTTAGGAACTGAGGATGATCCCAATCACTTGGCCGTTTGCAACTTGGGGGCTTGATATGGTTGGACCTTTTAAGAGGTCCGAGGATAAGAAGACCCACCTTTTGGTGGCGGTTGATAAGTTCACCAAGTGGGTAGAGGCAGAGCCGGTCAACAAGTGTGATGCAGCCACGACGGTTCAATTCATGAAGAAGGTGATCTTCCGTTTTGGCTTTCCACACAGCATTATAACAGATAATGGCACTAATCTCTCCAAGGGTGCTATGAAAGAATTTTGTCAACATGAGCATATCCGGCTTGACGTGTCATCAGTGGCTCACCCCCAATCTAATGGCCAAGCGGAGAGAGCCAATCAAGAGATCTTGAGAGGCATCAAGCCCCGGCTTATGGCTCCTTTACAGTGAACGCCGGGTTGTTGGGTGGAAGAGCTACCTTCCGTGTTATGGAGCATTAATACCACCCCCAACAGGTCTATGAGTTATACACCTTTCTTCATGGTCTACGGAGCAGAGGCGGTTCTCCCTAGTGACAAACGTCACGACTCACCTCGTGTGACGGCTTATGTTGAAGCAAACAATGAAAAAGCACGTCAGGAAGCACTTGCCCTGTTAGATGAGGAGCGTGACATCGCTGCGGCTCATTCGGCGATTTACCAGCAAGATCTGCGCCGTTACCACAGCCGCCGGGTTAAAACCAGAACTTTCCAAGAAGGCGATCTAGTGCTCCGGCTCATCCAGGATCAGACTGATATGCACAAGTTATCCCCACCTTGGGAGGACCCTTTGTGGTCAGCAAGACTTTGAACAACGGGTCATACTACCTTATCGATGTTCGAGAGCACAAAGACTCACGTAAGTCGGAGGAGGAGACCCATCGGCCCTGGAATATTGCTCATCTTCGGCCTTACTACACCTGAGCCACTGGCTCTTCTAATGTACATATTTTGACAATGTATATATTATGATCAATATAATAAAGTCGGCATCCCTATTAAAGCAGGGCCTCTCTCGTTTTCTCTTTAAACAACGAGTTTTTGGTCACTTGGGGGCTTCTACTTTATAGAGAAAACTTATGATTACCCTTCGATCCGGCTTATAGGCCACATAAAAAAAACTTGGGGGCTTGCTACCCAGGTTAAAGGGACCAAAGAGAGTCTGTTGCAAAAGCACCACTCAAACATAGGTGCCCATTGAGCATAGCTCAGAAATATTGCTTGGGGGCTCTTATGTTCTAAAGAACAAGAGTTGCTATAACCCTTGTGATAGGCTTAAAAGCCAGGCTTGGAAGCCAGGTGTATTCACCTAAAACCTCGGGTTATCCTGCCTTTTTAAGTAAGCCACTCCACCCAGGTATTCCTGGAATGACCCACCGAACGTTTGACAAGTCAATCTTATGCAGACCCTAAACTTGTCAAAGTTAAAACGACGATTGGTTATGTGAGGTCCATCTTATAAGGTTTGTAAAACGGTTTAACTCAGTGGCATGTGCAGCCCGTGAAAGCACTCGATTTTCTGCCTGACAGCCCATGAAAAGCCTCGCTTTCGTGTGTTTTTATTCGACAGATCTTTTGAAGTTTATTTGATAGGGCTTATAAATTTTATTATCGCAATTCACCGGTGTTTATTAACCCGGCTTGGCTTTCGACTATAAGTCGCCAGTGCATAATAAGTCAATATCCGGTGTTTATTGACCCGGCCTGGCTTTTGACTATAAGTCGCCAGTATGAGATAAAATAATATCCGGTGTTTATTAACCCGGCCTGGTTTTATTCATAAGCCATCAATATATGATAATTACCAGTACTCAAGTTTTGGGTTATCACCCTTACTCTACTGGTTTGGTAAACCAACAGTGTGATCAAATATCACATGTATGACATATTTTGTTATAATTGAGCCAGTCCTGGTTATAAGCTATTTTAGTTTCCAGTGATTATGTATTTGGCATTATGACCCGTCCCGCGGTAAATCGTGGGACACTTGTGATCTGTTTTGCATACAGGAACAAACTCAACAAGATGATATTATGAGCATCCGTGGGTGATATTTAATGGGCAGATCCACAGTCTCATGCAAAGCAGAACATGCACGATGGCACGGCAGACTCAAAAGTTTTACTACCCTATTACATGCCTCCATGGGCAAAATGAGATTAAAGTGTTTTTCAAAAGATCAAGTGTTTAGACCCGCCCGGCGGTTCAATTTTCTTGGCCTTGCTGCTCGGAGTCTTCTGCATCATCCTTTGCCGGCTCTTCGTCTTCTTCCACCGTCTGAAAAGTTGGTGATGACCAATTGATGCCAGATAAAGCTTCAAATTCAGCCTCATCATCTATAAGCTCAGACGGATCGACTTCAGGAGCAAAGGTGTGCTTTTGGATTGGCGGGATTAAGTCCATCACTATGTAAGCCGGTGTTGGCATCTTCTTATTCTCCCGGTCATAAGCCGGATGGTACTTGGAGAGGTCCGAGTCATTGGCAATCAGAGTGGCCATTGGACGAATTTCCTTTACGCAGGCTGAGAAGTCTTTCTGATCGAAAGGTGTACCATCTTCTTTCAAGCTTGGGTAACCAGTAGCTACCTCAGATGGGTTAAGCTCTGGTACCCATGCCTTGGCCCAACTCAAAGCCGTCATAGCGCCGGCTCTGGCAGATGATCGCTTTATCTCCTCAAATCTTACAGGCAGCACAGAGAGTTTCTTCAAAACATCTATCAGCAAAGTTGGTGCTTGACCTGCTGGTGAAATGGCGGCTAATGTACGTTGAGTCCTGGTGTACGGCTGCTCAACAAGTGTGTAGACAACTTTAAGCTTCACAAGCATGTCTTGATTGAGATTGCTGCTCCTGGGACCTGGATATATCACAGAATGATTAAATGGCGGGTTATGTGATCAATATAATGATTCATTATTGATGCTTGGCAAGGCGGCTCACCAAAGATAGCTGAAACAATCTGAGTTACACGGCGTTTTAAACCGGTGAGCTCAGTGGTCACCTCTTGAAGCGCTGCTTCCGCCTTCTCAGCACGTTGAGTTAACACCGTCTTTTCATCCGCCCAAGTCTTTTTCTCTGCTTCAAAGCTGGTCTTCAGTTTTTCCAACTCAGCCACGCTAAATTGGAATTTCGACTCAGCCTTCCGGGTCTCAGTTTCCTGAGTCGCCAACTGGGTCTTGGCATCATTCAATTGGGACTCCAGTTCAGCAGTGGCAGCCTGTATAAGGTACAGAATTATCAATATTTATATCAAGATTACAAGATTAGAAGTCCCAAGTCTTTTGCCAGCAACAACACTTAACACTTGGGGGCTAATGTCTATCGAAGCAATTTTTCAAGACAACGGCTCTTATGAATAAAGTCCCAAGTACTTTGCAAGCAAGCCTACTTGGCACTTGGGGGCTAATGCATATTGTTTGTATCTTTTTTATCATGAGCTGGAAGTGCTGTAAACAGTCCCAACCGACTCATGGGGGTTATGCAGTCAAGCTCTCTTTTCTTATACAAAGATAAATAAGACCGGCTTATTCCTGCGGATTAAACCGGCCCTTGGTGGCTACGGATGCAAAACTCAAGCTTGGGCAAACATCCGGTTTAAATCTAAACCAGACAAGGAGGGATTCTAGGACAGAAGTTTATGGATTTCTCTAAAGTCTACAAACTATTCAATCTTATCATAGCCAGTAGACTTGGGGGCTGGCAGGATATGTATATAAGTTATTTAAAGCTGGAAGTCATACCTCATATTTTTGCTGCATCTGTTTCACCATATCAATTTCAAGGTCGCGGCTAGAATGGACCTGGCTGAGGTAGCCAGAGAGGATCTCATTACTGTTCAGCTGTGCATAATGGGAGATGTCGAACTTCAGCTTCCGCCTTTCAATAACCTCTTACTTGGCAGTATGTTTGGCCAAAGCTATTGGATTTCCCGGTTCAATAAAGCTGCTGCCAGTAACCAACACGTCATCATCATGAGTCTCTGACAGCTTAGGTGAACTTGAGGGGGCAGAAGTTGAAGGATTAATAGCAATGCCATCAACACTGAGATCCGGAATCTCAGGAGGAGTGACAGTAACAGGTTCTTCCGACTATTTATTAGAAGCTTCAGGAACGAAGACTTGTGGCTCCGGCTCAGCAGTTTTCGACGCTTCAGCTAGTTTATTCACCTTCGCCTTCTTGTTTGGTTTTGCTTGTCCACTACATGGATTGTGACAAGCTAGTACAAAAACAAGGGTATGAAGGATCACAGGGTAAAATCAATTGCTATTGCCCAGGGGCAGTTTTGAAAGCCGGCAACTCTGTTTGCAATGAATCGCCAGAGGAAGAACGGGCGAGGTCCTGTTAAGGGTTATCAACGGAGTTAGAAGGTAAACAGATAAGATCCGCCAAACAGATAAAGCCAAAAATTAGAAAAAGAACCTTGTTTCGACGCTTTCGAGGGGCAGGAGTGTTCGGTAAGCCGGAAGATAACTCGTCACCTCCACTGGTCCGGATCTGGCGGCGGTTCTCGTGCTGCTATCGCTTCAAAAGAAAGTGAGGGTCCAAATAAGCCAATGGGTGTGAAAACCTTACTTTCCGGGTTACTTGTCGAAGTTTCTGTCTTGGCAAAGGGTCTGAGCCGGAGGAAATAATAGTTACCTCTTCTTTAGTTGCTTAGCTGGCTCCCGTGTCAGCCTGATAATAATCAGTGTCAATAAGATGATTGAAAAATAAGCCAAGAGAGTCGAGGGCTACCTCCGACTCAGAGGTGTCATCCATCTTGAGCAGGTCAGAGGCGCTTGGTTTATTCTTCTTCTTGGTGGTCTTATTGGCGGCTTTCCTAGCAGCCTTTTTGGCAGCCCTGGCTTTCTTTGCAGCCTCATGATCATACTCCACTTTCCAAAATTTGGACTTCACCTGCAAAGGTTATTAAAGGTTGAGTTAATAAGATATTTCAAATGATGAAGTGAAAATAAGTAAGTTCAAAGGCTAACATCTGGTGGCGGGTTGAGCTTGCAGAAGGGGGCCAGGCCCACTTTGACACAATCTTCCGGGTCTTCATTCAGAAGAGACTTAACCATTTCATTGATTGCTTCATCAGTTAATGGTGCGGGCTGTGGTGCAGTGAATCTTTTTCACCACTAGTGTAAGTACACATTAAGCCAGTACGGCGGCTTAACGGAATGATCCGCCAAGAAGCCCAACACCTGACTAAATCAACACCCGTCATCCCATTTCCTAGCAGAGCTTTGACCTTCAGAATAGTAGGTGCAATCTTCTTCCGTTCAACGGCAGTAAGTTTTTCGGGAAGGTTATGTTTGGGGTCTAGGCGCTCAACACGATAACCCGACAGCGGATTCTCGTCAGCCGGAGATGTATCCTTGCAATAAAACCACGTCTGGTTCCAGTCTTTGGGATGTCTCGGTAAGCAGGCGTAAGGAAAGATGGCGTCTCTTCTACGTTGAATTGAAATTCCACCGAGTTTCAAGCTAGGACCATTGGTGAATTCAGTTCGGCGGTTTAAGTAAAAATACTCTCTAAAGAGCTCGACACTGGGCTCCTCTTGAAGGTACACCTCACAGAAGACTTGAAAGTTGCAAATATTTGACACAGAATTGGGTCTGATGTCTTGAGGGAGGAGCTAGAAAAAGTGCAGAATGTCTCAGAAGAATTTAGAGCCGGGCGGTGAGAAGCCCCGGTTCATGTGGTCAGTGAAAACGATGACTTCGCCGTCTTCTGGTTGAGGTTTCTCTTCGCCCGGGTCAGGAGCACGGTAATGCATCACACTCTTGCCAGGTAGATATCCGACTTTGAAAAAGTCCTTAGAAGTGCCTTCAGTGACGATGGAGGGAACCCAGTTGTAGGTGTAGACTGTTTTGGGCGGCATTGTGAAAGAAAGAAAGCCTAAAGGAAAGAAAAAAGTGCCGGTCAAGTTAATTGGTGAAATCACAGTTTAAGCACTGACAGTATAAATTTAGAATTGCGGCTTAAGTGAGGACTAATGGTATATGAGTAATTGTAAGCCGGATGTGTAAGCTGCCATGAAAGGTACAGGTATTCAAAATCTGACAAAGGGTAAAATTCTGCTAAGTGTTGGACAAACAGGTTTCACAGATTAAAGTTATGGATTTGGATCTGAAACTGTTTAGAAAAAGGGGATAAATTCGAAACCTACAGAGGCGACAGTGGAAAAGCAGAGATGCTCTAAAGGGGATCTAGAGCGATGAGGGTATATTCTAGTATCAAAAATAGATGCTAAAGCTACTACCGCGCGAGATTTGTGTGGTTTTTGGATCTAATCCATGGATATAAACAATGATAAAGAAGGGCGGCGACAAACACTGATGAACACCGACGAACACCGAAGAACACCAAAACCCTAATGCCAGATCTATGGCGAAATAAAGGACTTACCGATGCTGAGGAGATGGCGGAGAGGCGCCGCGGTTCTCTGGTCCATTCAGGGTGATGCAGCGGCCGGAGTTGAGGTCGGAGACGAAGATCGACGGCGGTGGAGTTCGTGCAGGTCGGTGCGTCGCGAGGAGGAAGAAGAAAGTGAGAAAGAAAGAGGGGCGAATGAGAGGAGAGCCCGAGGTCGTATTTATAAAGCTTGGAAGGAGAAACGACATGCACGAGAATCGAGGAGGCAAAAATGGATAAGCGACGGCGCGGGCGCCTCGATTTTCGAAAGGACAGTAAAAAAAGAGATTTATTAAGATTGGGGTTCTGTGAAGTATTAATGGCAGGTGACATCACGGCGGGTTACCATAAATTCCGGAGATGATGTCATGGCGGGTTACAATATTTCGCAGGAAGAGGAGGAAGGATTTTTCTAAGTATTGAAGATTGACATGAACAAGTTCAAATCAAGATGGGGCCTAATGTTGGGGATATGACTATCAGGTATGACCCGCCCAGGAGGGGCCGGGTCATCCCAATGGCAGTTCATATCATATGAAGCCCAAGAGCATGTTAACAATGGCGGTTCATAGATAGGCTTAGTAGAGGGCCCAAGACCGAAGGCGGCTTAAGGCCCACGGACATAAACCGCCATGTATATAGACTTGTATTATAAGGCATGTAAGAAAGGTCACCGAGCGGGACACGTTGTATGAGCCGACCGGGACTCTGTAGGCCGCAGGGCGTCAACCCGTGTATATAAGGGGACGAACCAGCGGCGGCTCAGGACAAGAAACAACAGATCGAGAGCCAGTTTAAGCGTATTCGCTCCCTGGTCATCGAAACCCTAGCAATACCACCTCAAACTGGATTAGGCCTTTACCTTCACCGCAAGGGGCCGAAACAGTATAAACTCCACGTGTCCTTTGTCCTGTTTAACCCCTTTAAGCTAATCTCGTTGCGATGGCTCCACGACTAAGTCCTCAGACTAGGACATCTGCCGTGACAATTCCACGACACAAACCGTATGCTATAACTAATTAAGAAGATTAGCTAATCATCGTATGAGTGTCGGACAGGATTACAAACGCCAGACCATCGTAAGATCGTCGTACACGACAACTATCGGACATGCTATTTTATGGTTCAACGTTTAGGATGCATACTTCATCAGAAATAGTTCATGGTTGCGAATTGTGTAAAATAAGGCAGCTATCACAAATGTTTAGTTTCCCGCACCGTTTGTGATATTGTTTGACATCGCACACGCTTTGCAAACGACAAGTGTGTGCATGCTTGCACATGTTTCCTCTCTGTGAACCGTGTTAGATTATGGGGTATATCACAAACGTTTGTGTTTTACCAACCGTGTGTGCCGCAACGACCCGGAGAGCGTAATTTTACCGTAATTTAATTGCTGCTATTTCAAATTACCGGATTTGAATTTGAATGTATGCTATAGCTTTATTCATATCCATCAGGTTCAAACAACCAATGCATTATTCGATTCATAGGTATATATGTTCAACAATTACATAAGAACCAGATAAAGAATGATGAACCACAGTTGTATACTTGTACTATTAAAGACTGTAAAGATAGAGGTGAAATACATTCTGGTTGCTAAACAAGGTGAAGCGGAATGCCCATATTGTGCCCTCCTCCATGCAGAAGGCACACACGACTCTAGTCCAACCCCTTGTGATGGCCGACCGCCCATCCTTCACGGTCTTCATGAAAACATCTAGATAATCATCATGTTCTGGTAGAAATACTTTAACCTTTGCATGCCCACCAATCATGTAGTTTGAGAGGTAATCTTGAGTAAACTGCTTTGGCAACCACTTCAAAGGAAAACGATTTAGACATTGTCATCTAACACAATGTAACACCCCGAGAATCATGCTACAGTAACTCTCTGTGATTAAGCTAATCATGTTGCTAAACAGGGCTTGATCACATTGGAATCACATTTCTTTTCAAACTCCTAATTCAAACTTAATTAAATTTAAAGTGGAAAATAAAAGTTTTCAAAAATTTAAACAAAAATGTTCGGGCCATGCCAGATATTGCACTGATAAATATTGTGGAGAAAACACATTTTTATAAAATGCCTAAATACTTTTAAATGAATTAAAACAGAAAAGAAAATAAATAAAAAGAAAAGAAAATGCAACAGGGGAGAAACAAACAAAAAAAAGAGAAGAAGAGAAACCCCCTTCCCCCCCACTGGACCCTGGCCCAACTGGGCCGACCCCAGGCCCAGCCGGCCTAGCTCCCCTCCCCGGGTCGCCCTCCCCTTCCCTGTTCCCCCGACCGGGGTCGGAACAGGGCAGGTCCCCGCCGCACCCCCTCGCCGGCGACGGGGGAGGATAAGGACGCCAGCGCCCCCGCCCCCTCGGGCCCCTCTCCCAC